>NC_034592.1:17643183-17646127 GCF_900095145.1 Mus pahari | reverse complement strand
GGGCACACAGCACTGACAGGAACCGGGCACACAGCACTGACAGGAACCCGGCACACAGCACTGACAGGAACCGGGCACACAGCATTGACAGGAACCCAGCACACATCACTGCTACCCACCCAGAGGCTTTGTCGGGGCAGATGTTGGCAGGAGTCACAAAGCTGCCCCAAGTTATGTGGTGACAGCAGAGTCATCTCCACCCATTCTCTTTGTGGCCCCGTGAGTGTTTCTCTTTCTAAAAGGCTGTAACCGCCTAGGGCATCTGCAGACACTTAGCCAGTATTCCCACATCTAGGCTCTAGGACTGAGGGGTCTGGACCTTCCAGGAGACTTCAGAAAGGCGCATCAAATAACTAAAGGCCACAGACTTGATGGTGGCCACATAAAAGCCCTTCCAACCTGTGCCATAGAGGAAGACCCAAGGCAATAGGGCTCTTCCAGTAGGCAAAGTCGCATGGAGGTCAATGCCAAGCCAGGGAGGGTGTGGCCCGCAGCATTAGCCCACCCTCTCTGGAGCCCAGTTGCTCCCACAGTGCACCCCGGAAAGGCTGGACACATGGCAGGCATGGCGAGGCCACTGGACAGTGGGCGGAGCAGCCAGTTCCCTCTGTGGATCGCACTTTTTTACCTCCACCAAGTGGTAAGAGGACTGATTGGCCCACTCAGCCTGCCTCTGGAAACTGCCGCGTGAACCCAAAGGCCTGCAGAGCTGTCCACAAGATGGAGGCACACGGCTCAAAGGTGTTCTCAAGAGGCCGGGGCAAAGCACATGAACTATGGACTCCGAGCCTCATCTTGTTCAGTGTCTGTCCACCATCTTTAAGGAAATACCTACCTCGGTCTCCCTATTTGTTCAAACTTGGATTTGTTTGCAGCTCTGGGGAACCATGCCCTGGCTCTCTGGATTTGCCCCCCCGACTTCCACTCCTGCACTTTAGGTCTGCAGCAGCCTGTGTGCTCCGGCTCACCAAGGTCCAGCAGCATGCTGTCAGAGGGGAAGGTGGAGCCGAACTCTTCCTGCAGGTGGTAGGCCCGGTGCAGCAGGGACTCCAGCTTCTCAGCAAACTCCCTTCGTTGGGACTCTGGCTATGACAAAACAACGACCTTCAATCCAGAGCTGCCGAGCTCCCCATTCAGGTAGGGCCCCGAGGAAATGGAGCCAGCTCTGGGTCCAAAAGAAGAACTCTAGGGTTGTACAGCCCATTGCAGGAGGCACTGGCCACATGTGCTGTACATACACAGGCCATGATGCCAGAAACACGTACACAGTATCTGGGCAGAAGGGTATCGTGCCACACGCCTGCAATCCAGGAGCCCTACGGGAAAATCTCAGGTTTGAGGTCAAACTCACAGCGGGGTATGTCCGCCTCTGCCTCCCAAGTGCTGGGGTTAAAGCTGTGTGCCACCGTGCCCAGCTATATCACTTTTTAGTTTTACTTTAGGTTTAACTGTGTAGCCCTGGCTGGCCTAGAACTAGCTATATAGAATCGGCTCAAAGTCGCAGAGACCCACCCCATGTGGGATATGCAGTGGTAGTGAGTCCCAGGCAGCAAGACCCTGTCTCAAAAGAAAGAGGTGGCAGGCCTTTAGTCCTGTGCTCAGGAGGCAGAGGCAGGAGGATTTCTGAGTTTGAGGCCAGCCTGGTCTACAGAGAGAGTTCTAGGACAGCCAGGGCTACACAGAGAAACCCAGAAAAACAAAGACAAAAAAAGATAAAAGATAGTGATAATAAACAATTTGATCTCATTTATTTTTTTCTTGCTTCCACCCTGAGATAGCACCTGGGCTGTCCTCAGACTCAGTATATAGTCAAAGGTGACCTCGACCTCCCGATCTCCTGTCCCGACCTCCCGATCCTGGGATTATAGTTGGGCAGCACTCCACCCGCTTTTACATGGTGCTGAAGGCCAAGCTCAGGGCTTCCTGCATGCTAGGGCAAGCGCATCCCCGGTGTTCCTTGCTTTTTTTGTTGGCTGGCCAGCTGAACATATTTTCTAGAAAACATTGTGTCTCTAAGTGACTCAAGCCTTTCCCTGAAACCTGCCTAATGCAGAGTCTGTGTACTTGGGCATGGCCCTCACGGTGACCTCCTCCCAGGCCTTCTCTATAGAAGTGACTCAAAAGCTTTACCTTGTGCAGAGGGTTTCTGGGACTCAGGTACAAATTGTTACTGGGTTACCAAACAAGGGTCATTCCACCTCCTGATGGTCAGGGCTATGCTGTCCTGAGAAGGTCTAGGTGGCAGCAGTGTCCTTGCAAGGCAACACAGGTGGGCCTCACTAGAGGTGGAGGGGAGGAGCTGGTATGGAGCCCAGCCTCCTGTGACCTCTGTGTGACTCTTGACCTCCAGCCCCAGCCCCTGCATGGATGCTGGGTGGCGCTCTCTCTGCCCAGGGGCTCTTGGGTTTGGGTCCCAGGGTGAAGCCTGACTACTCTCTCCATGGAGGTGGAGGTAACCAGAGTAGAGCTGTTGCTAAAGTAACCAGAGCCCAGGGAGGAAACAGATGAGGGCCAATTAAGGCTGAGAAAAGGCCAGAAGAGGTAAGAGGCGGCCATCGCTGAGGCCTCGCCCTGGACCTTGCTGTTCAGCCTCAAAGCTTCTCTCAGGGACAGGACATCCCACAGCGATAATTCAAGGTGGTGAAGTGTCAGAGGTGACAGAGACCTGGACCAGCCCTCAGGACTCTGGGTCCCGGCCACTCTGCTGGACTCCTGTCAATGCTCTGGGAAGTAGCTCTGAGCGGGTAAGGCTGCAGGGACTTGGCACAGAAGCTCAACCAACTCAAGAGAAGCAGATGTGGTAAACTTCAGAATGTTTTAAAAAACTCAGTTCTGCCAGGCGTGGTGGCACACACCTTTAATCCCAGCACTCAGGAGGCAGAGGCAGGCGGATTTCTGAGTTCGAGGCCAGCCTGGTCTACAAAGTGAGTTCCAGGACAGCCAG
>NC_034592.1:17628605-17641767 GCF_900095145.1 Mus pahari | reverse complement strand
CATTCCCGGCCTACCAACCCCTCACCTCCCTCTCCCACTCACCTCCCTCTCCCCAGCTCACCTCTCTCTCCCCAGCTCACCTCTCTCCCCCGCTCACCTCCCTCTCCCCCCCTCACCTCTCTCTCCCGCTCACCTTCCTCTCCCGCTCACCTCCCTCTCCCGCTCACCTCCCTCTCTCGCCCACCTCTCTCCCCCCCTGCTCACCTCCCTATCCTGCTCACCTCCCTCTCCCCAGCTCACCTCTCTCTCCCCAGCTCACCTCCCTCTCCCGCTCACCTCCCTCTCCCGCTCACCTCCCTCTCTCGCCCACCTTTCTCTCCCCCCCCCTCACCTCCCTCTCCTGCTCACCTCCCTCTCCTGCTCACCTTCCTCTCCTGCTCACCTCTCTCCCCCACTCACCTCTCTCTCCAGAACTCTCCACAGGAAACTACAGACTATATGTGCTAAACACGGTCGCCAGATGGGCAGGGTGGCGCACGCCTTTAATCCTAGCACTTGGGAGGCAGAGGCAGGCGGATCTCTGTGAGTTTAAGGTCAGCTGAGTCTACAAAGTGAGTTCCAGGACAGCCAGAGCAGCACAGAGAAACCCTGTCTCAGAAATAACAGAGAATGAGGCGACGGCTAGAGAGATGGCTCAGCTGTTAAGAGCACTTGCTGTTCTTCCAGAGGTCCTGGGTTTGGTTCCCAGCACCCATTTGGTGGCTCACACCTGTAACTCCACTTCTAGGGGATCTAACACCCTCTTGTGGACTCTGTGGGCACCAACATGGTATACAGACATACATGCAGGGAAACATAAAAAATTAAATAAAAATAAATAGAAATCTTACAAATAAATAAGAGTATGAAATTACAATAATAATAATAAAAAAAAAACTTGAGTGTTCTTCCCCCCACCCCCCCAAAAAACCAAACCATAAACCAAACCCAAAGGCCCCAGAATCCAGTCACTAGAATGGAGGCCCATCTCCTATAGTCCTGCATCAACACCCACAACACCCCCCCATACCCCACATCCCCCAGGCCCTGAACGGAGCTGAGAAGGGCGATTATCAAAGTGGGACTTGCTCACTAAGCGCTCACCAATGCAACAGCATCAAGCACATTACTTGAGCTACTATATTCATTCTAAGTGGCACTTGTGTGGACGGGAACCCAAAAAGTGGTCACACTCATTGTCACACTCAGTCAGCCATCACCTGGCCAAGCTTGCAGTGACTGGGGAACACCGCCTACCTCTGACAGTGCTTCTGATGCGGTGTCTGGGTTCTGGAGGCTGTCGCCTGGTGTGGGGGTGCTGCCTCCATCCCCTCTCTGGCCTACACTCAGTGCCTGCTCCCATTTCTGCAGGGCTTCCTCAAACAGCTCCATGCCTAAAAACACGGGAGAGGAGGAGAAAGGCTCAGCTCCCACAGGCTTGCCCTAAGGGGATGAACATGGCAGGGCGGCAGGGGGCCACAGCAGGGTGAGAACTGGGCAGGACTCTACAGCTGGGTCTAGCCAGTGCACAGGCTTTTATCTAAGCAGGATGTGTCTTCTGAGACTTGACAGGGATCTGGGGTGGGGCAGTAGCTAAAGAAGTGACCTGCCTTGCCCAGACTCCCAGAAGGCCGTTCTTCCCTGCCACAGTTACCCTACCCCAAGGCCCTGGGCTCGCCTCCCAGCCAACCTTGTACATAGAGGCTCTCGGCACTGCCATCGGTGATGGGCACAGACTCCTCCATCCCTCTGGTTTCCCATGAACCTGAGCACGCAGCTGTGGGGCTGGATGAATTGACCACAACCATCTAGGGACCGAGTACACAGAGAAGAACTCAGTGAGGTCCTTTGTGGGTCCCCTCTGAGCCCACCCCGACCACCTGACCACAGGTATCTCTCCTGGATACCTCCCAAGGGAACTAGGTCAGCACCCACATTCTCAGAGCAGCTCACTGATGCCCACAGAGACCCCCAAAGTATGAAGACACACGAAGATCAATACCCTGTGTGACATGTCCCTGGGCCCAGTCCCTGCTCACTATTCTGTCAAGGAGGACAGACAGTTGCCACCTCACAATCACAAGATGGCCTCCACCTTTCCAGAGGAGACTCACGGGCAAGGGCACAGCACAGAGAGCTGGAGCCGAGCAATGCACTCACAGTGAGTCCGTGAACCCCCGGCCGGGCTCCACCGAGACAGAGCTCACCTGGCTCCTTTCTCTCTAGACCCTCAGCCCAGCCCCATCCCGACACCTCCCAGGCACTTGCTCCACGTCTGATGCCCAAGCCCGCTTGCTGATAAGATCCCTCTCTGGGACCTACACACCCGTCTCCAACTGGTGACTCCAAGCATCATCAATAGGCTCTGAAGCCAGAATTCATGAATGAGGGTGTAAAGCAATGAAGGGGGTCTATCTCCCACCTCCCTAACAGCCTACAAATTTCCTTAGGGCAAAGTTCAAGAGTGACCTGGTGGCCCCTCCCTGGCTCCTTACCGAGGCCAGGCTGTGGGAGGAGCCTGAGTGCTTGCTGGGCTCGATGGAAGAGATGCCACTCAGAGTATCATTGCTCTTACTGCTGGGGCTCTGAACCCTCCGGCTGGAGCAGCCTGTGAGGAGAAGGGTGGGTCTCACATTCATCCCCCCACTGAGCCCCCTCCCATCTTTATCTTTCGGGAAGAGTGTCTTGACCTAAGCCAGGACATCAGTGGATTCCTCTGAGGGTGTAAACTTAACAGAGGACTAAGGCTCTTCCTTGGCCTGTTGGCTTAACACAGGGCCAGGCCCATAGGAGGGCCCCAGATGCTGGGACAAGCTGAGAGCAAGGCGGGTCACCTCCCTACCTCTTACTCAGTTTGCCTGAGTGCTTGATTGAGTGATTGATAAGGAAAGTTCTTTTCCAGATGCCTCAGCGGATAAGGGGACTTGCTACCAGGCCGAAGGACCTGGGTTCAATCCCCAGTGAATCAGAGAGGCCCTCTGATTACCTCATGTACACCGTGGCACAGAACATACAATAGATACATAAAACAACCCGTAAACCTCATTCTCCTTAATTAGTTTTGTTTTTTGAGACAGTCTCAATGTGTAGCCCATGGTGGCCTTAAGTTCTACACCTGCCCCATCTTCCCAAGTGCTAGGATTATGGGCACACAGTATCANACCTGGCTTTAAACATTTATTTTCCAAGGAAACTTGTTTTTCCCAAGTTGCGAACCTATGAGAATGCCTTGCTTTGAAAGAGTGCAATAGCTGGGCGGTGGTGGCGCACGCCTTTAATCCCAGCACTCGGGAGGCAGAGGCAGGCGGATTTCTGAGTTCGAGGCCAGCCTGGTCTACAGAGTGAGTTCCAGGACAGCCAGGGCTATACAGAGAAACCCTGTCTCAAAAAAAAAAAAAAAGAAAGAAAGAAAGAGTGCAATGTGACAGTGACTGTAGCAAACAACTGGGTCTTACGAGGGCTGGCAAGATGAGAACCCTGTGAAAGAGACGAGAACTTACACATGCAAGCTGCCCTCTGACCTCTACACGTACACTACGGCACACCCACACACCTTTGCTCACACACAAATTCCAAGATCAACTGTTTCAACGTTTTCCCACAGTGGCTCGGTTCTGTGATGGCACTGTCTCAAAGTTTAGGACACACTGAAAAGGCAAATCTTACACCCAAATCCCTTCTCTCCTGCTAAGAGGAGAACAGAGAAACACCATTGTGTACATGAGCTCCATATCTTTATTCCTGAGCACAGGGAAATTCCCTACAGTAGGAAGGACACCTGGGACCAACACCACGCACCACACCCAAGCCCAGTGTCTGCTCTGCTGTCAACTCTACCGAGGGTAACATAGCTACGAGATGGGAAGGCACAAGACTGAGACCCGCAGCGAATGCTGCTGAGAAGTGACTCAAATGTCAGAGGCTCCCCAACCACATACCTACCTTTCTTCACCGAAGGGACCTTGCGGGCCATGAGGATGGGCATGGGCACCGTTCCCAGCTGCTCACCTCCCATCTCAGGGCCCACCTGCTTCTTCTTCCGCCGGCGCCTTTTCAGCTGGTGGGCAGCCAGGGCCAAGGCCACAGTACCAAGGGCTGTGGCAAAAAGAACCTTCCTCAGGCCTGGTGTCAACCGCAGCTGGGAGAACGCAGACTAGAGGAGAGAGACAAGTGGTCTGGTTATGTTGCCCAAAGGGAAGCTCTGGGTGTGGCCACTGTTTTTCTCTGCTGACCGAAGGGGTGACAAGGGGGACTGAAGAGTAAATCAAGCCACCTTCTCTGATATGTGAATCGGAAATATAAAGATAACATAATGCATTACAGAGGACATGAATCCTGGGGTGGGGCCCGTGTGCCCTGACACCGCTGGCCACCATTCTGAGCCTGTGCACTGTACCAGGGCTTGACCTGTGTCACCTGTCAGAATCTCTGCCAAATGAGGAACCTAAGGGTCACATTGTTTAAGATGTGTGCAGGCAGTGAGCACTATACAGCTCAAACCCTGATGACTCCATTTCCCAATGACAGTCACTACCAAGACCATCCATCCAAACGGGCTCATCCTGGCCACCCTCTGCTGCTGCCCAGGTGGAACTCTGTCCCACAAATGAGAGCTTTAGGGCATGTCAAGGGACTTAGAGAAAACTAAAGTCAAGAGGCCACCTAGCCTTGGGTAAACACTAGGTTTAGGGCCCCATTTTTTTTTTTTTTTTTTTTAATGTAATCCTGATTTCCTCAGGGGAAAGATACCAGATATACATAGGGATAGTTAGTGTTGCCTGTTAACCTGAGAGAACTAGAGTCGCCTAAGGGGCAAGCCTCCTGACAATACCTGTGAAGAATTACCTGTAACAATGTTAGCCTCTAAGGCTGTGTGTGAGGGATATCTCAAGCCATGTGGTAGGAAGATCATCGTATTTGTGAAGGGGACCACTACTAGGCAGGGCAAGATGCCCTGTATAAAATGGAGAAAGAGAGCTAAACACTGGCGTCCTGTTTCCTGAGAACAGATGCTGCGGCGACCAGTCAGCTTCCGGCTTCTGCTGCCATGCGTTCCACACATGGATTGTGACGCACTGACCCATGAACCCGGATAACCTCCTTCTTCCTTAAGGTGCTTAGGCCTCTCAACAGAGCAATGAGAAACTAACTAAGACACATGGAATTATAATAACACAGTAAGAAATTAACTAAGCCACAGAGCCTTGACAAGGACTCAGCTCTCAGGTAATGAGGACCCCTAGAGAGGACCACATCCGTCTTACCTGACCAAAAGTTGTGTACAGGAACACTGGAATCTCAGCCACTGTCATGGCCAGAGCCTGGATCATGGACATACCCTCAGTCCTACGGAATGCCATGGTAGGCCCAGTACCCGAGACGGGACCTCCTGGGGTGAGCGCTTCCAAGGAGAATGTCTTCAGCTGGTCTCTGGCTGGGTCCTGGGTACCATCCACTCCCCAGCAGGACAGAGGCACACATAACAGGTCCTTCCACAAAGCTGACAGACAGATGACCGAGTGAGACACAGAAGGTGCATACAGGGCATGAGTGGTAGAGCGCTCACCTCCCTACGTCCAACACCCAGTCCTGCCAACAAGCATTGGGGCAGTAAGATAGCTAAGCAAATAAAAGAACCTGCTGAGCAAGCCTGACAGCTGAGCTCCCCAGGATCCAAGGTTGAATGTGATGGGTCTCTGAGCATGTCCACAAGGACATTAATAAAGCTGAGAAGACCCATCCACAATAGGTGGCACCATTCCCTAGGCTAGGGCCATGTACTGTGCAAAAGCATACACACGTTCTTTGCTCTGCCTCTTGACTGAATGTAACATGAACAGCTGTCATGAGATCCTGTCACTGTGACTTTCCCACAATGATGGACTGTCACCTGGGACTGTGAGGCAAAACAAAACCTTCCTCCCCTAAATTGCTTTTGCTGGGGTGTTTTATCACAGCAACAGAAATGAAACCAAAAGGTGGGCATGGTGGCACACGCCTTTAATCCCAGCACTTGGGAGGCAGAGGCAGGCGGATTTCTGAGTTCGAGGCCAGCCTGGGCTACACAGAGAAACCCTGTCTTGAAAAAAACCTAAATAAATAAATAAAATAAAAAAAAAGAGTGCTTTCCCAGAAGACCAACACGCCTGACTCCTCCCATCACATGGTGGCTCACATCCATTTGTGAGTCTGGTTCCAGGGGGATCTGTTGCCCTCTTCTGGTGTAGCCTCCATGGGCACCAGACATGGATAAAGTGCACAGTCGAACATGCAGACAAAACATCCATACACATAAAATACTAAAAACTTTGGGGCTTAAAAAGTTGGCTCAGCTGTTAAAAAATATTGGCTATCCTTCCAGAAGGCCCAGATTCAATTCCCAGCACCCAAATGCTAGCTGACAGCTGTCACAACTCCAGCAGAGGGGGAAGCACCAGGCACACATGGTGCACAGACATATACACGTGCAAAACACTCATCTATGGGAATTTTTTTTTTTTTCAGAAAGGTGCACATGTGAGATATAAACAAGAGAGCCCTCAGAGGTTGGGCACTCAGGCTTGTGATCCCAGCTGCTCAGGACACTGAGGCAGGAGGATCAAAAGCTCAAAGAACGACTGGGCAACTTGGGCAGACCCTGTCTCAAAAAATTTTTAAAGCACTTATCTAGCATGTAGGGGGGGGGGGGAAACAGTGCCTCCAGTGGCTGAATGAGCAGCAGGCGTGCGTCAGGAACACCAGGTCCCAGCCCTCTGCCCCCACAGGCAGGCAAGCAGTCAGATACCCCACCGACACCTCTATAAGCCTGGCAGCAGAGGGAGGCATGCGTGGCACGCTGGCGTAGAAGGAACCCCGAGACCGGGAGATAAATAGGTCACCCCCTAACTCAGGGCCTCTGCACTTTCTCATAGGTCACCCTCTAACTCAGGGCCTCTGCACTTTCTCAGTCTTTAAAAAACACTGGCCATTTTCTAAATAAAGATCAGAGGCTCCAGACTGAGAACCATGACATTCTTTTCACAGACCCAGGAACGCTTCACTTCCTGTGGCCTAAATATTTGTGCTGATCTTGTTGTGGTAGTGAGGTTTTTGTCGTTTGTTTTGTTTTGACTTATATTTATTTTTGAGACAGAGTCAAATACTGTAGCACAGGCTGGCCCTGAATTCTAGATACTTCTCTTGCTTTTTGTCTCCCAAGTGTTGGGTTTACTGCTATGAATCAACTGAATCATGACAACTATATGGGCGATGTTTCTCCCTGCCTCTCCCCACCTTCTCATGAAGAAACTGAGTTTTGCCCAGCCTAAGCCAGGAGTCCAAAATAACTCATCGATTGCTAAGGGGTGAAGAGCAGGTACGTTGAGGTCTACTGGACTCTGGGTTCTGCTTAACACAGTAGGAACAGGGAGTGCACCCCAGCAGAGGCACAGAGAGAAATGATAGCCCAAGACCCACCAAGACCCAAGGCCAGATGAGATGTCCGATCACATATTCTGAGACCCCAAGACCCTGCAGAGGTCAAGTTCAAGTTCAAGGACACTTTCTGAGATCTTCAGAGGAAGGAACACCCAGGCCAGGACAGACCCGTCTCTCTGGGATGATGGCCAAAAGTCACTAGGCTAGCACAAGACATGAACAAGGAACAGATTATCCTTGGTGAGTGGGGGAAGGCACACAGCCCTATCAGGCTGGCCTTAGGGCTGTGGGGGGAGGGGAGAGGGCAAGAGGGCTGGCAGGCCAAGTGAGGTTCAAGGGCTAAAGAAATTGCCACACTGTCAAGGGCAGGGCACCCTGTTGCCTAGAGGTTAAGTGGGCTATGATGTGCCTCCAGCCTGGCAGGGCACTGAGTGAGAGACAAGGACATTAAATAGCAGGAGATACACTTCTCAGAGCATTTCAACCAGCCAGCGCACTCGCTCTCTGTGAGACCTCAGTGGAGTCCTTCTCAGAGCACGCAGGATAGGAATACTGAGGCTCTGAGAGATGAGGCACTGAGGCTGGGCCGAGCACCCTAGCCACTGCCTGCTGCTTGCTTGTATTAAACCTGAAGGCCACCTGGTATTTAGAAGTGAGCGTATTCTAGGACCCAGGCAGGAGGAGGGCGAGGGGGGAGGCCTGGCATCTGTTTGCAGGTGAGTCCAGTTAGCCTTGTCTGTGCCCAAGAGAAAGGAAGCATCCAAGCTCACCATCATATCCTACCTGTCTCTCTATTCTAATGCTGGCCACCAATCCTGCTCCACATTCCTGAGCAGGTAGGTTATCTGCTCCTCCACCCAGGCACCCTAGTCTTCCCAATCCAGGCCCTTCTCTCTTGTGCAAGCCAACCCTACTAATTGGCCTAAGCATTCTCTCGTCCCACCTTGACCTGGCTGTGTTCTCAGAACAAGGCAGTACTATAGCTCACTCTGCCTCACGCCCTGTTTGTCCCACCCCGGCACATCTCTGTGGGATCCCACGCAGCCTGGCATTGGGCAACCCCACAGTGAACAGCAACAATATTCCAAACGTCAGTATCTGCTCCTTGCGGAGCCTGGGCAGGGACCTTTCTGCTCTGGCCCCGACCTCCCTAGGACATCCTTGACCGCTGTCCACATACAGCGCTGCCCACAGCCGGCACACCTGGGGGTGGGTACCCGCGACCATACTTAGATGCTCGCAGCGTTCCAGGCCCGGGAGTCTCCTCTCTGACCCAGATCCCTTCTCGATCCACCCACGGAGCCATGCATCCTCTCGAGCCGCCTGGTCCAGGGGATCCACTCATCCCACCTTGGACACCTTCGCGGACTGGCTGGATCGCAGACCCCGGCGTGGGCCGGGCTCCATGCTCCGCAAGCCTCGCTTCTAGCCCTGCTGAGCTGGTCGCCCGCGCAGTGGCCGTCACTCACCCGGGATCCCATCGCTGGGAAAGGGCAGCGTCTCCTTTCCAGGCGGCAATACAACCAAACGAGGCCGCAGGGTGGGGGAGGCGTGGCCTCGGTCCGGCCAACACAGCTCTAACCAATGAGCGTCTTCAGATCGCTCAGCGCTGCCGAGGCCCTTGACCAATGGGGTGAGCTACGTGATCACGCCGACTCCGCCTCCCCCACTTTCCGCCCCGCCCTCTAAGTGTGGTTGCAGTGTGGAATGTCCTTTTCTCTCCTCCGATTGGCCACTAGGATTAGACGGACACATGGACACTCTAAAAAGGCGGTGGAGTTAGTAGGTGCCTGGGGCTTTCTGGGAAGCAGCTGCACGGAGATTCTCTGCCGCACGCTGGTCCTCAGCGTAGTTGTCACTAGGATGTCACATCTGATTACCAAACTCCTGCGCTACATACACTCTCACACTAACAGGCACACACGCACGCACGCACACGCACTTCTACAACCCTTGTTTATGCATGATTTGGTTTGGTTTCTTGGTTTTGGGTTTTTTTTCCCGAGACAGGGTTCCTAAAGGATCTATGCTTTGGAGACTAACAGGTTTTGTATGTTTGTTTGGTTTTTTGGGTTTGGTTTGGTTTGGGGTTTTGGTTGGTTCGGTTGGGGTTTGTTTTTTTGTTTTGTTTTGTTTTGTTTGAGGCGATTTTTCTGTGTAGCCCAGGCTGTCCCGGAACTCCTGCCTCTGCTGGGATTAAAGCCAGGTGTCACCACTGCACTGCCCGCTGATCTTGAATTCTTGATTCTCCTGCCTTCAATTGCCCGAAGTGCTGGAATTATATACAAGCATGTGAAACTCTGCTCAGCTACATCCAAATTCTAAATTAATAAATAATCATTATTTGAATATGGGGGGGGAATAAAAGGCCAAAGTGAACTTTTTTGGTAAAAAATGCATGTAGTGCCTATGTAAGCCAGAAGAGGGCGACCTCTGATCCCCTGGAACTGGAGTTAACAACTGTGAGGTATTCTGTGGGTGCTGGGAATTGAACCCTAGTTCTCTGCAAGAACAATACACTGGGCTTAATAGCTGAGCCATCTCTCTAGCCTCCAGTTACTGATTCTTTTCAGCCAGCATGAGTTACTGAATGAAGACGTGCAGTTATAAATGGCTTTAAGGGCTGGCGAGATGGCTCAGTGGTTAAGAGCACTGACTACTCTTCCAAAGGTCCTGAGTTCAATTCCCAGCAACCACATGGTGGCTCACAACCATTTGTAATGGGATCCGATGCCCTCTTCTGGAGTGCCTGAAGACAGCTACAGTGTACTTAGATATAATAATAAATAAATCTTTAAAAAATATGGCTTTAATAGGACAGAGCTGGATAGTGTCTGAATGGTCACTATGGCCAGCTACAGACAGATCCTGGTAAGTAAGTGATGGGCGAAGAGGAACAGTTTTGTATACAAGACTGAACACAGACACTTGGAGCTTGTGAGTAGTTACAGAGCCTGTTAATGTTAGGTCAGTGGTAGGAGACTGACAGGCTCCTGAAGTTTTTTTGTTTTGTTTTGTTTTGCTTTCAAACTCCACATATCTGTGCCCTGCCTGCTCTTAGGACAACACCCAGATGCCTGAACAAACACCCAGATGACTCAGGATCACCCCTGCACAGACAGACAACTCAAAAGGGACCAGCTGAAGAACAGTTCTGGGTGAAAAGATGAGCGTTTTTTTAAAAATATTATTTAATTATTTTATGTGTATGTGTACACTGTAGCTGTCTTCAGAAACACACCAGAAGAGGGCATCGGATCCCATTACAGATGGTTGTGAGCCACCATGTGATTGCTGGGAATTGGACTCAGGACCTCTGGAAGAACAGTCTATCAGTACTCATGACCACTGAGCCATCTCTCCAGCCCAAAGATGAGGATTTAACAGGCATGGTGATGCGCACCTTTAATCCCAGGACTGGGAAAGCATATGAATCTCTATGAGTTCTAGGTATAGTAGCCAAGGCTACATAGTAAGATCCTGACTGAAGAGGAAAAGGAGGAGGAAGAAGAAGAGGGGGAGGAGGAGGAGGAGGAGGAAGAAGAAGAAGAAGAAGAAGAAGAAGAAGAAGAAGAAGAGAAACAAACACATTTTGAAGGGTTGGAGACATAGCTCAGTGGTTTGTTTTCTGTACCCAAGTTTGCTCACAGTGGTCTGTAATTCCAGTCCCACGGATCCAATATCCAATTGTGGACACCTCAGGCACTGCACACATGGTACACAGGCATAAATGCAAGCAAAACACCCATACGCATAAAATAATAATTAAAAACTAAGAAAAATAAATCTTATTTAAAAAGATAAATCTTTGAAGTAGAAACAAGAACAGATGGAGTCAGACACCAAATTTCCTAAGCCACAGGGGAGTCAGTAGAGCCAGGAGTATGTTCACGACATCTTCCTGCCTTCCAGGGACTGAGGAACTGGACTCAAGGTCACTGGACTCAAGGTCACGGCACGCCCATGTCCTAGAGCAGCCCATTTTCTCCACCTGGCAGAAACACGAACTTAGACCTTGTATTAGCCAGGGTTCTCTAGAGTCACGGAACTTATGGGTAGTCTCTGTATAGAAAGGGAATTTGTTATGATGACTTACAGTCTGTAGTCCAACTCCCCAACAATGGTCAGCTGTGAATGGGAAGTCCAAGGATCTAGTAGCTGCTCAGACCTACAAGGCTAGGAGATTCCAACAGATGTGCTGACAAGTAAATGCAAGCAGGCAAAGAAGAGCAAATCTTCCTTCTTCCTTAAGTAGGTCTCCAGCAGAAGGTGTGGCTCAAAGGTGTGTCCCTGGATGTGGGACTTGTTTTGTCCCAGGCTGACCTTGAACTCAGAGATCTCCTTGCCTGAGTCTCTTGGGATTCATAGCCACTATACCTCAAGATCTCCGTGCCAAGATCAAGGTCAGAATCTTGTATCTTCCTGTCTGGATCACAGGTGAGCCTTCCAATTCTGGATTGTAGTTCATTCCAGATAAAGTCAAGTTGACAACCAGGAATAGTCAATATGGACCTCCCAACTAAGAGGGTTCATGCTTGGCTTGAGAGCCCTCTCCCTGCCTGCGAGCTCTCTGTCCTGTCCATCCTTTTCTCAGCCAGATGAGGAAACAATAGGGCCTGTCCTTAGTTCAGTGGCCCTGCATTATCTATCACCAGGTCAAGGCAGAAGAAACAGGTTGATGTCTAGAAGCAGAGTCCCAGGGAGGAAGATGAGGGGAATTGAGAGAGGGACCAGAGACAAAGTTCAAATAAAGGGAAAGTGATGGAAAGGGAAAGACAGTGGCAAGGGGCAAGGGGACAAGAGACAGGCAGAGAAGATGGCTGATATTAGAGCACTGTCTTACAGTGGCAGGTGACAAAGACTAATCAGATTTCCCATGTTTTATTTTATTTTATTTTATTTTTAAAGATTGATTTATTTATTATATGTAAGTACACTGTAGCTGTTTTCAGACACTCCAGAAGAGGGCATCAGATCTTGTTACAGAGGGTTGTGAGCCACCATGTGGTTGCTGGGATTTGAACTCCAGACCTTCAGAAGAGCAGTCGGGTGCTCTTACCCACTGAGCCATCTCACCAGCCCCCATGTTTTAAAACTACTAAAGATGCAGACAGGGAATGTTCTCATCACGGGTCAAAAGTCTGCAGGCATGATAAATGAGCTTGATTTCATTATTCCACTGAGTTACCATACACCCAGTTATCACTCTGCCTGCTGCATACATAGTTTACAGCTAGGAGAGGCGACACCTGCCTGTGATTCCAACAGGAAGATGGAGAAGCCACGCCCATCTTCAATTTCGTATTAAGTTTGAGAGCAGCCTGGGCTGCATAAGACCTTGTAGCAAAGATCAAGCCCAAAACCAAAAACCCCAAACCAATAAACAACAACAACAACAAAGCAGGCAGGAGAAGTGCATCAGAGGTTACGACCACACACTGTTCTTTCACAGGACCAGAATTTGGTTCCCGGCCTCCATGTGAGTCTTCTCAAAGCTGCCTTTAATTCCAGCTCTGCCAGATCTGACGCGCCCTCTTCTGGTCTCTGTAAACATGTGGCGTGTTCACATAGACACAAATGAAAACAGAAATAAATCTTAAAAGGAGGGAGGGGCTGGAGAGATGGCTCAGCAGTCAAGGGCATTGGCTGCTCTTTCAGAGGGCCTGGGTTCTGTTCCTAGCCCTCAGCTCACAGCCATCTATAATGTCAGTCCCAGGGGATCCAACACCCTCTTCTTTTTTTTTTTTTTTTTTTTTTTGGTTTTTTT
>NC_034592.1:17621513-17628525 GCF_900095145.1 Mus pahari | reverse complement strand
AAATCCACCTGCCTCTGCCTCCCGAGTGCTGGGATCAAAGGCGTGCGCCACCACACCCGGCTTCAACACCCTCTTCTGACGTCTGTGGGCACTACACACATAGAATCCATAGTACATGCAAGCAAAACACCCTTACACATAAACACATTTTAACAATTAACAAACAAAATAAAAGGAAGCCGGAGAGATGGCTCAGCGGGTAATGGATCTTGCCCTGAGTTTGACCTTCAGGACTACAGAACTCATACAAGGAGGAAGAGGGGACTCTAGAAAGTTGTTCTCTGACCTCCACAGACATGCTACAGCTTTCTGTGTCCCCCGTCTCACATGCATGTGCTCTCACACGCAAACACACACGCATAATAAAACATAAAATGAAATTTAAAAGCAAAACCAGGTTTGGGAAGACAGCTCCATGGTTAAAGAACTTAACTGCACAGCCTTGAGAACCCAAATAAAATAAGTCATGTAAATTCCAGAAGCAGGGTCCGAGGGCTCCCATGGCCAGTGTGATGGGAATATCCCTGCAATGTCAGACAGGGCAACACCCAGTGCTCAAGCACACGCAAGCGTACACACAGACACAAACACAAATATACAGCTACACACAGAGGGAGAAAAATTAAAACAGGAAAGCAAACAAAACAAAAACGGGTAGATGTGGCACATGCCACAGCAGAAGTTTAATCCCAGCAGAAGTTTCTGTGAACTGGATACCAGCCTGGTCTACATTTGGAGTTCTAGGCCAGGAGGGGCCTGGAGAGACCCTGTTTCAAACGAATATATTCCCAATTATTTAAAAAAAACAAAAATTTGCACAAAGAATTACCGAAATAATCAATAGTATATTGTTACAGTGCGTCCGCAGAGATCTCGAGGGCGCAAGGAAACCGGTTTAGTAAAATGTTCATTAGTGTGAACAGCCGGCTGGTGTGGCCGGCGGCCAGCAGGGGGCAGTAGCGCTCCGAAAGCCCCGCCCCTCCGGCCTGGCCCCGCCCCGCGCTCGGCTCGGCCGCTGACGCGCGCGCGCAGAGGGCGGGCGCAGGCAGCAGGTGGGCGGGGTGCGGGCGGGGCGCGTGAGGCGGGGCGGGGGGCTGCCGGTGGCTCTGGGGCCGGCGCGGCGGCCCTGCGTACGGGCGCGCCATGGACTTCAACATGAAGAAGCTGGCGTCGGACGCGGGCATCTTCTTCACTCGGGCGGTGCAGGTGAGGCCTGGCACGACGCCGCTCATGGGGCCCGGATGTGGAGCGCGCCCCGGGCGGGCACCCTGCAGCAGGAGCCCCTTTCCTGCAGCAGCGGCCGTGCGCGCTGGGGACAGCTCCGGGCCCCTGCTCCCTTGTCCCCGAGCTGCCCAGGGGAGCTCCCAGCGAGGTCAGCTGCACCCCACTATGGTCCGGGACCCATGGGGGCCTGGGCTCCGGTGCCCGGGCGCCTGGCAGTGCTCGTTTGCACTGACAGGTTTGCCCACTGCGCTGGTGCGTGCACAGCCCGGGAGATGGATGCCCACTGGGTGGTTCATACCTCTCTGCACTTGTCTCCCTTCCTCCCCTCCCCCGCCCCAGGCCAGGCTGGCAGGTTGAGGGCCACACAAAAATACCCCAATCCCTTTTGCGGGCCTCAGTCTCCATACCCGTGCAATGGGCAGGTTGGTGCTCGGTTGCATGCAGTCCCTTTCACACGCTTGGATAGTCAGGCCGGAAGCCAGGAGTTATTTCCTTTCTGCTCTGCGGGAGGCTTGTTTCCTTTTACTTCCCAGGCCTAAAGGATGTAGAGAAGGCTGGGATCTGGCAGGCTGCCCTGTTTGGGTTCTGTCCAGGCCGGTAATGCTGATATTGGAACAAGTCCTAAACATTTGGTAGAAGAAAGAGAAACTGAGGCGAATTCATGTCTCGGCGAAGGGCTGGAGTCAGGCTATGGATGGTAATGCTTCTCGTGACCTTGGGGGCAGGAGAGTTTTACTTCAGGGCCTCTGTTTCTCACTCTGCGAAATGGGATGGGTGGCCCTCTTTCCTGGGTTGGCCGCAAGTGCAGTTGCTGAGGTTAAATGCACCTGGGCAGCGTGCAGTGACCTTGGACGAGCCATCTGAGCCTCACTCTGCCCTGCTGTAAAGCAGGTAAGAGGCTCAGCTGGGAGGCCCTGTCTGCTCCCAGGGTGGGGGGTGGGGTTCCTGGGGTTTCTCCACCCCTGGTCTAACCCATCTCAGTACCCCAGGAATAGTTCTGTATGCTGCCCTTGTTGACCTGCTAGACGCAGCCCCCTCCCCCCCCCCCTCAGAGGCCCATGTGGCCGTGTTTACTAGAAAGCACAGGTCTCCCCTGAGACGGAGTGTCCCAGTGCGGATTGCCACTCCTGTTCCCAGTTCCAAGCTTGGTGGGCGACCCCAGCATTAGAGAGGATAAGAGGGCCTCTGAGCCTCCTCCGTCTCTTGCAAGAGGGGAAAGCCTGTCCCGGAGTTGGCATGGCAACCACACTATCTCACACATCTGGGCAGAACCCGATCTGCTGGTTTCCTGCCACTGCTGGGTCTTGCCATCTGACCTGGCCGGGCCCACAGAGGTAGTGGTGGCATAGGGCTTCCAGGCCTCACTGCCTGATGGGGGCAGGCACGCGGGTCACACTTGAGCTGCAGCCAGGGCCCAGGCCTAGGCTGGGGTGGAGGAGGGAGCTGGGAGTGTTATAAATAGAGACTTTCTGTGCTCCACACACCCACCCTCCTGCTGATGCCATCTTGCTGGAAACTGCCTTGGACTGTTTCAGGCGCGATCCCCTTCCCCTTTGGAGACAAGGAACTAGGTAGCAGAGGTGGCAGGCACCTGTAGTGTGACCTAGAGACGTGACTGCCATGGGAGGGAGGCATCAGGAAAGATGGAGGTGTTCTTTATTACTAGGGCATAACAGCTTCCGGTGGGTCAGTGTCCCTGTGCCAGGCACCAGGACGCACACGCACATATTCCCTGTGTGGACCAGTGACAATTTTGAGAGGCTCACCTCACCTGCGTCCCAAAGGGAGCAAGGCCTCCCCAGCTGGAAACCTGAGGACAAGATCCCTTCTTCAAGAGTGATTTTCAGGGTGGCGTCCCTCACAGAGGGCCTCAGCGTTGTGTCCAAAACATCAGCCAAAGACTGTGAAGCAGGTGCCAATGACAGAGGGGCCACGTCAGGGCAGAGAGGCAAGGAAGGCCTGCCACACAGCACACCAGAGTAATAGGAATGCTATGCTTGTGAGTGGGCGTGGGAGCCACCCTGCTGAGGATCTTACAGTGACAGATACTATCACCAGGGCTTCTCCCTTACCCAAGTTGGGCAGGTAGCAGGGGGTCAAGGTGGACGCCCAGGGCTCAGGAAAGCCCAGTAAACATGTGAACCCATATGTTTGGCAGCTTCTGACCCCTGGTGACACCTCGGGGAGACTTTATAAGTGATGACACTGGCTAACACTACCCCTGGGCCTGGTGTGGCTCAGCAGGAGTCTTCTAGTCCAGGACATTTGAGGCCCCAGGTTCCATTCCCAGAATTTCCAAAAAAGAAAACGGTTAAACCCATACTACATGCTGGCTGGATGTTCTGTGAGGTGGGTTTTTGCTACCTTCCAGGGAGAACCTGAGGCCCAGGGAGACGCTGCTGCCTCTCTGGTCCTTTTCCTCAGCTGGAAAGTGGGACAGTCCACAGTGCTGGGTGCTCTGGGAGGGCTGGGACCTGCTAGGACTTGGGGCCCTGGAGAGTCAGGACCGCATGGACAGGCAGGCAGGGACTGTGAAGACAGGGAGAGGCTGAGCTGCACAGGGAGCTGAGGGAGGAGGAGGGCTTAAAGCAGAGAGAAGCCCAGGGGCTGCTGCATAATTGATGGCTGCCGAGAGACCTGGCGACTCCTTGGCCAGGCTCTGGATGATTCATCCCAGGCAGTGGCTCTGCAGAGCCTCCTGCCCCCTAGACCCTGACTCCAGCACAGCCCTTTGCTTGGCCTCAATGGCCATATCTGTGTAATGGGAAGCTTGACCCTACTGCAGAGACTCGGTGCCCCAGGCTGTACAGTGTGCTCCTTATCTTACACCTGGAGCACATGTCACTTTTTGCTGCTGGCGGATGACCTGGGGCAAGCCTGGTCACCTGACTGGAAAAAAGCCTTTGCTTGGGGGGGATATCTGCTCCTGGGCTTGTCAACATTAGATGGCCAGGACTTGGACCAGTTTCCCATTATTCCTAGGTGGCCTACATGGCTCCAGCCAGCTCTGATGGGGGACCTGTGTGACCTGCCAGATCCTGGGTACACTCAGCAGCTGGCTCTGGTGGGCTGGCAATGTTCTCTGTTTGCCACACCCAGAAGCCAAACCTTTGGCTAACCTCCCTCCCCACATTCCCTAGACACACTGCCCATCAGCAATGTGTGTATGCACGCTGGGCTCAGGCTCAGTTGCCAGCCCCCTCGAGTCTAATCCACACCTCTTCTGTCTTCCCCTCTGTAGCCTGAGAGAAGCATTTTTACTGTTTTAAGGAGAAGCTGAGACCCAGAGAGGCAAAGCCCTCTCTCAGTGTCATAGAGTTCAGTGAGCAGAACTGAGGCACAAATAGGGTCTCTGTAATCTAGAACCTAGATTCTTTCTGTTCTCTGTCCCAGCCCCTCTTCCCTGTGGAGTCCCAAAGTAACTCAGACCCTTGCCCTGGGCCCCATCCGTTCCCCAAGGACTTGCTACCAAGTTCCCTCCCTGGTGACCGTTTCCTCAGGGCTCACACTCACTGGGAGTACACATGTTCTTATGGAGAGAGGAACCAGAGGTGCTATGGGGTTTCCAGGAGCCTCAATCCTGACTTACCCATTGCCTCACCCTGGAAAAAGGCAAGCGAGGCCCGGGGCGGGCTGTGAGAGGCTCTGACCCCAGGCCCCTGCCTGCACCGCCTCCCCAGTTCACAGAGGAAAAGTTTGGCCAGGCTGAGAAGACGGAGCTCGACGCCCACTTTGAAAACCTCCTAGCTCGGGCAGACAGCACCAAGAACTGGACAGAGCGGATCCTGAGGCAGACCGAGGTGCTGCTGCAGCCCAACCCCAGTGAGTGGGTGCGGGGCAGAGGCAGGTGGGCACCCGTCAGGCTCAGGACCACAGCTCGGGGCTCCGCAGAGGGAAGGCTGGGCTGGCCCGCATGGGGAAGGAGTCATGCAGACAGCAGGTGCGAGCCTGGGCTGGCTTGATGGCCTGGAGATGGGAAAGGACCTGCCGGAGAAACTCCACAAGTGAGGGCAACCTGCGTGTCACTTGTAAACCTGCAGTGTGCTTAAGTGTCCAAAGAGGCCTGGGGACCAAGGGCAGGGCAGATGTGTGCTACACACCATAAATCCTGTTCAAATAGGGGAGACAAGGAGGTGCTGACTTGAGCTCTGTTCTGGGCCTTGGCATCCTTTGCCACCTCCCAGGGTGATGCGAATGTGAGGGACGGGTCAGGAAGTCTTCTGTGCAGATGCTGGGGTGGGCTGGGGCTGCCCAGGGTGCTCTCTCACTGGCTGTCATCTTTGACTTAGACCAGAGAGCCTTGTGGTTTTGGCTGCTATCTCCCTACAGGTGCTCGCGTGGAGGAGTTCCTGTATGAGAAGCTGGACAGAAAGGTGCCCTCGAGAGTCACCAATGGGGAGCTGCTGGCTCAGTACATGGCAGAGGCCGCCAGCGAGCTGGGCCCCAGCACTCCTTATGGTGAGCAGAAGAGTGTAGGGCACTCACTGTCTCTAGCTTTTGAAGTTCCACCTCCCTACCTCCCCTCCTCCTTTCTGACTTTGGACTAGGTTTTGCTATTTAGGGCTGGCCTTAAATCCCAGAGCTCCAGGGGCCTTGACCATGCTGGGATTGAGAGCAGAGCGGAGGCTGCCAAACCAACTTTCTCTGTTTAAAGTTATACAGATGACCTGAGTTTATGCTAAATGTTAGATCTAGCGTGGGTGAAGAAAAGAATAAAAGAATGAATCCTACCTTAACCAGTTTAGATGTATGTGTGAGGTGTGGTGAATGTGTTTGTGAGTGTGTGTGCAGGGTGCGTGTGTGTGGTGTGTATGGTGTGTGTGTGTGTGTGTGTGTGTGTGTGTGTGTGTTGTTTCTTTGGTGCTGGAGTTGGAACCTGGGGTTCTTTGAATGCCAGGCAAGCACTTTATTCTGAGCTTCGTACCAGCTCTAGGTTGCGTGTCAGCATGTGTGCTCATGTGTGTGTGCTCATGTGTACATGTGTGTAGAGGGCAGAGGTCCAACCTTTGGCATCTTTCCTCTCACTAGGACTTGGTCTCTACTCACTGGCTAGACTACAGCTGGCCGGCCAGCAAGTCTCTGGATCCACCTTGTCCCTACTTGGGGAACACTGAGGTCCCAGTGCCATGTCACTGCCCCTGCCATACATGTGTTCTGGGCACTGACTCAGGTCCTCGTGCCTGTGCGGAGCCCTCCTTCCTGACTGAGCATCTCCCCAGGCCTGACCTGTGCCTCTCAGTAGGATCCTCTGTACTCTGCAGCCTAACTTTAAAGAAACGATCTAGTCTTGTGTGTGGGCGCTTTGCCTGCATGTATATGCATTGCGCCACTTGTGTGCCTGGTGCCCAGGGAGGCTGGAAGAGGGCGTGGGTTCCCTTGGACCCGGTGTTGCAAGCTGTGTGACCTCGCCAGCATGAGTGCTGGGAACTGCACACTGGTCCTCTGGATGAGCAGTCCATGCTCCAGACTTCAGCTCAGTAGTCATCTGCCATCACCTAGCAGATCTGCGTCAGGCTGCCAGTCTGTCAGTCACGAGCCTCCTCCGTCTCACTTCCTTCACTTCTGAATTTTATTCAAATATATCTTATGGACCATAAAATGTACTTTGTGTTTGTGTGTGTGTGTGTGTGTATGTGTGTGTTGGTATACTCTGGTAAATTTAGAGTTGTACAAACATCTCCCCCTCATCCAAATGTCTCCCTTTTATGATATCAGTCCTGGTGCCCAGCTGACTACCAGTAACATGTTTTTTGCTTCAGCTTTGTATCCAGCCTTTTTTTTTTTTTTT
>NC_034592.1:17608617-17621208 GCF_900095145.1 Mus pahari | reverse complement strand
AGAGGGCGTCAGATCTTGTTACAGATGGTTATGAGCCACCATGTGGTTGCTGGGATTTGAACTCTGGACCTTTGGAAGAGCAGTCGGGTGCTCTTACCCGCTGAGCCATCTCTCCAGCCCTGTATCCAGCCTTTTGAGAAATTGCGGGGCTGCAGCTCTATCAGACAGTGATAACGCGCTGCTAGGCTTGATGGGGTCTGTGACTTGTGTCTAGCATCCCATAAGCCTGGGCAAGACAAAAGAGAGGGCCTGCCAGCTTGTTCTTCCAGGCAGCTCTGTGGCTTTATACCCACTGGCAATCTGCTGTTTGATTTTCAGCCTGGAGTTTAAAACTCTGGACTTTGTTCCTGGGCTACCCCAGTGCTGCTCAACCTTCCTAACACTGAGAGCCTCTAATACAGTGCCGAATGTTGTGCTGAGCCCAACCATAAAGTTACTTTCATTGCTTGATAACTATAATTGTGCTACCGTTATGAATCGCAATGTAAATCCCCGTGGTCTTAGGCGACCTGTGAAAAGGTCATTTGACCCCGGGGCTCTACCCACAAGTTGAGAACCTCTGGCCTAGCATGTGAGCTGCGAGGGCTTGGTGTGTGTTTATATTCTGTGTTACCAGGTAAGGCATTGCTCAGGAAGGTCCGCTGCTGACGGTGTGCTCGGTCAGCAGACCGTCTCACATGTTAGCAGGGAGAGCAGGGTCTTCTCAGCTGTTGTAGCACCGTCTTTTCTCCTGCAGTTTGTCGGGTGTCGGGTGTGCATATTGAGCCCTGGTAGGTCCTTACGCTTGTCTTCCTGATTGGTTGGTGTGCGGGTGTGTGCTTGTGGGGGCCAGAAGTCAGGTTTGCATGTCTTCTTCCACTTTTCTCGCTCTTACCCTGTAGCTCATTTCTTCTGCTGTTCTTGGTAGCCAATCTCCCGTCTCCACTGCCATCTGTAGTAAGGTTATAGATGGACGCCATTGCCATATGTAGTATGTATGTGCTGGGGGTCTGAATTCAGGTCCCCATGCTGGTGCAGCAGTCACTGAGTAACACCACGGCCAGCCCTGGATTGACTGTTGACCCCACCATGGAGCTAGTGCGGTGTAAGCTGTGCCCTCACCACTTGGGAGGCCGAGTATGGGAAGTTAAAATGAAAGTGCTACTCGTTGTTTCTAGTTGAGCTCTGCCTGAAGGTCCGTTTTGTCTGACGCCTCTCTGGCTGCTTAGCTGTTCACTGCTGCCTTTGCACAGCATCTTTTCCTGTTCTTCTCAATCTGTTTATGTCATAAAATCTCGTGTCGCTCTAACCTATAGCATTCAGTATAGACAATATTTAGTTTTTTAAAATATCCATTCTAATATTCATTACCTTTTCATTAGCGTGCTTGTTAGTCCAGTTAATGTAATTATTGAGGTGTTGGATTTATAAAAGTCTTTTTGTTTTGTTTTCTTTTTTTTGAGGCAGAGACTTCCTGATTTGCCCAGAATGACCTCCAACTCTGGATTGCCCAGCCTCAGCCTCGCAGTTGGTGAGATTAGAGGCCTGCCCGCCATTCCCAACTTGCTCTTTTTTATTTGTTTGTTTTGCTTTTTAGATTTTTTTGTTTTGTTTTGTTTTTCGAGACAGGGTTTCTCTGTATAGCCCTGGCTGTCCTCAAACTCACTCTGTAGACCAGGCTGGCCTCGAACTCAGAAATCCGCCTGTCTCTGCCTCCCAAGTGCTGGGATTAAAGGTGTGCGCCACCACCGCCCAGTCCACTGCTCATTCTTCCTGTTTCAAGGTTACTCCCAAGGAGTTGTGCCTGGGTCAGCACACGTTAGTGGCCAGCCAGCATTGGTCAGAGGTTGTTCTTAAGTATCTTCATCCCCTGAGACTTTCCCAGGACGTGAGTGTGTGTGAGTTGGGAAACAAGTCTAAAGGTTGAGCAGTTTACAGCTCCAGCTAGCTTTTGCCTGGACAGGGCGAGGTTTTCTTGTCAGCTAGTGGTGGGAAGTGGCTGGTGCACTCTCCAGCCTGTCTCAGACATACCACAGGGATGCTTGCTCAGAGGTATCCAGGATGCGGTAGACTTTTCTGCATTGTTTTCAGTTCTGGTGGGGCAGGGGGATGCTCTTATCACTAGGCAGGTCTCCCGCCTGTCCAGGACTGACCAGAGAGAGATGGCACATGCCCAGGCTAATGCCACTTGATTGTTCTTACCAGGGTCCACTAGCTATTCAGAAAATGTTTCTTCATTTGTTTTTGTGCTTTGAACAGTTTCCTGGTTCTGGAAGTTGACATCTTTGAAGCTGTGTTCAGTCAGTGTAACTTGGGGACACTTGTCAAACTCCTTTTCCTCATGCTGGTACTCCCCAGTCTTGTGTGTGTTCTTGAGACACCAGGCCTCACACCCTGCCTACGAGACACCCCTGTCTGTGCATCTTGTTAGATGTGTCTGTCTCCGGTTGGCGACTCTGCAGGTTGCCTGTGCTTGCTTGGCAGCCCTGTTGGAGGCGGAGTGGCTTGTGTTCGCCTCTCTCTCACCCTACAACTCTCTTGCCAGGGAAGACACTGATCAAGGTGTCAGAAGCTGAGAAGCGCCTCGGAGCAGCAGAGCGGGATTTCATTCACACTGCCTCCCTCAGCTTCCTCACGCCCTTGCGCAACTTCCTGGAAGGGGACTGGAAAACGATTTCGGTGAGGACTCTGGGGCCGCTCCTCCGAACTCTGTGCATAGGTTTTCATCCCCGGCAGGGAACCCAGACTGTCCATCTGTGGGTCTCAGTTTGCCGGGGTCTCCGGCCGGGTCTGGCCCGTCTCACTGTCCCTGTCACCCCTGCAGAAGGAGAGGCGGCTCCTGCAGAACCGGCGTCTTGACCTGGATGCCTGCAAAGCCCGGCTAAAGAAGGCCAAGGCAGCCGAAGCCAAAGCCACGGTAAGTGTTCCTGCCCCCGCTGCTTCCAGGCGCTGCTGGGGAGTCATGGGGTGGGGTGTGCAGGGACCTGGTGTTTGGCATGCTCTTCCTCCTTGGCTGGGGCTAGACTGCGCTGCCTGGTCAGGTCATGTTCTCTGTCCCCACCCCAGGAAACCCTGGTGGCTCCAGACAGACATGTATGAGGTGGGCAGACTCACAGTGCCTGTAACTGGGCTGGGCATTCTGCAAGCATTTAGGCCGTCAGATGGAATTCTTGCATGCCTTTTCTGCCTCTGTGGGTGTTTGGCCTGTCCCTGCCTGGGCATGGCTCCTTACTAACTCTCCACCTGCTGCTTGAACATGGGGTGCACAGTGCCCTATGCTTAGACTCCCCTAGGCTGTGGAGAACACTAGAGCTGGCCAGCCCCCATAGCCCATGCAGGGACGATGCATGGAGCAGGGCCTGGGCCATCCTGCTCCTCTTACACCCCCAGCCCACAGGGGCCTGCTCAACCAGGATGGGACAGGCTGGATCAGCAGGGCCGGGCACCGTCTCGGTATGCTGGCTGCTCAAGGGTGTAAGGGAGCTAGCGGCCAACCCAGGTCCTGAGAAGGAAAGCCCTAGACCCAGGGAATGTTAGGGAAACTCCTGTGCCTCTCAGCCTCTCAGCTGAAGAAAGGTGGGCTAGGCTAGGTGAGCCAGGCTAGGCCTGCTGGGCTCTCCACTGCCTATAACTCGCCTCCTTCATTCTACCCTCCTCCCTACAGCATGGTCACTGTGCTCACTGGGCCTCCACTGCCTCTGGCAAGAGCCATAGCCGGGTCCCAGGTCACCAGTGTGCTTGGTCCATACGTGAGGAGAATAAGGCTCTTGAGATCACTTGTCAGTCACCTGTGCCGAGCAGCCCCACTCCCTGTCACTTCTGCCTCTCCTTAGTCACTGCAGGGTAACCGCTTCCCCTTGGGGCCCAGAGGGTCTTGGGCCTGTGAGTCATGTGAGGTATGAGCAGTGTCCCTAGGGCCTGCTCCCCGGGACTCCTGAGGGGGTCTGGCTGTGCCTGCTCCCCTTGCTGTGGACTTACTAACTCTCTGTTTTTGTTCCTTTCCCTTCTGCTTTGGGTAACTTGGCTCAGTGTGAGGGCGATGTGAGTATACCTGTCCCATGTGCTGTGCTGCTTCCGGTTCGCCCATCCCACCCGAGGGCCCAGGTGCTGCGGCCAGCCCAGGGCACGCCCTCGGGTTTTTGCAATTGGCTGCAGAGTCTCTGGTTTGTGGATGCAGGCATTGGCCTGCAAGGCAGCTTCTTGCAAATGTTAAAAGCCTGTCACCGTCCACCCATGCATACATCTATCTACTCCTGTGGGGAGGGATCTGGCCTTGATGGAGGAGCCAGGAACAGTGTGCTGAAGTTCTGAGCTGGAGAGAGTTGTGGTGGGGAGGGCTGTGGATCTGTTGGGCCTCTTTGTGTGCCTGAGACCCAGAAGAGGGGCAGGCCTAGCGTGGGTTCCCTGGGCTCCCAGCACATCTGCCCAGTGGATCTTCAGTTTGGATCCATTGAGCCCCTAAGCCTGTCTCATCTCCAGCTGGCTGGAGTGGGCAGAGGGTCTATGTTGTATCTGTCTTTCCTCCTGTCCCAGGGGCCAGGGTTTCTTGCATCTCCTTATTGGAGACCCTGGGGCCACCTCCTGGCCTCAACACTGGTCCTGGCCCAGGGTGACCCCTCTCCCCATGAACTCTGTTCCCTGCCAGACGGTGCCTGACTTTCAGGAGACTAGACCTCGTAATTACATTCTCTCGGCCAGCGCCTCTGCGGTAAGCACCCCTCCCACCATGCTTTGCCCCACCCTGGCCTCCTTGGCTCACAGCTCTTATCACTGGCTCTGCCAGCGCAGGACCAGAAGACAGCAGGTGAGGCAAAGGGCCCTGCCCGTGTTGCAGGTTGTCCTGAGAGGCCGAGGGGCAGCTCAGAACAGGGAAGTAACAGCTCCATGTGGCCCAGTCTGGTCCAGCAGGCAGGCTGAGCTGGCTTCTCCCTAGGCGAGGTAGAAGATATTTTGACTAGCTGTACAGAAGAACCCCTTCGTGTCCTTAGGACAGCACAGTGCAACCTCTAGGGAACCCAAGGAACTTTCCATTCTATGCTTTCTCCCACTGTTATAGCACTCCGGCCTCCTTATGGGTCTGGGGGGACCCTGGCTTCCCGTCTTAGACTCTTGCTTTAGTGCCATGGTAGGTTGCAAGTTAGATGGCCTCGGAAGCCCCTGGAGAGCAGGTGGGAGGTGAGGCTGAGGAGCAGGTCGGGGGCAAGATGGAGGTAGGCAGGCCAAGCTGGTAGAGTGGCCTGGTTGAGTTAGTAGGTGTCGATTGACTGGGGGGTTGGCCAGTCACATCTCTCTCCCTAGGCCCTGGGTGAGACTCTCCTGCATAGGCCATCTGACCCCTCTGCTCCTGTTCTGAGCATGTCACTGTGGGATTTGTGCTGTCATTCCATGGCTGACCATTGTCTTGGAGATGTCAATGCTCTGGCCTGTTAGCTAGCCTTCCAACAGGGCACATGACAATGGTGCTCTCACTGTGGGCTGTGCATTCTGCCTGTCCAGTTCAGCTGTCCATGTGTCAGGGTGTTGTCCTAGGCCAGATTTCCACAAATGACCATAAATTGGGTCTCCTAAGTCACGGTGGGGGGATGGGGGCTTTTCTTCCCTAGACTCTGGATGACACTTCCCGCTCCCCTCCCTGGGCCGAGTGGAAGGAGAAACATCCCGGAGGGTGGAGGCTGCCCTGTTTTTTTCTTTTGCCACTGACCCCAAGTGTGACTCTGGCCCGAGGCTGCCTTCCTCTGCCGGAGGACAGAAAGGTTCAGTGACTGGCCCAGGGTCACTTGTCCTGTCCCGCCTCCAAGCAGGAGTCAGGGTGGGGTGGGGACATTCGGTCTCTAAGACCCACTCAGAGTTGGGGGAGGTGTAGGAAAAGTACAAGCAAGGCTTGCAGCTGGCTGGCCCTGCATGCAGCATGCTAGAGGGATGCATGCCACCTCCCTGCTCTTACACCAAACCTTGTTCCAGCCCCAGCTCCTGGTTGGGCTGGGGTGGGTTGTGCAAGATAGGGTGGGCGGAGGTTGGGTCCCTGGGAGCTGGGGCAGGCACAGGCTTTGGCCTCTGGCTGCCCCTGCTCTCCCACTCACCATGCCCACCTTGCCTTCCTTGCTGCCTGGTGCCGTTCTCCTCTCCATAGCTTTGGAATGATGAAGTCGACAAGGTGAGTTGGGGTTTAGGGAACTTGGGGGTAAGGTCCAGAAGGTCGAGGGTAGGGACCCAGACATAACTGCTGCTCTAAATGGAGTCTTTAGCTTTACACTCACTGGGGTACTGGTTGGAGATCCCAAGTCCCCCTCTGGGAAATGATTGTCCCGTAGCACATTAGTAGCAGCATTTCCTGATGGGTTCTGCCCTGTCAGGCTGGGGAGGGTCTGCCGCGGCAGCTGTCCACAGGTTCAGATGGCTCTGGCTCCTCTGCGTATCCGTTACAGGTGCAGAGCCGTGGGTAGAGCAGGCACCTGTACCCTGGAGGGCAGAGGGAGGCTGGTGGAAAGGATGCTGGGGTGCTGCTCTCATGACTGCCTTCCCCACCTAGGCTGAGCAGGAGCTTCGAGTGGCACAGACAGAGTTTGACCGGCAGGCAGAAGTGACCCGTCTCCTGCTGGAGGGAATCAGCAGTACCCATGTGAGTCCTACATTTATGTGCCACTGGGTTTTGCCACAAGCAGAGGCCACAGAACCAGCCCAGACTGGGCATCCCACCCCCACCCAGGGGTGTCTAGAGTGAGGTCTGTCAGAGCGCGAATGGGACAGGCCATTCTGAGGCCAGAGGTTAGCTGGAGACCTTCGTTCCAGGTGAACCACCTTCGCTGCCTCCATGAGTTCGTCAAGTCTCAGACAACCTACTATGCACAGTGCTACCGCCACATGCTGGATCTGCAGAAACAGCTAGGCAGGTGTGGCTGGACCCAGGCCTCTGAGGCCCCCTATCTCCCAGACCCAGTGAGTGGCCCAATGCTTCTGGCCAAGGGCCTTCTCTTCTGAGCTCAGAAAACCCCATGATACATGAGGTTGGACTGGAGGCTCTCCCTAGAACCCCATGTGGGTACCTCATGTGGTGAGACCAGAGTCCCCAGGGGCTCACGGTGGTTTCTTTGTGCCAGGGAGGTGGGCAGGGACAAGCAGGTGGGACTATCTCAGCTTCCTCTATTTTGTTTTTTCCCTGTGCTGCCAGCTCCCAGGGTGCCATGTAAGTTATTGAGGGTTGGGCCTCGTGTGTAAAATGGGCCAGTGTCTCTGGCCTGTCTTGTAGAGTACCTGGGGCTCTCACAGGTGAGCACTGGCTGCTGAGACGCTCTTCTCTCTAGATTTCCAGGCACCTTCGTGGGCACCACAGAGCCTGCCTCCCCACCCCTGAGCAGCACCTCACCTACCACCACTGCGGCCACCATGCCTGTGGTACCTACTGGGGCTGTCTTGGCCCCTCCAGAAGAGACAGCCCTCTGCCTGGAGGAGGTAGCCCCCCCAGCCAGTGGGACTCGAAAGGCCCGGGTGCTCTACGACTACGAGGCAGCTGACAGCAGTGAGCTGGCCCTGCTGGCTGATGAGGTTGGTCTAGAGTCCTGAGGGGCAGGAAGAGCTGGACAGACCAGGAACACCGAGTCTGCACAACTCTGGTCATTCTCATGGAAGCCCTGGACCCTGGGGAGGAGCTATGGGAGTCAGGGGAAGTGACTACAGGTCTGAAGGAGCAGTCCCTAATGTCTAGGGCCCAGTACAGCCCTGAAGTGACATCTCTCACTGGGAGGTAGCAGCTTTACCCTGGCATAGTCCTGGGGCTAGGCCCACCCATGTCTAGGGCGTAAGTTTCTCCTCTCCTCCCAACAGCTCATCACTGTCTACAGCCTGCCAGGCATGGACCCCGACTGGCTCATTGGTGAGAGAGGCAACAAGAAGGGCAAGGTTCCTGTCACCTACCTGGAACTTCTCAGCTAAGCAGCCCCTTCCCAGGCTCTGCCACTTACAGTTTTCTGCTGGCCACAGAGCTGCTTAGGATAAGGGACCTAACCCTGTTCTGGCTGTGCCCGTCATTCAGCTATTAAAGACCCCACAATTCAGAATGGCTCCAGGCCCCTCTGCTAGCCCTGCTTCTGACCTGCAACCCTGCACACCCCAGGCTTCCCAGCTCCCTTCAGGCAGAAGGGTCAGGGCATTTGACAGCACCATGGGCCCAGGATATGCTGGGGATAGACGCTTTTGGCATCAAAGAACATCTGCCTTCTGGCTGTGGAAGGTTGAGGGGGACAGCAGCACACAGGCAGGGCTGGGGCTGTGTGGCAGGAGACCAGAAGGGTCAGCCAGAGCAGCAGCACCGAGTGCTGCCTCCCACTTCCCTCATGGCTCTGGCTGGGTACAGTGGCTACAGCCGTCATTCCCTCAGTTTCTAACTAACATTCTGACTTCTGCCTGTCTGCTTGCTTTCTGGCAAATAAATCCTCCTTTGTGTGCAAATCAGGATCTCAGAGTCCATGAGCCACCCTGAAAGTGTGATGGAAGACTTCATTGGTCTCTTGGGGTGAGGTTGTATGGAGCCATGACACTCACTGCTCCCAGAATACAGAGCAGAGGAAAAGTCCTTACAGTATCCTGGTTCCCAATGTTCCGCACACACAATTACACAACACTCTGTGTGTAAGGAAAATGTCCGTCCCTAACCCTGGATCCACGGGACAATATTGGTTTGCCTGTCAGAGTGGGGAAGCTGCAGTAGCCAGCAGTTATGGGCTCAGCCTGAAGCTGTGAGGGGCAAGAGCACCTACCTCTTGGAGGTACTAGTTTTAAGTGGCAGGCAGGGAGCCCTACATCAGCCTGATTCTAGGAGCACCTAGTGTGGCCATGCTTTATTTTAAGATGGTCCCAGTGGGCATGCTGGGGCTTCACGGAAGGAAGATCTGTACCCTGACTGAGACCTAGACTCTCCCTTGTGTGCCTGTCCTGACAGCCTGCTAGGAGCAAACAGGCAGGTACTGAAAGTCGGCCATCAACAGGAATCCCGCCATCTCCAGCCACCCCCTACCCCCAACATCTGGGGCCTCTGAAAGTTGCCACATGACAAAAGCTCTATAAACAGCACTTTTAATATTTGTATAAATAGACCACAGTATTACCAAAAAAACCTGCAAGAATAGATCTTGGAAAACCTTCACTACACACAGGCCTCTCCTGTGCTGCCAGCACCCAGGGCCTCCCTGGCTGAAGTGCCATGGGAATGCTCGGAGGAAAAGGGCCACCTTGGAATATTGTCAGAGTCTGAGCACCCAGCCCCTTTGCTCCCTGCCCGCGCTGTTGACCTCTTTAGCTATATAAAAATAATGTCAGCGGGTGGGCAGGAGGAGGAAGGGAGCTGCCTGCTCAGTGGCCGGCCTCATGGTGGCAGCGCTCTGCCCAGACTGCAATGCAGGTTGGTAGGGAGCAGCGAGTAGATAGCACTCATTGCCCTATCTCTGCACGTGCCGGACAAAGGCTTGAACAAGTTGGATCAGAGGCTCCTGAGACTCTGGGCTGGCTTTGGAGAGAGAGGTGGCCTTGCCCTGTGGTGAAGGCAGGACCCCAGCAGCAGGGGAGCTGGGGGCTCCTCTTCTGAAGTATCGTGAGAGGCTGGAAAGCAACGTGCTCTGCAAGAAAAGCAGCAGATTAATGAGGTCCAGGGCCACCATTCCCAACCCAAATGACAAAACCGGCAGCATCCAAACAGCTTTCCCTGCAGGCCAGCCCAGCATCCATACCAACTCCGAGCTCAGCTCCTGCTTCATCCGCTGCTTGTCCCGGGGGTGCACGGCCGGGTCCCTGAGGTAGCGCACTGCTTGGGAGACGAGCAGGTAGAAGCAATTCTCCATGGTGAACATCAGGAGGGCCCTGGGGAGGCAGGTATGGACAGTGGTGCAGAGGCACTGACAGACACAGCTGAGCCACAGATGGGAGAACAGCAGCCCACAGCTGCCCCAGGCCTCAAGCCTTACTTTAACGTTCGGGTCCCTTCTGCTTGTGTGCTGAGTCCCACGGCCTGGGTGAGGGATTCCTTTTTCTTGTCCAGCTAGAGGAAGCAATACAAAAATCAAGTCAGCAGTAAGTGGCCAGTTGGAGAGCTTCTACTTGGAGGTCTTACATCCCCACTCCCCTGGCACACCACAGGGGACTCGTGGGAACTCCTAGCATGCCCCTGTAGGAGGAGGTCTAGGCTCCAGGGGCTGGATATGTTCTGTATTTCTAAAAGAAGAGGGAAGTTATGTGGGGGGCACCTTGCCCGCTTACCTCTCCAAGCATGTTGAGGGCCACGTTCACTGTGGCCAAGAGGGTTCCGAAGGAGGGGGCCACTTCAGAGTCAAACGTGGGAGTGGTAAAACTCAGGGCAAAGAGGAAGTTGTATTCGGCAAGATCCAGGGACTGAAAGACAAAAAGCAGCACGCCCGGAGCTGCTGGGAGCTCACAAAGCACAGCACAGTATACCGCAGAGCCCAGGCTCCAGGCTGGCTCTGGGAACCTAGCGTTGGTTTTTGAGGTGGCAACCAGTACCTGGTCCAACAGGATCTGGCAGACATCCGGAGTGAAGTGGCGCAGGGCTGCCAGGGTCCTGCTGAGAATCTTGAGAAGGCCATACTGGACTGTGTGTAAGGCTCGCTGTTCTGAGGCCTCAGTGTCAGCAATAGGCTGCTTGGAGGAGCAGCCAGATAATGGGGTAGCCAGAGTGGCGGCGGTGGTGGTGGCGGCGGTGGTGGACGGCCGCTGAACTCGGGGAGTGACAGCCGAAGGGAGGCCATCGCCATTTTTGTTCTGAGGAAAGTCAAGAAATGAAGGGTGAGTCATGGGAGATCAAGGGTGGCACTGCCAATGGTGACAGGCTAGGGGCCTTCATTACCTGTAGGTAGTGCTGCAGCATCTTGCGACTGTGCAGGAGGGAGGTACAGGCCTGGCACAAGTAACCCAGGTTCACCTGGGACACAGGAAGGACAGGAAGAACTCAGGGAGGCAGCCCTATAAACCGATCTTCCCCTGGGACCCAGCAGGCCTCCCCCTCACTGACTGATGCTCTAACGCAACAGCCACCAGCAGGGCTCGGGCCTGGAGCATTTCCCTGCACTGCTGGCATCGTACAGGCCTCAGACATCAGCAAGATGGGATTACTACCATGTCCACTGAAGAAGGACAGAGGTGATGTGACTGGCCAAGGTCATAGAGAGAGTAGCCATGGCCACAGCCTACTGCCTCTCAAGCCTGTGGGCTCCTCCAGCTTCAGGCCTTCTCCTAAGGGTTTTGAACCTGGGGGCTGGTGAGATGGCTCAGCAGGTAAGAGCACCTGATTGCTCTTCCGAAGGTCCTGAGTTCAAATCCCAGCATGGTGGCTCACAACCATCCGTAACGAGATCTGACTCCCTCTTCTGGAGTGTCTGAAGACAGCTACAGTGTACTTACATATAATAAATAAATAAATCTTTAAAAAAAAAAAAAAGGGTTTTGAACCTAAGTCTACCTCAAAGAGCCCAAGTTCTCACCTCATCCAGTCTCACTTCACTATGGAGGGAAGAACTAGCCCGAGTAAGCAGCCTGAGACAAACCTGTGCCCCAAGCAAGAAGCCCACGTTCAGAGACGGCCTCCAGTTCACCAAGGAGACCCACTGACTCCTGCCCAGATCTGATCTCCTCAGATCCTCCAAGAGGCAATGTCCGAGGCCCACCTGAACATCACGCATGAGCTGAGGCAGATGGAATTGCCACTCCTTCCTGAAGTGGGACAGTTGTAGGATGAAGCCCACAGTGTGATCTGCTTCCTCCAGGCAGGCTAGACTCTGCACTGTCCTCACGGCATTGAGACACTGCGGACAGGACAGTGGGGAACGCTCAGGGACCTGCACACCATGTCTACCTACCTATAAGGTTAGGTCCTGGGCCCACACATGCTTAGGTGGCTGGCATTACAATGAAGGCCTTTTAGGACTGAAGAGAGCACTGGTCTGGGGTCCCGAGTTCAATTCCCAGCAACCACATGGTGGCTCACAACCATCTGTAATGCGATCCGATGCCCTCTTCCGGTGTGTCTGAAGACAGCTACAGTGTAGTATAGTCACATATACAAAATAAATAAATCTAAAATAATGAAGGCTTCCCCTTGGTCAGGTGACTCAAGTCAAATTTCTTTTTTGTTTTGTTTTTTTAAAAGATTTATTTATTTTATGTGAGTATACTGTAGCTGTCTGCAGACACACCAGAGGAGGGCATCAGATCCCACTACAGATGGTTGTGAGCCACCATGTGGTTGCTGGGAATTGAACTCAGGACCTCTCGAAGAACGGCCAGTGCTCTTAACCGCTGAGTCATACCTCAAGTCCTCTCCCTCTCCCTCTCCCTCTCTTGTATAGAATAGTTTATTTAGGGCAAGGGGAGGGGAGTTAAGAGGGTAGTAAAGGCAGATTAAGGCAGAGAGAGGGAGAGAGTAGAGAAGTAGAGGCCAGCCATGAACATGTGGAGAGAGGGAGAAGGGAATAAGGAAGGAAGGGAGGGGGGATATGCCCTCTTGCCAAGAGGGCAGGAGAGGGCTGGAGAGATGGCTCAGTGGTTAAGAGCACTGACTGCTCTTCCAAAGGTCCTGAGTTCAAATCCCAGCAACCACATGGTGGCTCACAA
>NC_034592.1:17584545-17608567 GCF_900095145.1 Mus pahari | reverse complement strand
TGTCCTGGAACTCACTCTGTAGACCAGGCTGGCCTCGAACTCGGAAATCCACCTGCCTCTGCCTCCCAAGTGCTGGGATTAAAGGCGTGTGCCACCACACCTGGCTTTAAGAGCCAGATTCTTAAGATACCTCAAAGACCCCAAGTCCTACAGCCACCTGCTAAAGTGGCTTTGAATATCCCCCTCTGTGACATAGGTAGCCCCTCACCTGCAAGGTCCGCTCCTGATGGACACCCACAAAGTCTAGAGCCTCAGTCAGGAAATTGTAGCGTAGAGTCTTGAGCAACCGCTCCATTAAGGACATGGACAGGCGGTAGACCCCTGGCCAGGATGGGGCATCCAGGGACTTTCGAGAGGTGCTAGGTGTCTATGACAAATGGCAGACAGACTCAGGATTGATACCACAGGAACCCACTCAGAGCAGTAGAGCCTCCTTGTGGCCCAGTTGCTGGAAAGAAAAGTCTCTTCAAGTGGAGAGCTGTCATGGTGTGAGGAGAGCATCAGACTCAGCAAGAAGGGCAGAAGGTTTCAAGTCTGATCTGCCACTCCCCAGACATGTCTGCTTGGCTGCATCCCTGCCACTCTCTGCCCTTAACACGGGCCTCATATCAAGGGAGGCCTGGCTAGATGAAGAAAACTTAAGAGGCATAAAGATTCCAATGCGAGGGGCTCTGAAGATGATTCCAGACTGAGACACACCTGCTGGCCCTCAGGACTGGGGAAGCGAGACACGATGCTGAGGGCTGCAGTGGCCAGGCTGATAAGCTGGCCCTGGTGGCATTTATGTTGTTTGGGTCAGACTGCAGCCAGGTCCATGGTAAGCACACATTAGGTGCTTTCCGGCAGCTGCATCCCTCTCATTATCTCTGTGTCAAGGGCAGGAAGCTCAATGCTCCCAGGGAACTCTGGTAGATATATAACAGAGGGAAGAGCACCAAGGTGGGCACCTGTCACCTGAGAGCGACAAGAAGCACTCACCTGTCCTGTGCCATTGCTACTAAGCTGGTATACACTCAAGAGGGGCAAACAGATGCTCTGGGTGATGCCAGCTCCAGCCACTGCTGTGGCTCCCTAGAGGAAAAACCCATAATTAGATGGAGCCCCAAAAGATTTGCCCAGGGCAGGAAGAGATCCGAGTCAAACTCTGGTTTGCACGGAAACCATTGGGCACAAGCAGGGTGTCTTACTTGCTGGGTGTGAGCCAGGGTGAGGAGCAGGTGCAGCGCGGCCTCAGTAAAATGCAGGTTCTGCTTCATGCGGAGGCTCACCTCCAGGGTGCTGAGCAGCGTGGGCAGAATGGGGAGCCTTCGGGTCACCTGCAGCCATGAGTCCCCATCCTCATCCACTTCACAGAGCTCCTTAGCCAGATGTAGTCCCAGGACACATACCTGCTGGCAGTCCGGAGGAAAGGTGGAAAAGGCGGTTGGGGGAAAGAAGAGGCAGGGTGCTGGTGCTGGCCTCGCCGCCCAGGGCTCCTCTCACAAGTGGGACTGGAGCCATTCCTGCTTCTTGCCCTGTATATCCGTGCCTTTCTCTCCACCCCACTCTACCAGTGGCATTCTGAGTGGCCTGAACTTCTACTAACCACAGCATCTCCCTCCATCTGCAACCTTAGGCCCCATTCAAACACCAGTGTTTTATACCCTTTTGTTTGTTTTTTGAGAGACAGTGTATCCCTCACTGTCCGGAACTCACTATGTAGGCCAGGCTGGCCTCAAACTCAAAGATCCATCTGCCTGTGCCTCCTGAGCGCTGGGATTAAAGGTGTGCGACATCACGGCCTGTTACATACTTATGTAGAAAAAAATTATTATTTGAGATTTTTATATAATGTATTTTGATTATATTTATCCCATCAACTTCTCTCAGAGCCACCTCTACCTCTCTACCTAGCCAACTTTCTTTCTTAATCACCAGGGATGGTAATAACACCTTACCCAGCACGCGAGAGGCAGAGGCAAGTCAGATTTCTGTTTGAGGTCAACCTGGCCAACAAGAGTGCATCCCAGATCAGCCAGGGTCACACAGTGAGACCCTGTCTGAAACAAAACAACGGCTATCAGCAAGAACGGCCTTGAGTACAACTGTGCCGCCATCCCCTGGAGCATAGTCAACTGGGCAGGGGTCACACCACACAGCTATAGGTGGAATTCTGAACAGCAAATAGACAGGACCAGAAAAAAACCATCCATGGCACATATCAAAACACTAAATTACAGGTAAAACACAGGAATGCCTTTTTATAGGACACAATTTGACCCACATCAACTAAAAATTCCTTTCTTTACTTTAAAAAGGGTTTGAAACTATCTCTAACTCTAGATCCAAGGCATCTATTGCCCTCTTTTGGCATCTGGAGACACCAGGCACACACGCACGCACACACACAAACACACATGTGCGTGCCAACCACACCCACTCATTGATGGCCCTGATCATACCAAGTGCTTTCTCCTTCTGCACTCAACACCTGCAGTCTCATCTGCCTAGACTTCGTGCCCGACACGCTCTCCGCCCGAGGCGTCTTACATACTCAGGTATCTGGCATCACTTCTCAGAGGCCACCATGGCTACTCTTTCACGCACGAGCGTGCGTGTGTGTGTGTGTGCGCGTGCGTGCGTGTGTGTGTGTGTGTGTACATATGCAGACAAACACTTGGATACATAAATATTAAGTACATGCTATCCAAACCTGAGGACTGGGGTTTGGTGCTAGTACCCACGTAACAAGGCAGATCTACATATGCCTGTATTCCCAGGTTTGAGGCATGCTGAGAATCGGTAGACTTAATAGGTTCTAGTGTGCCTGAGAAGTCATGAGCCCCAGTTTCAGGAAGAGACTCTACTTCAGAGGAGTTAGTAGAGACTGACAGAGGAAGACAATATGCACTTCTTTGTGACTACAATGCATACCAAGACAATAAGACTATGCCCCAAGCCAGGCGTGATGGCGCACGCCTTTAATCCCAGCACTCGGGAGGCAGAGGCAGGCGGATTTCTGAGTTCGAGGCTAGCCTGGTCTACAGAGTGAGTTCCAGGACAGCCAAGGCTACACAGAGAAACCCTGTCTTGAAAAATAAAAACAAAACAAAACAAGACTATGCCCCAGCATAAACATACTTATTGTTTTCCACTAATAGTACTTGCTTTCACATCATACAAAACATACCCAAAATTCTTTTTAGAATAGGAAGGAAGTTAGAGGCTAGCCTGGGCTACAAAGTAAGACTACCTCAAAACAAACAAACAAAAAAACAAAACAAAAAGGAAAAAGCTGGTAGTAGGAAACATTGCTCTAGTCAGGTCTGTGCATAGTAGAGCATGCCTTTAATCCCAGCTTTTGGGTGGAGGAGACAGAGGCAGAGGAAAGAGGGCAGAGGGCAGCAGATCTCTATAGGTTTTAGGTCAGCCTGGTCTACAAAGCGAGTTCCAGGACAGCCAGGGCTGTTACACAGAGAAACCTTGTCTTAAGTCCTGCCCTCACCAGAGAAAAGATTGTTCTATACTGTATCCATTGTCTCTTCTAGAGTGAGCCCATGCCTGCCCTATAAAGCAGCCCTCCCCAGCCCACCCCTGCCCTCACTCTGCTCACACCAGCCAGGGGTCAGAGCACAGAGATCAGATGCTGATCTGCAGCTGCTCACACCTTTCATGGTCCATCCAATCTTCCCGGCCATGATGCCGGCCTGACTAGATCTGCTGAAATGGCTGGGAGCCATGCCTCTCCCATTGCTTCCCTCAAAGCCCTTTGTACACAGGGCTCTGGGCTCCTCCCACAGGGTGGTGGCAGCCTTGAGTACAGTCTGTGTGCTGTCAGACGGCCTGCTGATGTCCCCTCACCCCATCACGCTGGTCCTTGTGCCGGGGCCGAGGGCAGTCATCTGTCTCCATGCTGTCCTTGTCCTCGGCAGCACTGCCTGATGCCAGGCTGTGGCGGGTCTGGTCAAAGAGTGCAATCACCTCTTCTTGGAGAGTCTCGCAGACGTTCAGCACCAGCTGGGAGTACTGGGGGATGTCACCGACTGCAGAACAGATGGGAGGGTGCTGTCACACAGGGGGTCCGTTCTGACTGCAGGGGCTGGAAAGGCAGTTGAGTACCAAGAGGAAGGGGAAGGGGTAGTGGGAAATAAAGCATTCCAGGCGTAAAACTCCCAACCCTGAAATCACAGGAAGCACGCGTGGCCCTGTTAGGAGCTGGGGCTCACCTCGCAGCTCCTTCATCTGTAACACTGTGATGAATGCAGAGAACACCTTGGCCTTGGTCTTTTCCATGAGCTGCTGGTCTGCCTGGAGCACCCCTTCCAGGATCTCTATCAAGGGCCCAAGGATTTTATCCACAGCACCCAGCTCTCTGAAAGACCAAGGCAGAAGCAGCATGCCTCACTCACTCACTGTACCCAGTGCCTCACTCACTGTCCCCAGTGGCCCCAGAAGCCACAGGCAGCCTCCCTCACTGCAGGCTTGTCTGCAGAGTTGCTCCATTTCCTGTGAAGTATACTAGATGGTCTGGGTGGTGAGGAAGGGTGGGCAGGCAGTGCTGAGGCAGATGGAGCCTCGGGCCGGCCAGCCCTCATCCCAGCACTCACCTCTTCCACTGGCGTAGGAGGATGAGCAGCAGGGTACACATCATGGAGCCCAGCCGGAGGCAGTTCACTGATGCTGCGACAAGGAGCTGAGGGAAGGAGTGGCAGAGCATCAGGAGTCTGGCTGCTTAGAAGCAGCCACCACTGCACAGATAAGACACACAGGCCCTCCTCACTAACCCTGACCTCTCTCTCACAGGAGCAAGGAGGCGGGGCACCTCTATCACTGAGCCTCAAGTCCAGGCCACCTGCGCACTGACTGACTGCCCTATGAGCACTGTGAGCTCCCTATGTGACCTTCGGGAAAGGGAAACTCCCGGGCATACTTACTAATGCTTTGGTCCCATCAAGCACATCAAGAAAAAGCTGGCGCCGCACTGCCATGTCAGTCAAGTGCATGACATCTGCCTGCAATGGATGGGAGAAGGATTATGTTCGGGACAGACTTTAAGAGCCAAGAAGTGAAGGACTTCATGAGGTCATTGCCAATTAGAACTCCATCCATCCTTCCTGTGCTTTGCACTCTGCTCAGGCTTCCCAGGGACAGGAAGGTCACCTGCTGTAGGACCCTCAGCTCCACCTGGGCTCACTCTAGCCCAGCCCTCCCTACAACCTCCTCCTTTTCAGTTCTTTGAAACTGGTCTCACCATGTTGTTATACAGGCTGTGGCTAACCCATGGTCCTTTGTGCTTCAGCTCCCCGTTAGCATGTGCCAACCACACCCACTCATTGACGGCTCTGATCATGCCAAGTGCTTTCTCCTTCTGCACTCAACACCTGCAGTCTCATCTGCCTAGACTTCGTGCCCGACGCGCTCTCTGCCCGAGGCGTCTTACATACTCAGGTATCTGGCATCACTTCTCAGAGGCCACCATGGCTACTCTTACCTCATGTGTTAGCTATCACAGCATCATCCTTGCCATTATCATCAAGTATTACAACCTCCTTACATTTTCATCTGTGAATTTACAACCTACCTTAAGTCCTTATCTCCCCCCACCTCTCTCTCAATATACAGTGTTTCTGTGTAGCCCTGGCTGTCCAGTAACTCACTTTGTAGACCAGGCTAGGCCTCAAACTCAAAGATCTACCTGCCTCTGCCACTGGAGTGGCAGGGTCAAAGGTGTGTGTGCCACCACTGTTAACACCCCTCCCCCACCCCCCCCTCTCTCACACATTAAGTCATGACAGCAGTTTCCCCTCCCTCCACTCCTCTCAGTCCCCTTCCTACGTTTCCATTAAAAAAGAAAGAGTGGGCCTCCCAGAGATACCAACTTAACCCAGCAGAACAAGTTCCTGTAAGAATAAGAACAAACCCTCAACATCAGGCTGGACAAGGCAACCGAGTCAGAGATTCTCTGTGAGGCTCTAGGAGCACGGTTAGTGGATTCTGTGGGGTCATCATTCTTGTGCTGTCCTCACCATGTGACCAGGCCTCCCCTGCCTATTCATTGCTATATCCTGTAGTGGTAATTCAGAAGTATTGATTTCTTTAAAAAACACAGAAATATTGTAAAAATATGCTTTTGGTTTAATCCCAGGTGTGGGACATGGGACTGCTTCAGACCGTCCACAGCAGCTGACTTTGATTTGCCTGTGGTCTAGCAGTGTGTGACTCTGCCAGCTGCCGAGACTTTCTGCAGTTGTGTGACGTTTGGAATCCTGGGGACTGGTCAGAGGCTGTATAAATGCTAGAGCCCACAGGTGGGTTGGTGGTTGGTTTGTTAGGTAGTCATGAGCAAAGAAGAAACAACAACAGAAGGAATCAGATATTCTGACGGCGAAAATCAAACTTGTCCCCAGATCTCTATGCCTCTCATCAGCAGGAAGTGGTCTAACGATAATGCTGCCTCCCCTCCAAACTCGGACTTTACTCAGGGATCTCTCTCCTTTCCTCTCTATCCTTTGCATCTCCTATCTAGCACTTCAGGGTTGGAAGGGTAGAAGAAAAGGGGTGGAGAAGTAGCCAAAGTCCAGCTATAATATCTCTGGAGCCTGCAGGTTCAGAAGAAGTATTTTAGTAGCCATGGGAAGGAGAAAGGGAGAGAGGGAGGGGAGGAGGGTGGGAATTAAAGTTTGTCAGGTCAGTTTCCAAGACGAAAGAGGTACAACTTAAGAATGGCTGTTTGATTGGATTCCTCGCTCCCCTCACCCCGCAACCCACGGAAGGTCTCACTGTGTATCTTTAGTTGTCCTGGAACTCACTCCATAGACCAGGCTAGTCTCAAACTTAAGAGATGTACCTGCCCATGCATAGTGAGTGCCGGGATTCAGGCATGTCCACTACACCAGGCTACTGCTGGGTTCTAAAAGGCAGTGACATGGCAATTCCCCCATCAGGGAAGCAAGTCTTGAAGTAGGTCTGCAGATGCAGGGGTCTATAGGCACTCTGCACCGGAGAAAAAGTCAGACAGATGGCAAGGTTTTTGGAACAAGGAGGCACATGCCAAGGTTCGACTGTAATTAAGTAAGCTATGGTCCAGATGCCCTGAGGAAGACAGTTCAACACCACGTGCTATGTAAAATACAACAGTGCCACACTGAAAAATGCCACAGACGGTCCCAACTTTCCCAAACACCAACTCTCTCTTTAACATGTGTCTGGGGAAGCGTTCCATGGGTAAGACCCTTGCTTCTTGAGCCTGATGAGTTGAATCCAATCCCCGAGTTCACATAAAGGTGGAAATGACCCCACACATTTGTCTCTGACCTCCACACACATGTGCATACACTAATAATAAGTAAAAAATGTAAAAACTCACTATACAGTGAAGAGACAGTGGCCTCTGTCCTTTTCCTAGAACCAATGAACACACACAGCACTCTAAGAGATCTGGGGCTGCTGCAGCTGCAGATAAATCCCAGATATCTACCGTGTCCAGAAGGCCCAGTCCCAGAGGCAAACACCACCCCTTACTAAGAGGTGCCCCAACCTATCCAGGCCCAATGCAGGGAAGTCTTCAGATGCCTGGTGGGTTTGGACCTGCTTCCCTGTCCTGTCCCCAAGCACCTGCCCATCTCTTGGCATACAGCACCTGCATCTCAAGGACAAACCCTGATCTCCTTTATCCCAAGGAGCTGCATGTACTTCGCAGCTCAGCACATCACTGCTTCCGACTAAAGCAAAAGCCCGGTGCCCACAAGGTGCTTACGTGACTAGCAGCAATGATGAGAAGTAGCCTCCAGGCGGAGAACAGCATCTGATACTCCAGCAGGGACGTGCAGCTGCTGCCCTCTGTGTCAGCCATGTAAACTGCCAAAGACTTGACGTACCCTGACCAGTAAGCAAAGCGTCTCTCACTGGAGAACCTCTTGAGTGTATCTTTTAATGACTGGTCTAATGAACCCCTGTACAAAATACAAACCCGAGTCAGGATTCAGAAGTATATGGACCTGTGACAAGCACACAGCAGCCAGCTCTAGGATCAGCTCCAAAGGAACGAGCGAGACTGAGGCCTTGCAGAAAAGCCTTTACTCCATCAAATCCCAGCAACCTAGCGCCTGCTCAGCCACTCTTCTGACAGCATAAGTGCCATCAGTACACCAGTCAGGAACAGCTCACTGACCGACCATCCCTCCTGCTTGTCCTGCAGCTCCACCATCTCCAACCCCACATCTTTGGGAGAGTGCTAGAGACATGGCTCATTGGTGGAGCACTTGTTCAGCATGCAAAATTCCTAGAGTTCAACCCCCAGTACTACACAATAACAAAAACAAATCCACCTGAAGGGGAAAGGACTCACTTAACTACATAGTATATCTCCAAACATATTATCTTCATGATTAGGGCACAGGTTTCCAGGACACTGGGCTGTGGAAGAGAGAGCAAAACACACTAATTACATGGAGAAACACCTCCACACCCACCCTTGCTGACAGCAGGGCCCAACACTTAGAAAACACACCTTTATGGAATGCAAAAGGCCAATGCCAATGGACAGGTGCCATGCCCACAATGTGGAGATGTGAGAGCTTTCCACCCAGAGCAACTATGTCTGTCTGCCTCCCCAAGGACAGGAAGCAGCACTGCTCTGGAGACAGGCTGCATGCGAGGCCTTCTGCATGTGACTTGAGGGAGGATCCTTTTCTCCAAGCCATAGACCAACCCTTCTGCTCAGGGACCCTAGCCTCTGCTCTACCCTCCACATAGCTCACCTCAGATGTCTCTGAAGGAGGAGAGAGAGTTCCAAACAGTGGACTTGTTAAATTCTCCCAAAATTTGGGTCTAGGATGAAAACACGTGTTGAAATGCTGCTTTTCCATTCCCACAGCACCCACATCTCTAGTCCCCCTTGCTGGTATTTTGTCATACTTTAATGCCGCAAACCTAAAATGTTTCTCATAAATCAATTATTCTTATATAAACATAAGAAGTCCATAAATAAAACTGTATCTTCCACTTAAGAAGTGCAATTGGGAGACAGGCAGTAGTTGCCCTAGCCTTTAATCCCAGCATTCCAGAGGCAGAGGCCAGTCTGGTCTATAGAGTGAGTTTCAGGACAGCCAAGGCTACACAGAGAAACCATCTCAATCCTCTCCCTACCCCACCCCCACATAGAAAAAAGAAAAAAAAAAGCAAAGTTCAACTGGGGCTGCTGAGAGGACTAGGTGCCAACAACCAGCACCGGTGATCTGAGTTCAATTCCTAGGACCCACATCAGAGAAGTCATAAAAGCTGTTCTACGACCATACAGAGCTGGGTGACATGTGCTTAGAAACCACAAAAAAAAAAAAAAAAAAAAAAAAAAACAACCAACCCTTTAAAGTCTATGAAGTGAAAGTGAATTCTAGGACAGCCAGGGCTACACAGAGAAACCCTGTCTCAAAAACCAAAACCAAAATCAAAAGAGAGAAACCCTGGCCAGGTGTGGTGATAAAGCCTTTAATCCCTGCAGGTGGGAATCAGAGGGCTGCAGGTCTATAGAACATGCTCCAGGGCACCCAAACCCACAGCAAGACCCTGTCTCCCCAAAAGCAAATAAATAAATAAAAAGAAAAAAAAAATAGAAAGAAAAAGACACCTAGGAGTCCCCAGTACTGAACTGCGTGCTAAGTATTACATGCATAATCTGGTGAACTCACAGGAAACCTACTTCCATTTTATAGACAAGGTCAGTCAAGCTCATTGGTCAGCTAGCACCCAGAGGGGACATACTTGGTTCTGAGGACAAGCATTGCACTGTCCCTACGGTCTTGCCACAGGGCATGAAGGAAGGCGATAGCTGCACGATGCAACAGAGGTGGGCACCAGTATCGATCTTGCTGCTGGGAATCAATCAGCTCCAGCACCACATGGAGACAGCTCCACTCACCAAGGCTAAACTCCTACAGCAGGGAGAGGTGCTGTCAGGGTCCATGACAGCACTTCCAAAGACCTCACCCAGCCTCACCCAAAGTGCTGCTGACCTTGGAGCCACTGCTGCCATCCTTCACCTCCAGATTCAGAAACAGCTCGATGAGACCCGGCTGTGTCTCTACCGCAACTGTCAGGAACTCCAGGATCATGACTTTGATGCGCATGTCCTCAATCTTGCTCTGAAGGCGGGTCAGGAAGGCATCACGGATGGCCGATGCATCACTGCCCAGGCAAGCATACACTGACATTGGGGCCACCTGGAGACCAGGACAAACAGGTTTAGGGTTCTAGGTCCAGAAAAACTTCAGTGAGGTTCTGTAGAAGGACACTGACGTAAAATATGAGAACAACTCAGACAATTTTCTGGGGTGAAAGAATTTATAGAACAAACAAAAACAGCAGACAGTAGGTGCTGGAGACAGCCAGTGAAGTGCTTGCTGCCCCGGCATGAAGACGTGAGCTCAGAGCCTTAGAACCACGGGAAAGCTGGGCTAGATGAGCCAGCCACTAATCCTCACACTGAGAGGCAGAAGCCAGTGGACTGTGGGTCTGCTGATGAGCCAGTGTAGCCAACGAACAAGCTCCAGATGCAATGAGACTGTCACACAGAATAAGACAGACCATGACGGAGGAAGACACCCACTGCTGACGACCTCTGGCTTCAACACCCATGTTCATGTGGGTGTTCACTGGACATATCTCACATGTTAAATGTGTCTCATGTCTGAATTAAGTAAAAAATGAGGTTTCTGTCTATTAGACTGATAAAAGGATATAAAATTTGATGTTAAGAGTACAAAGTGCAGGAGCTGGAAGACAACTCAGTGTTTAATAATATTTGCTCTTAGTCAGACATGGTGGCACACACCTTTAATCCCAGAACTCAGGAGGCAAAGGCAGGCGGATCTCTGTGAGTGGCAGGCCAGCTTGGACATGAGACTGTCTCAAAAACCCAACCCAAACAAACAAAGAAGACCAGCTTTTCTTGTACAGAACTCAGGGATGGTTCCCTGCACCCACACGGTAGCTTACAGCCATCGGTAACTGTAGTTCCATGGGACCCAAACCCTTATCCCCAAGTCTTTGGGCACCAGGCACACAGGTGCTGTGCATTCTTCCATGTACACACACGCAGATACATAAACATAAAAATAAGTAAATCTAAAAAGGAAAATGGAGTTGGAGAGTCCACTTGGAGATAAGAGCAGGTCCTGCTTTTACAGGAAGTGCGTTTGATCCCTAGCACGAATATCAGGCAGCTTACAATCTCCTGCACCTCTAGTTTGGGGATCCCAGATTTCAAGACTCAGTGGACACCTGCACTCCAGTGCGCGCACACTCATTCACAGGAATGAAAGGAAGCTCGGTGGGCGGGTGGACGAGCTGGAGAGCAACGGGAAGCCAGCACCAGGGATCCTACCGTGGCCAAGCGCTTCAGCAGCTGGATGGCCAGACGTGGCAAGGCTGGGTCATGTCTGTGGTAGATGTACTTGGCTAGGACAGCAATGAGGTTGTTCCCATGGGCACCTAAAGCAAAGGAAACAGAGCTAGGGACTCATTACAGTTCTTCCAAAATACCAGCCGCTGGGGCTGCCTAAGCAGAGGTGGCCGGTTCAGTCCTATTCTCAGTGGCAAAGAGATAACTAGGATTGGGGATAAACAGTTTAATACAATGCAAAGAAATACTCTTTAATAAGTAGGTTACAAAAGGAACTGTACTGAAATTTTTAAAAAAGGAAAAGAACCATTAAGCCTTGAACCCTTAAGCAGGAAGGCAGTGAGGTTCGGTGAGAGGCCCCTTGCCAAGGCTGATGACTCAGTCAGTCCTCTCTTGTGGTGGAAGAGACCCAAGCCCCACAGTCTGCCTCCCATTTGCACGTGCAAGTATGCGCGCACCCCTCCCAAATACATCCGTCCCCCCCCTCCACACCGCACACATGCACATTCAAAAAACACAAAAACCTCTGGCCAGACACAGTAGCACATGCTTGGGAGGTGAAGAAAGGAGGACCCAAAATCTCAGCAAGGGTCACTGAGATGGCCCAGTGGGTTAAGGTGCTTGCTGCTAAACCTGATGGCCATAGTTCAACTCCCAGAGCCCTCATAGTGGGAAGAAAGAGCTGACACCCAGACATCATGAACACAAATATAACAAATTGAAACAAGGGGAGGGGAGTGGTAGAAAGAGTTCCAGGACATCCTGGCTACATAATCAGTTTAAGGCCAGCCTGTGCATAACTGGCGCTAGAGCAGTGACTTAATAGTGGAGCACCTACTAACTTAAATAAGGCCTGGGTTTAGACCCCAGCATAGCAAATGACAAAAAAGTTATAAATGCTTTTAGACATGATATAAAACATTACTCATAATGAAAGTGAGCTAAAGATTAAGGAACTTAAGAGTCACACTGACACTAGCCAATGCGATTTGAAGGGCTTTTTGTGCTTCTTTTTTCAGGGTTGTTTATCTTTGGAAGATTTTGTTATACAGACCAGACCGTCAGGGACTGGTGACAGAGAATGCCAGCTTCACTGTCTTGACTAGCAGGTGGCCCTAACCCCTCTGCCTCTGCAGAGCAGAGGGGCGACTGTGGGCATGAGCCAGACCCTATCTCCTCTGTACAGTCAATCATCTATGCGTAACTGCTATCAACTCTCTGCACCACCATCATCATCCTTGAGGGACTGTGCGAGCCGTCCTCCCCATCCTACAGGGAAGACAGCTTCCCACACTAGTCATTTCCATGGCCTATCACTCTACTTGATAGGCAGCCCTAGTTGAGTTTATCCTCCTGCCTCAGTCTCCCATGGATGCCAGGATTACAGCAATTTACTTCTGTGCCATTCTGGATGAGAAATCTGAGACAAAGCTTAAATATGCCTGAGGTTCTCATACAGCTGAGCAAAACCTAAATTTGAACCAAGGAAATATGACCCCAGTCTGCATCCTTAAGTATTACTATGTCATCAGCAGGAGTCCAGAATAAACTATGACATAGTCCCTTGTTACCAAGTCTAAAGAAATGAGCTGAGAAGGAATTTCTGATGTCCAAGCAGAGGGCATTAACTACGTCTTTATGGGCAGCATAGCTGAGGAAGAGAAACATACCATGCTGTGTGAGAGCCTGTTCCAGGGGGGACACCACATTAGAAGGAGGTTTCAGCCGAATAACATTGTTGGTGACAGAGAACGCCAGCTTCACTGTCTTGATCAGCAGTTGGCCCTGGCCTTGGCCTTCTGGACCATCACTAGGTGCCAAATGGAGATCACAGTTAGATCCGATAAGATGGTCTCAGTCAGGGTGTGCTCTCACGAGTTTTTTGTTTTTGTGTTTAGAGATAGGGTTTCTCTGTGTAGCCCTGGCTGTCCTGGAATGCACTCTGTAGACCAGGCTGGCCTCGCACTCAGAGACTCACCTGCCTCTGCTTCCTAAGTGCTGGGATTAAAGGCGTGCACCACCATCTTTTTTTTTTTTTAAAAAAAAAGCAACTGCAAGGACCAGGAAAGCTATTATGAGATAGTCTTTAAAAAATGAAGCTTCAAAAATAAACTAACAAACAAACAAAAAAGAAACAACAACAAAAATGAAGCTTCACCCATGATACTCTATCAACACGGCTGCCTAAACAAGGCCTGAAGGAACAGAATGCCTACAGCCATGCTAGAGAGGGATGGGGAAAGCTCACTGTCGCTCCAGGCTTAAACAAAGAACTGCAGGTGAATAAGGAGTGCTGAGAGCGGAGAGCCCAGAGACCAGCGCTCGGATTTATTATCTAACACCAATGGCTCAGCCCTGAAACCATGTACACACAAGTAACACCAAATGTATGGAGCTGGTTGTGTCTATGGATTTATGCACACACACTGGGCATGTGTATGTGTGTAGGCATGTGTGTGTTTAACTACACATCAATTTGAAGGAGTACAAGGGGAGGGTGTGGAAGGAGTTGGAGGGAGGAAAAGGAAGAAGGAAAATGATGTAATTATATTTTAATTTTAAAAAGATAGAAAAACAAACAGAGCAACTAGAAGTTAAGCTAAGATGGGCTCTGAAGGTCAATGGGCAGGCACAGAGGAGGCCCTACCTGCGGGGCTGAGCAGCCATCACCATGTCTATGGTGTCCACACCAATTCCCATGATGCTAATGACAGTCTGTCCAGCTTCTGTATAAGCCAGGCTGCAGATGCAGAGGGAAGGCAGGCTGGGTGTGTGGCTGGAAAACAGAGAGGGTTCTCAGTCACTAGGAGCTCTTAACCAGAAGGAGCAGCATTGCCATGCGCCTTGCCAACTCACTGTCTATGAAAGGAAGATATTCTCAACACGTTTCTCAGACTTGGTCCTAAAGACCACCCTGAAATTTATCTAAACACCATCAATAAATTGGATGAATAATTACTTAAATAATTCAGGATTAACCTATTCATGTAATATACAGAAATATAAAAACAAGGGAGGGCACAAAATCAAGTTAAAGAGGAAGGGAGTTCATGGAGTACAAAGGCCTAGAACCGGCACTGACTTGCTAACAGGCACCTCTGAGGGAACACACTGCATCACACCAGACTTTCTGATGGACAGGCAGCATTTTTTATAATTATCATAACAATTGATTACGTGTGTGTGTGTGTGTGTGTGTGTGTGTGTGTGTGTGTGTATACATGCACCTTCATCTGTCCTTTCTGTCCACAGGGAAGAATAACAACCGAGCCAGTGGCCAGTAAATTGTAAGTAGAGATGAGTAAGTTTTGGGTTTGTGTTAGTTAGTTAATTTTTGTCAACTTGACAAAGGCTAGTCCTTTGAGAAGAGGGGACTTCAACTGAGAAAATGCCCCATCAGATTGGCCCATGGGTTATGTCTTACTTAATCAGTGATTAATGTAGGAAGGCCCAGCCTGTTGTGGGTGGTGCCATCCCCAGGGCAGGTGGTACTGGGGTATCTATGAGAGAAAGCTGAGCAAGCCAGTAACCAGTGTTTCTTCAGCTTCTGCCTGCAGGTTCCTAGCCCGACTCTCCTCAGTGATAGACTATAATGTGGACCCCTTCCTCACCACGTGGCTCTGAACATGGTGTTTTATCACAGCAGTAGAAATTCTAGTGAAGACAGGATTCAACTAAGGTGACATGGTAGGGAGAAACAAGGGGACTAGAACCAACCAATATATGTTTTCCCTGCTGAGCCCCACAATCCCCCATTACCTGCTATGTAGCTCTGTCTCTTGGCAGAGGTTCAGTATTGCATGAATCAGCTCCAGAATTAGGCAACCTAGACTCCAGAAAAGACATGTGATGGACAATGCAGTCTTGTGTTAATGACCTGCCTCAATAGAGAGGGAAAGGTCTTCAGAGAGCAGAAATTCTGGGGTGTTCAGCCCATGCTGTCCTTACCTATCAGCTCCCGCACGCCATGAGAGTTGTAGCGCCATTTGTGGTAGCTGGGAAGCATCTCCTTCAACACGAACATCACACAAGGCACCAGGCCTTGGCTCTGGGTACTACCAAGCTGCCCCTATGGGAGAGCATTCTGTGAGGGCCTTGGCCATGTAAGGGGGCATCATTTATTACTCAAGATTTAACCTCAAAAACGTAGACAGGTCCAAAGGAGAACCAGGAACACCTTGACCAAGAATAGAAGCAGACATCAGAAATTCCTACTTCAACCGAACCATTTGGTGGACCGAGAAACAACTAAGAAGGCGAGGTGACAATATCAACAAAGGTGCTGAAATGGAGGAGAAGGAGGACAGTTAATCTGACAGGGCAGTGGTTCCCTAATCACCAGATATAGAACTGTCAACAACAAAGAAAGTCACTCACCATCAATGACTGTCACCCATACCTGAAGTTCCATTATCATGGAGCACGGGAGTAGAGACCCTTACTTTGACTCAACACACAATCTAAGTCCTCACTTATTTCTACAGGAAGGATATGTGCAAGGTGCTGAGTGTTTTGTGTGTGTGTGTGTGTGTGTGTGTACCGTAACAGTTACATTAAATCCGGTCCTCAGCCATATGACAAAGTACCACCACTGAACTACAGTCTCCAGGCCTGACCTGACTCAACAGCCCAAGCAGACCTTAAACCTGTTCTTTTTGTGTTGGGCTCCTGAGAAGCTAGGATTCGTCCTGGGACCCCCAGCTGGCTGCAGAACTCTTTCCGTGTGTGAGGCTCTAAGCTCCATCAGTGAGACATACTTCTATGCCATAGATGCTCTCAGAAACTCAGAACTGCCCAAGGTCAAAGAAATTCAAGTAGCCAGTAATAAATTTCAAGTACCACCCTACTTCTCTCTCCAATTCCAAAATATTTGTTCTTTTTTTTTTTTTTAAAGATTTATTTATTACATGTAAGTACACTGTAGCTATCTTCAGACACTCCAGGAGAGGGAAGTCAGATCTCATTACGGATGGTTATGAGCCACCATGTGGTTGCTGGGATTTGAACTCCAGACCTTTGGAAGAGCAGTTGGGTGCTCTTACCCACTGAGCCATCTCACCAGCCCCCAAAATATTTGTTCTTAACTATACATTAGTTTTCCGGAGTCCTTAATCTATTATCAGCTCATGGCTACAGTCTGTTTAAGAAAGAGATGAGAAGGAGCCGGGCGTGGTGGCTCACGCCTTTAATCCCAGCACTCGGGAGGCAGAGGCAGGTGGATTTCTGAGGTTCGAGGCCAGCCTGGTCTACAAAGTAAGTTCCAGGACAGCCAGGACTATACAGAGAAACCCTGTCTCAAAAAACCTTAAAAAAAAAAAAAAAGAAAGAGATGAGAAAACTGAGCAAGCAGTGTCACAGTGCCTCCTGTGAGGTAAATACTAGACCTGGAACCAGACCGTGGACGGTACATGCAGACACACTGGGGCACAGTATACAGTGCGCATAGTCTGTACGATGACCACAAAGCCAGACCAAGGAAGCATGCACACAGGCACATAATAGGACAAGGCATGAACTGCACGCGGATGACAGTTTCATAGCTTAACACGCAGGAGCCAGAGTTCTCAGCTCTCACTATAAGCCTTCTGACTACTGAACAAACTTCCACAATTAAGCAAGCACCAAGGAACATAGTGGCCAGACTCTCAAAACAGAAGCTAATGTGTCATGACTTCAGAATAGATGCCCTGCAAAGGATGTCCCGAAGAAGGTGACTACAGGAGCAGGTAACAGGGGAGCTGCTCCAGAAATGTCTCAACAGATGGTACCTTGACAAGAGTGGTGACCAGGCGCAGAAAGGCAATGGTGACCCCATATTCGCCCTGGGGCTGCTCACTGTTCATCAGAAGGCTGCCATACCCTCCAGCATTCATTCCCTCCGCACTAGGGACAGACAGAGGCAGAGGGATAAAACCATGAGCAATGTTCAAGGTTTGAAGAAACTGACTACAGCATTCTCGTTATCTTCAGCAGACACCACAGCTCTTCAAAGGGAGAGCTTTTCAAATGTAGGCAGTTTTATAGCTAGGGAAGAAAAGGTAGGCTTATGCTTTACTGATGTAAACTCCAAAAGGGCTAGCGTGACAATCACATGAGTTACCAGGGAAACTCCTGCCATGGAAGCAGAGCAAAGTGAGCATGCACAGGCAGTAAGATGGGGCCAGGGTTCCAGTCCTGGCCTAGCTCACCTACCCTGACTGGAGGCGAAGCACACTGTCTGTGCTTGAGAATAGGACACCAAGTCTCTGGATCCAAACACCCCTGGACTTTCTCAGCGGGAGCATAAATGCCCACGCTGCTACTGTAGTTGTAGCTGCATGAGAAAAGTCCCATTCTCTCTCAAAAATTTAAAAACTGTGAACCATTCAGTACTCAGAGGCAGGCGGATTTCTATGAATTCAAGGCTAGCCTGGTCTACACAGCAAGTTCCAGGCCAGCCAGAGCTACATGGTGAAACCCTATCTTCAAACCAGAATTAAACCCTGTGAAGCAACAGTGTCAAGGAGAGCAGTTTTGCGCCCCTTCTCCATCTCATCTTCCCTCACTCTCAAGTCCATGAAGACTGAAGGTTCTTTAAAATGAATGAAGGCAGGAATGGGTCATAGCAAGGAGTTAGGTCTACCCACTCAGGGTCTGGCTCACCTAATCATCTGAGTCATGTTGGAGACAGGGTGGGCCACAAATGGCAAAAAACCTGTGTGACGAAGATCAGTCCAGACCTAAAAAGGAAGAAGAAGAAATTCAGTGTGCACACCCTTCCAGAGATTACACCAAATGCGATGCTACTTAACGCTACAGAGACGTGTCATCTCACCTTTGCTGGGTTTCGAGCAGCCAAGACAGTTAAGCAGTTGACACAAGAAGCAATGACGTTTACAGGAGGGGAGATCACCGTTGTCAGCCTGGTTAGAGAGCAAAGCGCTGTGCCCAGGGAATAAGGAACAAGACTTTCCAGGGCTCACCACACTGCTCTGAGGAACGGGACAGCCCTTGGCTGGAGAACCACTGCTAAAGGCCTCCCACAGAGCTCAGGGCAGGCTCCTGGAAAGCAGTCACTGCTGCAAGCTCCCAACCACAGACTCACCGCTGCAGCAGCATGTAGATGCGGGATGTGATGGGCAGCAGGCAGTCTGCTATGGACAAGTCTGTGCTGATGACCTTATGGACCAAATCAATGATGGGCTTGACCCGCTGGCAATGCTGGATCACATCTGTGGGGAATACAGCCTGTGACTTCGTGGCACACCACTCTACATAAGATTACTGTGTGCACATTCAGACCCCAGGCTGGATGGCGTCCAACTTCACCTTCAAGTTGGTGTCTGTTCCCAATCCTGCAGGCACACCCTCTCTGCCTAGTGCTTGCTCTGCAGAGCCCTCCTTACCTGCTGTGGAGACAACGTGGAGTAGCATTTCAATCTCGCAGGTGAAGAGGGTCCAGCTGCTGTAGGAGTACTCCCAGCGGACAAGGTAAGCCCTGTCATCCAGCATGACTTGGCCCACAGTGCCCTGAGGAATTCGAAGGTTGGTCTGACCCCCTATGGAAGAGAAATGCCTGTGATCCTCCTACAGATCTGGGAGGAGGTTCTCCTGGCAGACAGCACTGCCCAACAGACACAGGGAGGATCTCCTCAGCAGACACCACTCCACAACATGAAAAGTGCTAAAGGTGGAAGTGCTGGCACACACTGCAACCCCAGACTTTTGAGGCTGCAACAGAGGAACACTTGAAACCCACCCTGGGAACTGAGATCTTGCACTCAAAATTTTGTCTTCTTTCTTTTTCTCTAGAAAGGGTGTCATTGTGTAGACCGGACTGAACTCTAACTCACTAAGACTCACCTGCCTCTGCCTCTGCCTCTCGAGTACTAGGAATAAAGGAACGTGTGTGCCACCACACCTGACTTGCCTCAAATTAAAAAAACAAAAACAAAAACAAACAGAAAACAAAAACCCTCGAACAGAGTCAAGAGATAAAGTCACTGCTGCCAAGCATAAAGACCCAACTGACACCTGAGACCTCCATAAATATACCTAAGTATATGCATACACACTAGACAGTCATTTTTATTATTTTATGTATTTATGTATTTATTTTGTACACAAGATCTCACAGTTCTACTCAGGCTGGTATTGAACTCATAGGTTCAAGTGATCTTTCAGTCTCAAATCTTTTAAGTAGCTGGGTTCTAAAACTGTGTGCCACCAAGCCTAGTTTTAAATCCACTTAACATCAAATTTCTCATATTATTAACAGAACCGTGTGCTGTAGGGCTGGTTCCATTTAATCCCAGGGCTCACTCAGGGCTGAGGCAGGTAGCTTCCTCAAGGTGGAAGTTAGTTTGGGCTACAAGGTAAGACTAGTCTCAAAACCAAAAAACAGTTTGTGTTTTTGTGACTGGCTTATTTCTCTTAAGAAGCCACCTTCAGGGTTTATACGTGACGTAATCTATATCAGATTACAGCTAATAACACAAACTATCAATAAGCTATGTCTAAGAAAACACTTTCTCTTTAAGATGGTGTAACATTCCTCTTTATACATATAACACATGTTCATTTACCTCTCAAACATCCATTCCAAAATTTTTATTTTATACACATCCTTTCCCCCTAACCATCTCTTGTTGAGGACTGTGTTTATGAAAATGACACACTAGTTCCTAAGAGTTCACATGTATGTATGAAGGCCCGACGCTGATGCACAACGATGGCAGCGGACCAAAGGGATGAGCGAGGCTGCTGCTGGCCCTTGTAGGAGACAGCCACAGAGGGCACACAGCCTTGGACACCAGGCTATCTCCCTCTCTGTAGTACTGAAGTGTGCTCTGCAAGAGTAACAGTATGCTCAGCCAAGCAGTCATCGCCCCGTGCCAGGAAGGGTTACAGAGCACGTTCATCTTCCAATTTTTTTTTTTGACTTTGAGACAGGGCTTCTCTGTGTAGCCCCGGCTGTCCTGGAACTCACTTTGTAGACCAGGCTGGCCTCGAACTCAGAAATCCGCCTGCCTCTGCCTCCCAAGTGCTGGGATTAAAGGCGTGTGCCACCACTGCCTGGTGATCTTTAAATATTTTAAGGCAGACCATAAAGCCCACCATTTTGACTAAGCTGCATGGAATATTCTGAAAGCAAGAACTAAACTGGCAAAATAATGTTTGAGTCTTTCCAAATCTTAGCCATGTACACTGCCGTACAAGCTGTTCTAATGGTAGCTGCACGCTGGACCATGTGTTCTCTGTATAAAGAATACTATTCACTGAGACGGAGTGGAAGAAGCAGCAAGACTCTACTGGGTAGAGCAAGCAACAGTGTCCCTCAGATTCCCACTGCAGTGCAGATAGAGACTCTATGATGGTGGTCGTTTTCATGCAGCTTGCTAATCCAGTCTTCCTTTTGAGACAGGCTCTCAATATTTAACCCTGGCTGTCCTAGAACTTGCTGTGTAGACCAGGTTGGTCTTGTACTCTGCCTGTCTCTGTCTCTACCGCTGTCAGCCCAATTTAAAATCTTAACAGCTATTCACACAAAACAGGTCATTAGAAGGATTAACTATTTTCTACATCTTTGAGCCTACTAACATTTAATTCTGATTTATAATATGACACCCAATAATGTGTAATGGAGACAAATAAGACCCATCTCCTTTTTGGTGTGTCACCCTTGGTAGACTATGGCACTGGAGCAGTGCTGACCCTCCAAATCCACACTGCATATCAGTTTATTGCTACATACCACTCGGGCAGGAAGTCACTTACTTTAACCCTGACAACACTAAGCAAACCATCCCCAAAGTCTCTCCACATGGAGAAGCTTCCAGGGTGCTTGTAGAAAGCACGTCTGACGGTATCAGGAGAAAACGTGCATTATTCCATATGTAATTTCTACAAGGACCTGTGTTAACACTGTCACTGAGGAAGGCACTGTGGTGCACACCTCTAACTTCTAGCACTCAGGAGGGAGGGCCCACAGGATCTCTGAGTTTGAGGCTAGCCTGGTCAGCCTGGTCTATAGAGTAAGTTTTAGGATAGCTAGAGCTATGTAAACAAATACTGTGTCAAAACACACACACACACACACACACACACACACACACACAACAAACAATACATCCAAAAAAAGATTTTAAATCAAATTTGAAGTACTAAAACTTGGGCTGGAGAGATGGCTTAGTGGTTAAGAGCACTTACTGCTGCTCTTCCAGAGGTCCTGAGTTCAAATCCCAACAACAACATGGTGGCTCACAACCATCTGTAATGGGGATCCAATGCCCTCTTCTGTTGTGTCTGAAGACAGCTACACTGTACTCACATACATGAAATAAATAAATATTAAAAATAAAAAAATACTAAACACGATATAGGAATATTTCACTAGTATCAAAGTACATACAGAAAACAGCAAAACTGTTTTTCTTCTAGCTTGATATTTGAATTATATGTATATAAAAAGACGGGTGCCCTAAAGAACCATACACTTTAGGGCTGGATCCTATCTCATCCTGCTTAGACTCTGTGGGAAAAATGTTTAAAAGGGAAACCTCCAGCTGCTCCCATGCCCTCAGCAGGGCTTTCCTTCAGAAAGCAAGCAGTGAATGTCCTAGCATAAGAGAATGTGCTCACAAAATATTTGGGATTAGTGTGCCTGCTACCTAACACTGTCAACTTGATACAAGCTAGAGTCAAACAGCAAGAATCTTCACTGAGAAAACAGCCCCTCCAGACTGGCCTGTAGGTAAGTCTGTGAGGCATTTTCTGGACTAATAATTGATCTGGAAGGCCCAGCCCACTGTAGGTGGTCTCACCCCTGGGCAGGTATGAGAATGCAGGCTGAGCAAGCCAAGAGCAGCCAACCAGTAAGCAGTTTTCCTCCATGGTCTCCGCGTCACTTCCTTCGATGATGAACTGTAAAGAGGAAACCAGCCCTTGCCTCCCCAAGTTGCTCTGGTTGTGTGTTCACCACAGCAACACAAACACTGGGACAATTAGCAAAAGAAAAGGCCCTAACACACTCTAAACATAGCTATATGGAAAGATGCACATCACACACTTCACTCATCACGGGACACAGACCTCTGCCCTGTTTTCCTTGTTACAGCACAACAACAGTAACGCAGTAAGGGAGACTAGTGATGCAAAAACATTCATAAAAAAAGAAAAACGAAAGGCAGCAGCTCAGTACGAAGTAGGAAAATCACGGACTCTGAGCCAGCGTGGGCCAGCAGCAAAACAAGGTGCTCTCCAAACAAACAAACAAGAAGGAAAAAGGAAGAAAGAAGAAAGAAGAGGAGGGGAAGGAGCAGAGAGCGGCCTCCTGAGCTGGGAGCTCGGGCTTCTCACCACACTGCCCCTAGCCTGAAGCTCAGCAGTCAGTGATCAGCAAGTCCTGAGGAGAGGGGAAGGGCCTCACAGGCACTGCCTAGGAAAGGACCCCTTGAAGCAGGCCTACTGTGAGCACCTGACTTACCTAGAGGGTACAGGAGTTTGGGGGTTTGCCTCCGCCACAAAGTTCCATCTTCATGAGAGAGCACATCATGGGGCTTGTGCTTATGAAGTTCATTGTAGAAAGACATTTTATCCAGGAAGCTGTACACCTGCCAGCACCCAACAAGAAACCCAGTCACACATTCCCGCACGGGCCACACAAAGGGCTTTTGCTCTTTCAGCCAGCTGCCTGTGCCCGTCTACTAACCTTCTCCCAGACTCCTCCTCATGCTCTTCTTAAAATTACTCTGCTCTTCTTTCTCAGCTAGGCCCCGCCATTCTGCACCTGACCCAGGTCCCCTCACTCTACAGAGTTGGCTGCCGGCTTGCTTCTCCTTTTTCTCACCTACCATCCTGCCCAATGCTGGGAATCAAACCCAGGGACTTGCAGACACTGGGGAAGCACTAACTACACAACAAGCCCTCAGAGTGTCCCTCATTTCTTAAGTCTACTGTTCCCTCCTAAGCAGGTACCAGGCAACTTCACGCTTAGTCTCACAGCACCTACAACAGGTCCTTAGCAAAAAGATCTTAATGTGCCTATACAGCACTGAGGGGACACCATCCAATGGGCATGTTTCACTCACCTCCAGATAACTCCATCCTGGCAGCGCACTGGCACTGCAGAGGCACACAGGAGTGCCAGTGATACCTCAGCCAGCCCCCTCCCTCTACTTTTTAGGGATCTGACCAAATAACCCACCTTTTTGGCAGTAGACTTCCCAGACACGAGGGCTCGGAGCAATTGCAGAAGTGGGGAAAGGAGATGGGGAAACATCCCACACACACTGTCCAGAATGATCCCGAGACCAGAGGTTGGCTCCTAAAGTAGAAGGAAGAAGTCATCCCCCTTCCCATGTGCTCAGAAATCCTCAGAAAACCTAGATACAGGCTGCAGAGATGGCTCAGCAGGAAGACACTAACTGCTCTTCAGAGGACCCAGCTCTCACATAGCAGCTCACAATTGTCTGTAACTCCTAACTCCAGTACCCAACATCCTCTTCTGGCCTCTATGGGCACTGCATTCACATGTGCACAGACTTAATATCCACACACATAAATGAAAATAATGTCCGCCTGCCTCTGCCTCCCAAGTGCTGGGATCAAAGGCGTGCGCCACCACGCCTGGCTTGTTTTTCTTTTCTTTTCTTTTTTTTTTTTTTT
>NC_034592.1:17574396-17584095 GCF_900095145.1 Mus pahari | reverse complement strand
ATGAGCCACCATGTGGTTGCTGGGATTTGAACTCTGGACCTTTGGAAGAGCAGTCGGGTGCTCTTACCCACTGAGCCATCTCACCAGCCCAAAAGAAATATTTTTTAAAAGCTCATATATTTAAGAGAAAAACTAGAAATACAGTTTTCCTTTACATAGACATAAATTTCTTAATAATTTAAGATATTTACATTGCACTGAAAAATGATATACTGCCTGTCTATCCATTGCCTTCCTCCTGGCCACCCTTTGTAGAGGCAAACAATATAATTCCTTCCAGTAAATGCTTCTATTAAAGTGAGAACTACCCCAAAATCATGCCAATGCTTAGCCAGCACACACAAGCAATAGATGCCCAAACTAAAATATTTTGTAACAGCTTCTCTCAGGGATCTGCAAGGCCTCTGCAGAAACCAGAAGGATCTCCAGAGGGAGTTGAAAGCTATATAAACACATTGTTCCAGCTGGGATACAAAGAAAGGGCTGACCAGCTAGGACCTGAACTATTAAATGTTAACTCTAAAATCTCTCAGAAATGTTTGATCATTCTCCTTATTTGTTTTTAAAAGATTTATTTGTTTGTTTGTTGTATTCTAAAAGGACATTGGATCCAATTACAGATGGTTGTGAGCTACCATATAGTTGCTGAGAATTGAACTCATGACCTCTTAACCCCTGAGCCATCTCTCCAGCCCCTTCTCTTTAGAGCAAGCAGTTCTCAACTTGGAGTTGTGAACCCTGCGGAGGTAGAGCAAAGGACATTCACAGGAATCACCAAAGACATTAGAAAACACAGTATTCGGGGACTGGTGAGATGGCTCAGCAGGTAAGAGCACCCGACTGCTCTTCCAAAGGTGCAGAGTTCAAATCCCAGCAACCACATGGTGGCTCACAACCATCCTTAACAAGGTCTGACTCCCTCTTCTGGAGTGTCTGAAGACAGCTACAGTGTACTTACATATAATAAATAAATCTTAAAAAAACAGAAAAGTATTACGTTTAAAAAGAAAAGAAAACACAGTATTCACAGTATGATTCCGACCAGCAGCCAAATTAAGAGTTGTGCAAATTAAGAGTTGTGAAGTAGGAATGGAGTAATTTCACGTGGTGTCACCACATCATGAGGAAACAGCATCAGGAAAGTTAAGAACACTGCTCTAGCGAGAGGTACAGCACAAGCCCCTCTGACATACTTACTGTTCCCCAGAACAGCTCTGGGAGAGAAGGGTCTGCCAAAACTTCACACGCTGTGTCAATTACATCCTGTGAAGAGAAGGAAGCCTTTTGTCTTTCTGGCATGAACCACTTTATCTTTTGTATGGTACTCCATTACCATAAGGACACCAAGGAACATGTTGCACAGCATGGCAAGAACTCTGGCTTACAGTCATGGCACAACCCTGCATAGTCTGCAGCCCTGGCTACTGCTGCAAGCCTGTGGTTCTAGCACTACGTGAGAAGCTGAGGCATGCACGTCTTATCTGTGGACAGATAATGCTGGACCACCAAATTCAACTTCTTGATCTGTAAATGCACATCTGTAGAATGGAAATGATAAAAGCTGGTAATACTATGTTTTGGCATAACCTGTCTCCCACATAAAAGACTAGTGTTTCTATACTTAGGTAGACCAAGCTCTTAAGTCAGACACAGTATCTTCTAATTTACTGTGTCCTCAGCGCTTAGCTTAGCACGCTTGACATCTGCCAGTCATTTAAGGAATACGGAGTGAATGAAAGAGAGGAGAGGGGCGATATATCACAAGTATGCATAAGCCCATGGAGGTCAAAAGAGGCTATCAGAGCCCTTGGAAATAGGATACAGGCAGTTGTGAACTATGACATGGACTCTGGAAACCAAACTCAGGTTCCCTAGAAGAGAAGCAAGTGTTCTTAACTCTCCAGCCCTAGGACATTTTCTTCCTTTATTTCTTTTCTTAAAGGCAGGATCTCAGTCTGAAGCCATGGCTATCCTGGAACTTACTATGGAGACCAGGCTGCCTTTACCTCAGAGATCCTCCTGCCTCTACGTTCTAGGATTAAAGGTGTGCACCACAACTAGCTGAACACTTTCTATCAACACGCCACGTCTTCTGGTTAACCTTAAAATAAAAGGTAAAAGCTGAAGTCACAAGAACTTTACCGTTCTTTAAAGTTTTCTGTTGGGGTCCAGGTAGCGGGAGTTTTGTCTGCAGGAGTGGCCTGACAAGCCACATAAACACCAGTGTCAGACAGGAGTTTATTGAGCAGTACTAGTCAAGCAGGGCCATGGTTCAGACAGGAGCTGAACCAGGATACTGAGTTAAGAGTCTACAGGATTTTTAAGCCTGAGACCCACAATCATCTGTGCCAAGTTCTTCTCAATCAGGGTTTAGGAGCAGGGCTTCTTAGGATCATGTCTCTGTTGTACACTTACCCTGCCCCCGTTGGTTGGGGTATTCAACTGTTGCCTGTCTAACATTCATGTGTTGTCAAGCAGCATGGGACTTGTCTGGCCTAACAGTCATGTCTTAACTTGTCAACCACAAAGTCTGTTTCACATACATGTCTCTTTCTGTTAAGTAGGATGTCAGTTCCCAGGGAGGTCTTGGGAACTTAAATTTTACTCAACCCCTACTCAAAATGGAAATCTTATTTTAAACAGATGCAGGTGTGTCTCTCTTATGGCGGGATCCATCCCGGGCAGCTTATAAATGCAAGCGCCATAAAAGCTCATACACAGGTGTAGGAAGGGCTGCTGAGTGGTTGGTTTGGGTGAGGGCTTACTGTGGCTAGCTGTATATATAAAGTCGTTCTAACCATTGTGATTGCTTTCCAAGGCAGAGAATATAACAATATGCAATCAACATGAAAAAGCTTCCTAACAACAGCAGGAACAACGTATAAGAAAGTTTCCTTATAATATTAGTAACAGCACAAAATGGCAGGCTAGCCAGTAACAGTTTCCTAGGCCCTAACATTGCACCTCGTCTTTGATATTTTACATAGGCTTTAACACTTTCTATGCTCCAAATGACAGGGCAGAAAATCTGAGTCTTTCAATGGACAACTATCTTATTTTCATCAATTTACAAAATACTAATCATTACAAATGAACACTATAAAGCCAAACAGTGGTGGTGCACACCTTTAATCCCAGCACTCAGGAGGCAGAGGCAAGAAGACCTTTGAGTTCTAGGCTAACCTAGTCTATAAACTGAGCTCCATGACAGCCAAGGCTACACAAAGAAACTTTGTCTTTAAGAATTATAAACACACAAATAAATAAATAGAAAAGTAATAGCAAGAAACAAATCTGAGGGGCATTGTGGTGACTGGACTGTAACTGAGGGGTAGCCTGACTGTAAAGACAGCCATGTACTGACCTGCTGGTTGCCCAGTGTGTGCAGCTCCAGCGAGGTGAGAGCAAAGGAAAGAAGACCATAGACACACATGCAGGCGGTACTTGTGGTGCACTGGAATGACAAAGCAATACGTGGTTAAATCTGAGTAACACGACTCTCTCCAAGACTCGGCCATCATATTTAGAGCCCTTGAAAACAAACCAAAAGTAATCTCTCATTATTTTCCTAATTTAGTTACAAGATTAGAAGGAAGAACTAACAAACATTACAGGAGTAAAGCCAAAGGAACTAATCTCAAAATGACCAAAGGTTTTGTAGATAAAATGAAAACCAAAGCTGGACCATGATGGTGCACAACTTTGACCTCAGCACCTGGAAACCAGGGCTACACAGAGAAACTGTCTCAAAACAACAGCAAACAAACAAACAAACAAAGAAAACTACATCCAGCCAAGCGACTGGATACACACTAGAGGATCTTATAACCTAATCCAAATGAGACACTCATCAACCTGTAGTACAGGGAAGTGCCTGCGTCTCAGCTGAGGATTCTGTTTTAAGACTAATTTCTCTGTAAAGCTTGCTGTGGTACTGGGTTTGAGGCCAAGGTCTCATAAACAAGCATCTAGGCTCGCATTCTGACCCTGAGCTTAATTCCCAGCCCCAAAGAGTAGTTTTCAGAGCAGCTTTAGGCTGGCATCAGAAAAAGTTGTCATACTGCCCTACAAATCCCATTTGGCTTACACATCTCTCCTTCCCAACTCATCCTTGGCAGCAGCTGCTCTTTTGAGTGTCACACTGATGGAACCACACACTATATGGCCTCTTCAAATTTACTTCCTTTACTTAGTGATATGCATCAGGATTCTCCTACCATTTTTTTCAGGGGGGTGGAGAGGGTTTGGAGAGGGGGAACTTGGAATCAAACTCAGGGCTTCATGTATGCTAGGGGAATGCTGCATAGCCAAGTTGTATCTACAATTCTCTTCCATGTTTTCTCGGGATTCATAGTGGATTTTTCTTCTTCCCCTTTTTCTTTTTTTCCAGCCAGGATTTCTCTGTACAGCCCTGGCTGTCCTGGAACTTGCTCTGTAGTCCAGGCTGACCTTGAACTCAGAGATCTGCCTGGTTCTGTCCTGAGTGCTAAGATTAAAGTGGTGTGCCACCACACTGACCTGTTGATTTCAAAACGGTGAGTGAGTAACACTGCACTGCCTGATGTGCCATAGTTTACTTTGAGCTCCTACAGGACATTCCCAGCTCTCCACCCTGGCACCGTGAAGGTGCTTATGACAGGAGTGAGGCTATGAACATCTGTGAAGGGGCTCTTCTAGGAGCACAGTCGTCTTCTCAGTAGGGGATCCAATGATTACAACACCAAACCTGCCTTTTCTTCTTCTCCTCCTCCTTTTCTTTTCTTTTCTTCTTTTTTTGGGGGGGTGCAGGTGGGAGCTATGGCACAGAAGATTAATTCTCGGGCCCCAAGTATGCTAGGTAAACATCTGACCACTGAGCCTGCTCCTGGTATTTCACTCCATACATCAACATGAGCTAACTAAACCAGGTAAACTCCAGCCTCAAGCAGAGACACAGAAGAGCTTCTCACTTATTGTTACAGGGCAACAAGTTCTCAGTCAGATGTCCAAGATTCATCCTTTAGAGCAGTGTTCTCAACCTTCCTAATGCTGCGAGCCTTTAATACTTCCATAAAAACTGTTTCGTTGCTATTCCAAAACTATAAATTTCCAATTTTATGAATTATAATGTAAATATCTGTTTTCTGACAGTGACCCTTGTGAAAGGTCGTTCAACCCCCAAAGGGGTCACAATCCAACTGCTTGCTCTAGAACAAGAGTCAGACTTATCGTCAGTTCAAACTTTACCACTTACTAAGTATTCCTGATTGCAGCAAATTACATCCTCCTGGGTCTCGGCTTTCTAAGGTGTAAGTAAGATAGCTGGTACTCCCACGACAAGTGATACCACTGGGGAGTGCTAAGAATGCTGCCTGACCACCCTACAAAGCCAGTGAAAACATCATCACAAAGCTGGCACAGTGGCATATGCCTGTGCTTCAGGGCCTTCTGAGGCTAAGGCAGAAGGATTAAGAGTTCAAGGCTGGCTAGAGCTACAGACTAAGATCTTATCCCAGTAAAGAAGAAAAACCACAATGAGGGGCGGGAGAGATGGCTCAGTGGTTAAGAGCACTGACTGCTCTTTCAAAGGTCCTGAGTTCAATTCCCAGCAACAACATGGTGGCTCACAACCATCTGTAATTGGATCTGATGCCCTCTTCTGGTGTATCTGAAGACAGCTGCAGTACATAAAATTAATACATAAATAAAAAACCAAAAACCTACAATGAACCAAGTCACCACCTCAGGTCTCTCACTGTTCTCTAGGGCCTGCCCTCATGCCAACTACCAACATACAAAACCTTACATCATTTCCTCCGCTGGCGAGTGACCGAAGCAGTCGAGTCAAGTACTGAAACACGTTCAGCTGGATGGCCATGCCCCCTATCTTCCTGACCACACTGCTGGTCTCTTCTGGGTTCAGTGTGTGACGGAGGAGAGCCCAGGCTAAAAGCACAGGGGCATGGTGCGGAATGTCTCCCAAGGTCAACATCACTCGATCCATATCCTAATAAGGGGAAAAAATACTTGTGCCTATGAAAAGGAAAGGAAAGGACTGGCTTCGGCCAGGCACGCCAGCATCTCAACCAAGCCTATCACCTAGAGATCCTGGCTCCCCCACACCAGCACTGCCCTTCAACTCGACCATCTTGCTAGGAAACCCAACCACTCTTAACTGTCATTCACATTTTTCTTCTGATTTTATATGACCTTAGTTTAAAACTATAAAAGACATCTTAAGACTTTAGAGCCGTTATCAGTCTGATCCTTCTGAACATTCTGTGACCTCTCCCTTTCTGTCTTTCTAATCATTCTACCTCAGTGTACATCCCTATTTTTTCCCCACAAATGCCTATAACTCCAAAGGATTTGCCCTCAGACCATCTCTGTTAGTGTGTCTACTTCCTATTAGCTTTAATTATCATCTCTGTACAAATAATGTTGAGTTCTCCCAGGCCTAATTAAATATACAGAACTAAAAGTTGTGTGCATCAGGGTAGTTGAGAGAGAGGTTAAGGGAAAGGCTCTCGAAAGTTCACCTGGCAAATAAGGCCATCCTGAGCAAACTGGTGCAGCTCTCGCCTGTCGTCCAAGGCGTACTTGTGCAAGGACTCGATGTCCATCCCTTCCACCAGGATGAGGGCACTGAAGTACCTGGAGCAGAGAGCCCACAGCAGTCTCAGTCATGCTGTTCTGGGCTGGGTTGAAACCAACGGAAGCTATAGGCCCTCCCCATCATGAGCATATTCACTCTTGTTCCCACTGGGCCTGGTTGGCTGTTGTTGGTTTGTCTGTTTGGTTTTTCAGACAGGGTTTCTCTGGGTAGCCCTGGCTATCTTGGAACTCACTCTGTAGACCAGGCTGGCATCAACCTCACAGAGATCCTCCTTCCTCTGCCTCCCAATGCTGGGATTAAAGGCATGTGCCTCCATCACCCAGCTCCTGCTGTGCTTTTAAACATGAAGTTTTGTGGTGCTGAGTACCAAACCCAGCATGTACTCCTCCACAGCTGGCTCTCAGACCTTGGAATGTATTTTATCTTCTTGTTTCCAGCACAGCTCAGTTTCACATACCTGACATTGACCTGTGGCTATGCACATCATTCAAGACAAATCAGAACTAACACTCAAGTTCTCCGTAGCTATAACTTACACCTGACCCAGCTTTCACTCCTCAAATGTCTGTCTGTCTGTCTTTTTTTTTTTGGTTTTTCTGAGATAGGGTTTCTCTGTGTAGCCCTGGCTGTCCTGGAACTCACTCTGTAGACCAGGCTGGCCTCGAACTCAGAAATCCACCTGCCTCTGCCTCCCGAGTGCTGGAATTAAAGGTGTGTGCCACCACTGCCTGGCCTCAAATGTATTTCTTTGCTCACAGGATAAAAGGCATCAACATGTAGCTATATCCATAGCCGTCAGTACAGAAAAAATAATTTCAAAGACTATAGACAATGACCTCAACGAGAGCAGAGACTAAACATGGTGCTCTTCAGTGCCACAGTGGCCCCTGCACTGTGCCTGCTCTAGTTGCTCACAAGGACTCTTATTGAATGGATGAGTCAACCAACCTCCTAGATTAAGATAATCACTCCCTAATTTGCTGGGCAGTTGCAACACACCTTTAATCCTAGCACTTGGGAGGCAGAGGCAGAAAGATCTATCAGTTTGAGGCCAGCCTGGTCTAAAGAGCAAGTTCCAAGACAGCCAGAGCTACACAGAGAAAAACTATCTTGAAAAACAAAGAAAAGGCAGAATGTCTTTGGGACTAAAGAGATGGCTAAACACTAAAAGCATTCGCTATTCTTGCAGTGGATCCCATTCAGTTCCCAGCACCCACACAGTGGCACACAGGGGACTCAATGCCATTTCCTGTCCTCTAATAACAGCAGGTACACAAATAGCACGCACATAAGACACACACATACACACACACACTCACACAGTAAAGTCCCCTTAATTCCAAACTATACCTCTTACAGGTACAGGCCATGCAGACACACACACCTACTTCCCCGCCCACTAAATGAATGGAACATCTCCCCTCTCCATCCAGTCACAGAACCACTGCAATACCAACTCCGTACATAGTTCATTAATTGAAATCCACTCAGACTTACCCAATGCGATCTACAAAAGGGTCCATGGTTTCATCCACAAGGTGTCTGTTGGTCTGCCTACTACCAAACCCTTGCTCCTTGAACATCTTGGTTAGTACCAAGAGGTCACTGGGTGCCATCTCGAAGTATGCATAATAGAGGAAAATAATTTCTAACAGCATGGACTGTTCCCGGAGGCACTGAACCAACCATCGAGACACCTGACGCTCAGTCTGAACCGACAGAGAGAAAATGGGAGAAAAACAGTTAAGATTATAAAACAAATTAACTTCTTTCTTTCTTTCTTTCTTTTTTATACACAGGGTCTCGCTGAGCAGTCCTGCAGAGCCTAGAACCAGCTATGTAGACTAGGCTGACCTCAGACTCAGGGATCCTATATATGCCTCCCAGGTGCTAGGATAGTTAGTCCATCCCCCACCCCAAGTGCTGGAATTAAGGATGTGTACCGTGACATCCATCCCCCAAGATGCTGCTTTTATTGACTAACATATCCATAATAAAGTTTAAAAAAATACAAAATGTAGAATAAAGTGTTGTCTCTGTTGTTTTTATTGCCCAGTCACCTACACTCCTGTACAAAGCAACCGGTCTTGGATTCCAGTCTCTTTTCAGGAATGTGGCAAATGTAATAACAGGTTCTGATTCAGCCTACATTCTTTCTCTAAACTGAATACCATGGTATAGTAATGACTTGGCCACTCCCCTTTTAAGTAAAGGGCACGGTCTCAGCCGTGTATTCCCACTCCTTTGCATAGAAACGTTAAGCAGATTTGCTAGTGCTTAGCTAGTTACCTCTTTTTATTTTGTCTTTTTTTTTTTCCAGAGCTAAGGATGGAACCCAGGGCCTTGCGCTTGCCAAGCGCTCTACCACTGAGCTAAATCCCCAACCCCTAGTTACCTCTTTTTAATGTTGCACAGAATTCCCCTGCATATAAATTTGTAATTCCAGAGTCCACTTGGAGGAGTTGGGAGGGGGGGCGGGTGTGTGTGTATTTGTGTATGTTTACAAGAGTCTCATGTTGTCCTTGAACTCACTACCCCATCCTTTTGCTCTGTTCTCCCAAGTGCTGAGATTATAAGTGTGCACCACTTCCAGCTTATTACCAATCTTTGCTAACATAATCATTCTATAATACCTACAGAACAATCTGGCAAAAACAATCAGTAAACAAAAGACCTGGACAACCTCAAGCAGCCACCACACTCTATGACTGTCAAGCACATGTTATTTAAACAGACATGACCATGGCACATTTACCTAAGATGGGAAATAAGTAGAGACCATGGCACTAGTTAGAGACAGACTCTTACCTTAGCTATCCATGCTACAAGACTGGAACAAGATGTAACAGCTGAGGGATAGTGCCTTTAAAGCACTACGAGAAGCTGCTGGCTGTGCCTCATGTCTGTAATCCCAGGACTCGGGATGAAGACAGCAGGATAAACTTGGGTTAAAGGGCAATCTGGGCTACTGAGTGAGGTCTGATAAGTCTAGGCTATAGAGAGAGACCCATTTTCAAAAAAAAAAAAAAAAAAAAAAAAAAACAGCCAAATAAAAATGACACAGACCTATAGTCCCAGAAATAAGGAGACAGGAGGACAAAGAG
>NC_034592.1:17565903-17574313 GCF_900095145.1 Mus pahari | reverse complement strand
AGACAGCAGGATAAACTTGGGTTAAAGGGCAATCTGGTCTACTGAGGGAGGTCTAATAATGCTTGGCAATAGGCATTGATCCATTTTCAAAAAAAAAAAAAAAAAAAAAAAAAAAACAGCCAGGTATCAATGACACAGACCTGTAGTCCCAGAAATAAGGAGACAGGAGGACAAAGAGTTCAAAGCTATCCTCAGCTACATATCCAGCTCAAGGTCAACTAGAGTTATAGGAAAACCATGTTTCAAATAATAAAATAAATATGAAGATACTGATCATGACTGAGTCAAATTTAACAGAAAATCAGCTAGGCATGAATCAGCTAGGCATGACGGTATGTTTGCAACCCTGGCACTCAGGAGGCTAAAGCACTCTGACTATGAGTCTCAGGCCAGCCTAAACTACAGAGTAAGACCCTCCGACAAGACAGTCAGAGGGTAAGGGTCCTTGCTGCCACATTTAATGACCTGAATTCAATCCCCAGCACTTACAGGACGGTCACGAAAGAAGCAGCTCCTGCAACAATTCCTCTGACCTATGTATGCATGCTGTGAAACCTATATGGAACCTATATACACATACCACATCCACTTCTACAAACTAACACTCCTTGTTCTTTTTTGTTTTGTTTTGTTTTTAAGATTTATTTACTTATTATATGTAAGTACACTGTAGCTATCTTCAGATACTCCAGAAGAGGGCGTCAGATCTTGTTACGGATGGTTATGAGCCACCATGTGGTTGCTGGGATTTGAACTCCAGACCTTTGGAAGAGCAGTCGGGTGCTCTTACCCACTGAGCCATCTCACCAGCCCTCCTTGTTCTTTTAAAAAGAAAAATATAATGTCTGAAAATTAAACACTAGGCCTCATTTGGGGGGGGCGGGGGTAGTGGCAGAACAGGCACTGAACCTAGGGCCTCATGATTTTGAGGTAAGCACTCTACCACTGAGCCAAAGCCCTAGCTAGATGTCTCTTCTAAATTCTACACTTACTAATTTCCTTTTTCTTCTTTTTTTAAATTTAGCTTTTAGAAAAAATTGTGAACTGGAGAGATGGCTCAGTGGTTATAAGAGTACTGGCTGCTCTTCCAGAGGTCCTGAGTTCAATTCCCAGCAACCACATGGTGGCTCACAGCCATCTGTAATGGGAACTGATGCCCTCTTCTGCTATGCCTGAAAACAGCTACAGTGTACTCACATAGCTTTACTATTCTGTCTATGGTTTTCACTCTTTCCTGAAGTTAAAGCATTGTACTGTTAGGGGGCTGAGGGACAGTACAATGGAGTACATTACCTACACTATTTCAATTTTCCATCAGCACAGAAGAAATTAGCTTTATTATCTGATAAGGCCAATTTTTTTTTTTTTTTTTTTTTTTTTTGTTTTTTGAGACAGGGTTTCTCTGTATAGACCTGGCTGTCCTGGAACTCACTCTGTAGACCAGGCTGGCCTCAAACTCCAGACTCATCTACAGACCTAGTTCCAGAACAGCACAGAGAAACCTTCTCTCAAAAAACAAACAAACCAAAAACACCCAGCCCCCCAAAAAAGTGATAAAGAACTGTGCGTGGTGATGCCCACCATTAATCCCAGGACATGGAGGCAGAGGTAGAATCTCTGAGGTGAGGCCAGCCTGGCCTCCATAGTTAGTTCCAGGACTGCCAGGACTACAGAGAGACTCTGTGTCAAAAAGAAAAGATTGTAGTTGTGTGTCTTCCCTTCAGTTACAACTCTCTGCAGTACCTTCAAGTTCTGTACATTTGGACCTTAGGTTTCATTAAGCTTCTTTTTCGGGATCCTGTTTTCATTACCATTTTATGTTTTACTGTAAATTTTCTAAGGAGACAGTAAAATTCTATGCATTGATTGTAAATGGGTCTGTTTCTTTCATTTTTATTTATGTATATGTCTTTATATATATTCCACATATGTGTATGTGCCCTTGGAGATCAGAAGAAAATGTTGGGATTCCTTGGCCCTGGAATTACAGGTGGCTATGAGTCACCCGACTTGGTGCTCGGAACAGAACCCAGGCCCTCTGGAAGATGCAATAAGTACTTCTTTGTGCAGAACCCTCTCTTCAACTTGTCACAGACCTGTTTTCATCGTCCTGGGGGTGGGGGTGGTAGCAGTGTTGGAAAATATAGGGGTAGGCCCTCAAGTATCTGCTAGCCAAGTGTTCTAACACTGAAACAGGATCTTGTTAAGCTCTTCAGGTTGGCCTTAAACTCAATCTCTAACCCAGACTGGCCCTTGAACTAACAATTGTCCTTCTGCCTCCTAAATTGTTGAGGTAACCTTTTTGTACATTGTGGGAAGGTTATCTTTGTATTATTCAATTGTTAATTTTGTAACAGCAGAGAGAAGACTGGCTGGATCTTGGTACCGTTACTCTTATGGTCCATTACCTTCCTCATTATTTTGTAAACATACACCTTCCTAACTCATTGAGTGGTTTAATAAAGATCTAATGGTCAATAGTTGTGTGGATCTGGTAGGAGGGACTTCTGGTCTGAGAGAGGCTCTCTGGGAGAAGAACCAGGAGCTGCACATGGAGAGGGGTTGTGGGTAATGGGCCATGTGACTGGACCTGGACAAGGATAGTCAGGTAAAGTTAGATGAGCTAACTGGGTAGTGGTCTAAGCTAATGCATAGTGTATAATAAAATTAATAAGTCTCTGTGTCATTATTCAGAGACTGGCAGGTCCAAGAAACTCCAGCTACACTAAATACTCAGGCTTCAGACTGTACTATTAAGCTGGGCTTGAGTACTTTCCTTCTTGCATGTATTTTAAATTGTTATCACTTGTTTATGTTCAAGTTTCTGTTTGTTTTGGCTACTCAACCATATTGGGAAAGTTTGCTACCACTGAATAGCATCCTCATGCAGACATGTTTTATTTATTATTTTCAACATAAGAAAATATCTTGGTGTGGTGGCGTTGTCTGTAACCCCAGCTCTCAGGAGGTGGAAACAGAAAGATTAGGCACTTGAGATTAGCCTTGGCTATGTAGGGAGTTTGCAGCTACCCTCTATAAAGTTCTGTCTACAAACAAAAACAAGAAGTGATACTATGATCTATCCAGCAGTTTGGCATTTAGAATGAAAAGAGCAGCCCAGTATCACACATAGTACAAAAAGAACACAGAGAAATGAAATGATTGTGCATGGCCAAGGCAGAAGGATGCCGCAAGGCAGGCAGGCTGCTCCCTCAGGCTACCCCAGGACTTCCCCCAAAAGAAAAGATGAATCATGGGTTTAGAATTCCATCAACTGCTAAGAGAATATTTTAGGAAACAAAATAAAAGCCAAAGAGGGTTGGGTGGGTTTTACACTATAATTCTAACACAAATGAAGAAAGAAGAAGAAAAAAAAAAGATAATATGAAAGGCTCAGAATTAGGGACCATTAATCAAAAGTTTTGTTCTGACCCGTTCCTACACATATGCTCAGGTATGTAACTCCACCAGGGCTCCCTGAACAAGGTAGGGTACTCTGTGGAGCCAGAGCTAAGTGCACGCACTACATACCATAAGGTTACCATGTGTCTCCCAGGTCGGTGCTTCTGTTCTATACAGCTCCTCAAACTGCTGCCGGTACTTTAAAACTAGCTCCTTCTCCAGTTTGTCAACACAGTCAGCATATTCAGCCTTAAAAACCAGAACATAGTAATGTATGTGTAGAATAAAATGTAAGCATTCAAGTGAACATGAGTGATATGAAATGATTTCAATCTGAAGGGCATGGGATGGAAAACAAAGAAAACCAAGCAGGCTTACCCTGTAGGGATGGCGTTCATCTTGGAAATATGTCAGAAGGTGTAAGACACAACGAAGAATGCAGGTTCTTTCTTCATAATAGTAATCTGCAATCTAGAGGGGAAACACACAATTTCAAAATCACTCACTCTTGCAAAAAGAAAAGTCACCTTTACAACTGCCGATAATCAGATCCTTCAAAAGTGTGACTGGTGGGCAACAGAGACAACCCAGTGGGTAAAGGTCAACACCCTGGCAGCCTGGTTCAAGCTCCAGGGCCCACATGGTGGAGGGAGAGCCAACTTCTACAAGCTGTTCTCTGACCTCTGGAGGTCTACACAAGAAACACGTATTTTAAAATTCACTTCATTTTATTTTAGTTTGTGTATACCACATGTGTGCAGATGCCTACCAAGGCCAGAAGAAGGGCAAGGAGTGACCTGGAGCCAGAGGTAAGGCATTCCTGAGCTGCCATGGGTGCTAGGAACCCAACGAAGGCCCCTGGAAGAGAAGCAAGTACTCTGAACCACTGAGCCACTCCCAGGCCCTAAAACAACATTTTTAGACACGAACAGAAAAATCTAGCGAATATCAGCAATCACAGAAATGCAAACACATTGAATCAAGAACCTCCACAATCATATGCCAAGGAAGATCAAAGGAATTATTACTTAATAATCTAAACAAATTTCCAAAAACCGATTTTTTTTTCTCTAGTGGATTGGTATGATGTTGCTTGCACTCAAATGCTAAATTCTGGCCCCCAAGAACTACTTGCCCCCAACAGGGAGATCATCACGAACACGAAGTGATGCTATGTAACCTTGCTCCCCAAGTCAACTGGTCAAAACTAGAGCAAAGCCTGTGACTGGGCAATAGGCAGAGCACACAGATCTCATTTACTTGGCTGGGGTAGCAGGGAGAGGCAAGAGAGAAGGAAGGAAGGACGTGGAGACTGGAGGAGGCCACCATGAGAAAAGAGGGACCCTGAGCACACAGCCATGAAAACCAGCAAGGAACAAGGGACATTATGCCCGATCTAGACTTATAGCTAAATAAAATACCTGAACTATGTGTCTTTTATGTGGGCCAGCAAAAATTTTCTAATTCCTTCTACAATTTTCTAATATGAGTTCTCAAAGGGTCCAAATAATACAGAAAATAAAAACTGGCAGGTCAAATACATAAAACAAACATACAGCTACCAGGACTACATATTCAACCATGTTGCAAGCAATGGACTTAAGCTGCACTGAGTGTCAACAGGAAATACCCCAGAATATGTCAAATCCTCAAACCCCCAGGACAGCCCTGAAGCAAGACAACTGGTAGGGATGCAAACCAATCCTGCAGAACCTAACCCAAAAAGACTGAGAAGGGGACTCAGCAGGGGGGTGCGCTCAACATGCTTGAAGCCCTGAGCTATCCCTCCCCACTGAAAATGTCAAGTTAACCGAGCCTAGGAGAGCAGTCCTTCCTAAAAGAGTTCTTAGCACCATCAGCAGAAGGCACTCTGGGAGAAATCCCTCAGCTGGATCATGGGGTTAAGAAGCCTCAGCAAAGACCTAAAAACTGAATCGAGGTGAGGCTGTGTCTCACATGCCTTTATTACCCAGTACTGAGCAGCAGAGGGAGGTGGATCTATAGAGTGAGGTGGTCTAAACAGTGAGTTCCAGTGAGATGGAGAGATGGCTCAGAGGTTGAAAGCACTGACTTCCGCTGGGCGGTGGTGGCGCACGCCTTTTAATCCCAGCACTTGGGAGGCAGAGGCAGGCGGATTTCTGAGTTCGAGGTCGGCCTGGTCTACAGTGAGTTCCAGGACAGCCAGGGCTACACAGAGAAACCCTGTCTCAAACCCCCCCCCCCAAAAAAAAAAAAAAAAAAAAAAAAAAAAGCACTGACTTCCAGAGGTTCCCTAGTTCAATTCCCGGCAACCACATGGTGGCTCATAATGAGTTCCAGGCTGGCCAGGGCTACACAGTAAGACCCTGGCTCAAAAGAGGAGGAGAAGAATGAGTCAGCCATCAGTACTTACCTTCAGGGTTAAGGCCTGGCTCTGCCTCTCATCTTGCAGGACTGTCTGAAGGAAAACAGGGCAGTCAAGAAGCTGTCTTACAAGCAGAATTCAACTGGCAAAGAAAAAGACGCACCACACCCTTCATGACTGCCCTTCTAGTTTGTTTCTGTAAACATTTCTACCTTCTGTTTAAGCCAAGTCTAAGCAAACTGACGCTCAAGTCCTTCCCCTCTGCCCTGCTGACTCTCCACACAGAAGACTGAGGCTGAGCAGGCTGGTGCTCTCTCGGATCTCTCGCTCGCACGTAATTCTTTGACATTTCAGCCCCTGCACGAATGAAGACAGGTGTCTTCTTAACACACATTGGGATATCTCTTTCTAGCCTTTAAAAGTCTTGCCTAGCCGGGTGTGGTGGCACACCCTTTTAATCCCAGCACTTCCAAGACAGAGCCAGGTGGATCTCTGAAAGGCAGTTCCTGGACAACCAGTGCTACACAGAGAAACCCTGTCTAAAAAACCCAAATAAATAAGTCTTGCCTAATACCTGTATATCTTTATTTTCTTCAAAGGGCAAGGGCCCAAACTCTACAAGGAAGAAGGTCAATGGGAGCTGGGCAGAGTCACAAACCTTTAGTGAGTCCCGAGTACCCCTGTAATCCTCCTGAAGGTAACACTGCAGTAACTGCACACTCTGCTCTTCATCAAGACCCTAAAGAAAGAAGCATGAAGTGAGCAACAGCACTGAAGCTTAGAGCATGTACTAACATCATTAACAATGAAGCCAGCGGCATCCACAGCAGCAGACGCTGACCCTGGGCTAATTTTTACTCACCAAGAACTTGCTGACTCTTAAGCCCAGCTCCTTCAGAGGTGTCGCTACGTCTTTATTAGCTTTCACTCTTTCAGCTGAACTTGGACTATGAGAAAAACGCTCAGTTATTTCCTCATTCACAATGACCCCCAAGGGTATAAAATTAAAAACATTCAACGGCACTGGCCTTCCTTTTTCCTTTAGTGTCTGTAAAATACACATTCACGTCTATAAACACTGTAACACAGAACTGACTATGCCTATGTAACAAAACCAGGCATGTGCCTTATAAACTAGTTATAATAGTGTTATTTGTAGATCTCTTTTGCTATGTTAAATTGTTTAAACATGTTGGAGGGCAGTATATGTGGGGCCAGAGGTTCATATCAGAAGTCCTTGTCCAGCTGGGTGTGGTGGCGCACGCCTTTAATCCCAGCACTTGGGAGGCAGAGGCAGGCAGATTTCTGAGTTCGAGGCCAGCCTGGTCTACAAAGTGAGTTCCAGGACAGCCAGGGCTACACAGAGAAACCCTGTCTCGAAAAACCATTAAAAAAACAAAAACAAACAAACAAACAAACAAAAACAGAAGTCCTTGTCCTCCAATTCCTCAGTAGAGTGACCAGGGGTACCATCACCACTTGTTCTATGGGTCTAGCACATATACACTGATATAATAAGGATATAAATAAAGGATATAATAAGAATGGCATTTCCCTCTGAAAAGCCCAGACCTCGAGTCCATAAGAGAAGGACCTCAGACAGTCCAAGTGGAGGACATTGTATAAAACACTAGGCCACTCCGTTCAGAACTGCTCAAAGTCATGAAAGCAAGGAAAAAAACTGAGATGCAGTAACAGCTGAGCACAGGCACAGTAGAGTCCAGACAGGGACACATGACAACTAAATGTAACACATGGTCCTGGAGGGGATTACAACACCAGAGAGGACACTCAGGCCTAAGGATGCTAGGGATGGAGTCAGCTGGCAGAGCACCTGTGAGAGGCTCTTCAGTTCACTTCGAGCTCGAAAAGACAAAAAGGTTAAATGACAGTAAAGTCTAGAGTCTAGAGTTTAATTTCAGTTATTTAAAAAAAAAAAAAGGTTTAGCTGGGTGTGGAGGCGTGGAGGCATCAAGGCAAAGGCCATAAGCCTTCACTCCCAGCACTTGAAAGACAGATGCCGGCAGGGGTCTTTAAGTCGAGGCTAATCTAATCTATATAGTAACTTAGAGTACAGACAGCTTTTTTGAGACCCTGTCTCAAAACACAAACAAAATTTTTACTAGACTTCAAAAGCCATGTTATTGTATCAAATCATTTCTTTCTCTAAACTCCCCTTTATGTGTATGGGTGTTTGGTGTGTCTGTTGCCTCCAAAGGCCAGAAGAGGGCATCAGATCCTCTGAAACTGGGAACCTGAACTTGCCTGTATTCTTTGGGTGACTGCATTACTTTCTCCAGTGCACATTGGAGAATACAAGTCACACAAAGGGCCACTTTCCAGGCAGTGGTGGCACATGCTTTTACTCCCAGAGCTCGGGAAGCAGAAGCAGGCAGAGCTCTGAGTTTGAGGCCAGCCTGGTCTACAGAATGAGTTCCAGGACAGCCAGGGCTACACAGAGAAGCTATCTCAAGCCCCCCTTACCAAAAAAAGATTAAATGATGCACGATAATGGGGTAAGAGGACTGAGAGGGAGGAGGGGACTACAGTCAGGGTGTAGTATATGAGGGAAAATAAATAAAATCGTTATTTTAAAAAATGTGTGATGAATATACAGGTTATTGTGTGTGTGTGTGTGTGTGTGTGTGTGTGTGTGTGTGTGTG
>NC_034592.1:17559747-17565866 GCF_900095145.1 Mus pahari | reverse complement strand
TGTGTGTGTGTGTGTGTGTGTGTGTGTGGTGCTAGAGTTTGAACTGAGAGCCTTGGGTATGCCAGCATTCTACAACTGAGTAGTATTTCCAGCCTCCTGCTGACTTTCTTACCATAAAAATCCCCTATCTAACTAATTTATGAAAAATGCTTGGAAGGGCTGGAGAGACGGCTGGTTAAGGGCACTGACTGCTCTTCCAGAGGTTCTGAGTTCAATGCCCAGCAACCACATGGTAGCTCACAACTGTAATGGAATTTGATGCCCTCTTCTGATGTGTCTAAAGACAGCCACAGTGTACTCATATACATAAAATAATCAAATCCTTTTTTTTTTTAAAAAAAAGATTTATTTATTATTATACATAGTACATTGTATAAGTAACTGTCTTCAGATGCGCCAGAAGAGGGCATCAGATCTCATTACAGGTGGTTGTGAGCCACCATGTGGTTGCTGGGATTTGAACTCAGGACCTCTGGAAGAGCAGTCAACACTCTTACCTGCTGAGCCATCTTGCCAGCCCCAACAAATCTTTTAAAAGAAAGAAAATGCTTGAAAAAAGAGATGGCACACTACAAACACTATGCAAGCATCAGCTATTAGTAGCCTTTTTGTTGCTTGCACTCAATAATCCCCAAACCAGCCTGGTCTACAGAGTGAGTTCCAGGAGAACCAGAATTTCAGAGAAACTGTCTCAGGGAGGATGACAGACAACCAGATTACTGTGGAGGAAACTATCCTTCCTTTCAACAGATCTCCAAACTGCTCACTTTCTAGCTAAGTAATTTGTAAAGCCCACAGGGCAGTTTCATCATCATGCTGAAGTCCTGGGGGATGAGGAGAAGGACTGGCATCCCGAAATACAGCCATACCTGGGAGGTTTGTAGTAAGAAAGCCCTTCTAACAACCGCTGCCAATATTTATTCAGTTCCGCCTCAATCTGATTCTGCAAAAGAAGAAGGCAATTACACAAACGCAACCTAAGGCAGACTTCGGGATCACACAACTCACTGTACATTCTTTGATGTCTCTCTGAAATGTTTCCACTATAGTTTGAAGCACCATTTTTCTTTCTTTTTTTTTTAAGATTTATTTATTTATTATATGTAAGTACACTGTAGCTGTCTTCAGACACTCCAGAAGAGGGAGTCAAATCTAGTTGCAGATGGTTGTGAGCCACCATGTGGTTGCTGGGATTTGAACTCTGGACCTTCAGAAGAGCAGTCAGATGCTCTTACCGGCTGAGCCATCTCACCAGCCCACCATTTCTCAATCTTTAGGTCACAACGCCTTTGGGAGGAGGGGGGGTGTCAAATGACCTTTCACAGGGGTTTCCTAGAACCATTGGAAAATATAATTTTTTTGCATTATAATTCATAACAGTAGCAAGCAAAAATAATTTTATGGTTGAGCGTCACCACAACATGAGGAACTTTATTACAGGATCACAGCAATAGGAAGGTTGAGAACCACTGGTTTAAAACATTCTGAATATAGAATTTTGTAATGTTTTCTTTGATTAATGCTGTAATATCATTTATGGAAATATTTATAAAGTGGTTTTCCAATTATTACATTATTTTACTAAATAGCAGATCATGACTGTCATTCTTCTAAAATGCTAGATACAACTCCAAAAGGCCGGTTTTTGTTGGTTGGTTTGGTTTGGTTTGGTTGGTTTGGTTTGGTGGTTGGTTTGGTTGGGTTGGTTGGATTGGTTGGTTGGTTGGTTTGGCTTGGTGGTTGGTTTGGTTGGGTTGGGTTGGTTCATTTGGTTTGGTTTGGTTGGTTGGTTGATTGGTTTGGTTTGGTTGGTTGGTTTGGTTTGTTTGGTGGTTGGTGGGTTTGGTTGGTTGATTTGGTTGGTTGGTTGGTTTGGTTTGGTGGTTGGTTTGGTTGGTTGGGTTGGTTGGTTGGTTTGGTTGGTTTGGCTTGATGGTTGGTTTGGTTGGTTGGTTTGATTGGTTGGATTGGTTTGTTTGGGTTGGTTGGTTGGTTTGGTTTGGTGGTTGGTTTGGTTGGTTGGTTTGGTTGGTTGGTTGGTTTGGTTTGGTGGTTGGTTTGGTTGGTTGGTTTGGTTGGTTGGTTTGGTTTGGTTTGGTTTGGTGGTTGGGTTGGTTGGTTGGGTTGGTTGGTTTGATTGGTTGGTTTGGTTTGGTTGGTTTGGTTTGGTTGGTTGGTTTTAATACAATCACTTTGTGGGACTGGAAAGATGACTCAGCAGTTTAACAGCACTGGGTCTTCCAGAGGACCCAGGTCCAATCCCCAGCACCCACATGGTGACTCACAACTGTCTGTAACTCCAGTTCCAAGGAATCTAACACCCTCATACAGATATACACACAGGCAAAACCCCATGTGCATAAAAACAAGTCATTATTAAATAAAATATAAAATCACTTTATTGTAATGAACTAGATTAAGGCACTGGAGAGACTAAAGCACTGAGTGCTCTTGCAGAAGATGTTCAGTTCCTACTACCTACATGGCTGCCAACAACTGTCTGTGACTGCAGTCCAGGTTATCAAATGCCCAGTTCTGGCCTCCTTAACATCAGATATGAATGTGGTATATATACATACAGGAAGCAGAACACTCACATACATAAAATAAAAATAGATAAACAAACATTTGCCCCGTCCTTATTATCTGGTCTTTGCTTTCTTGAGATAGTATTACTAAGCAGTCTAAGCTGGTCTAAGCCTGAGAACTTACTCCAGCCTCTGGGTACAGGGATTACAGTGTGGACAGTGCCCAGATGTGCAGGAGAATGCTGTACCAGAGCACTCTGAGCATGCAACACTCAGAGTCCTTCTCTAAGGATCCATTCTAGAAGCAGCATTATCAGATGAAGGCATATCTATGCCCCAGTATAGGGGAATGCCTGGGCTGGGAAGTGGGAGTGGGTAGGTTGGGGAGCAGGGGAGGGGGGAGAGGATAGAGGATTTTCAGAGGGGAAACTAGGAAAGGGATAACATTTGAAATATAAATAAAGAAAATATCTAATAATAAAAAAAAAATCAGCCAGGCATGGTGGCACACTCCCAACACTCGGGAGGCAGAGGCAGGCGGATTTCTGAGTTCGAGGCCAGCCTGGTCTACAAAGTGAGTTCCAGGACAGCCAGGGCTATACAGAGAAACCCTGTCTTGAAAAACCAAAAAAAAAAAAAAAAAAGACAGCTGATCCTATAGAATTCAGGCCAGCTTGAGCTATAGGAGAATATCATCTCTTAAAACTGTGCTTGCTTCTAAGGATTGCCAATACCAGGAACCCATACAGTGGAAGAAGAGGAACTCCACAAGTTGTTCATACATACATACATACATACATACATGCATGCATGCATATAAAATAAATACTTGTAATTTAAAAGGTTCTTACAGAGGTGTAGATATATCTCTGTTGGTAAAGTACTCTCCTGCATGCACAAGGCATGTACAAGGCATGTATGTATAAGTCATGTTCAAGGCATGCACAAAGCATGCACAAGGCATGTACAAGGCACGTACAAGGCATGTATGTATAAGTCATGTTCAAGGCATGCACAAAGCATGCACAAGGCATGTACAAGGCACGTACAAGGCATGTATAAGGCACGTACAAGGCATACACAAGGCCTCAGGTTTGATTCCAGCACTACAGAAACAGGTGTGGTGGTTCCCACATATAATCCCAGCACTTGGGAGTTAGAGAACAAGTTTAATGTCCTTGGGAAACAGGAGATTTTTACAAAACCTAAGGGCCAGTAAGATTGCTCACACATACAAATAAATTTAAAAAAAAAAAAAAAATTAAACAGCCGGGCGTGGTAGCTCACGCCTTTAATCCCAGCACTTGGGAGGCAGAGGCAGGCAGATTTCTGAGTTCGAAGCCAGCCTGGTCTACAGAGTGAGTTCCAGGACAGCCAGGACTACACAGAGAAACCCTGTCTTGAAAAAAAACAAAAAAATAAAAAATAAAAAAAATTAAAAAATAAACAAAAACTTGGGCTGGCAAGTGGATAAAACACCTGCTGCCCAAGCATGAGGATGGGACTTCAGATCCCAGTACCAATGTAAAAGCCGTGTGTGTGTGTGTGTGTGTGTGTGTGTGTGTGTGTGTGAGAGAGAGAGAGAGAGAAAGAGAGAGAGAGAGACAGAGAGAGAGACAGAGAGAAACCTATAACTCCAGAGAGAGAGAGAGAGAGAGAGACAGAAAGAGACAGAGAGAGACCTATAACTCCAGCACTCAGATGAGAGAAACAAGAAAGGGCCCCTGGAACAAGCTGGCTGGCTAGACACGCATTATTGATGGGTCTAGATTTACCTGATTCTGCATCAATGAATAAAGTGGAACACAATCAAAGACACTCCTATCAGTCTAAGGCCTCCATACAAGCCTGTGTCTACACATGCCAACATGCATTCAATGCACAGATCCACCCCACAGGCAAAATTCAAAGAAAAAAATAAACTGAAAACTATTTTCCCATTAATACTAAAACACAGGGGCTGGAGAGATGGCTCAGCAGTTAAGAGCACTGACTGCTCTTCCAGAGGTCCTGAGTTCAATTCTCAGCAACCACATGGTGGCTCACAACCATCTGTAATGAGATCTGATGCCCTCTTCTGGTGTGTCTGAAGACAGCTACAGTGTTACAGTATACTCATAATAAATAAAATAAATAAATCTTTTTAAAAAAGACTAAAACACAAGGGTCAGCAAGATGGCTCAGTAGGTGAAGTTACTTGGCACCAAGTCTCACAACCTGGGTTTAATTCCTGGGACCCACATGGAAGTAGAGACCAAGTCCTTCAAATTACCCTCTGAGCTACACATCTGTACTATGGCATACATACCCCAACTCATGTGTACAACAAACAAACAAAATGTAATGTTAAAAGAGAGGGAAAAAAAAGACTAAAACACAAAATGTTAGAGCCATGTACACCAGAGCTGTCATCAGGAATTTCCCATCAGAGGCATAAACACACCTAAAAATTATGTCTTTGCTAACAGTTAATGCATCTACAAAAACAAGTTTGATTCTATTAAATCTATAGCTACCAACTCCCACATCATCATACTGGACTATATATAATCTTTTTCTGATAGCAGGATAACATTCACAGTCCAAAAATAATCGGGAGAGTAGAGTCAGTTATTGGAACAAAATTCTCTCTTTATGCTGATAATAAAGCAGTCTCAGATAATGACACAGAGGCAAGGACACTAAAGAGATTCAGTGTCCTAAGTCATCACACCATCTGTCAAGGCATGCTTCTCTGGCTTACTTACTTGACACCATTGGATTTAGCAAATGTAAACCTGAGGGCCTTATCTAAAATGGCAATGGCTGTATGTCTAGTACACATGAGGCTGTGGGTTTAGTGTTTGTTTGAAAATTCTCATGCTCTGTTGCAGGAACTGGTGCTCAGTTGACAGGGTGCTTGCCCAACAAGCACAAGCCCTTGGTTCCATCTCCAGCACTACAAAAATCAGACCAGATGGCACTACCCCTATGATCCTAGTGCTGGAAGGGGGAGGCAGGAGGATCGGGAGTTCCAGGTCATCCTCAGCTACATAACAAGTTCAAGGACCATGTAATAGAAAACAAGTGGGGCTAGAGAGATGACTGCACAATTAAGTGTGCTTGCTGCTCTTCCTGAGGGCCTACACTGGGCCGCATGACCCATGTCAAGCAGCTCACAACTGCCTGTAACTCTAGCTTCAGGAGCTACCTGGCTTCTGAAGACACCCATCATGCTGGCATACACAGGCACACACAGGCATACATAGGCACACACATACACATAAAATTTTTAAATTTTTAAATAAATTTAAAAAATAAAATTTTGGAGCTGTAGAGATGGCTCAGTGGTTAAGAGCACTGACTGCTCTTCCAGAGGTCCTGAGTTCAATTCCCAGCAACCACATGGTGCCTGCTCACAACCATCTGTAATGGGATCTAATGCCCTCTTCTGGTGTGTCTGAAGACAACTACAGTATATTCACATATATAAAATAAGTAATTCTTTAAAAACTAAAATACAATTCTCAGGCTAGGCATAAAAGCAAATGCTTATAATCCCAACACTCAGCAAGCTGTGGCAAGTTCAAGTTCAAGTTCAATTTCAAGGCT
>NC_034592.1:17556448-17558986 GCF_900095145.1 Mus pahari | reverse complement strand
AATAAAAAAAAAAAAAAAAAAAGGTTATGAGCATCCATGAAGATGCCAGGAATCAATCAACTCTGGGTCTTCTGGGACAGCCACTGAATGATCACTCACTGAATAAATCCATGTGCAAAGGATTTACCTAAGGGTCTCAACACCATTAACCACAACTGATCCACACCACAGCCACAAAGTGAAAAAAATAAAAAAAATTTTTTAGAAATTTTTAAAAAAAGGCAAAATTTTGACAAGCAAGAAGGCTCAGCAGAAAAGGAACTTGTCCCTAAACTCAATGACCTAAATTTGATCTCTGGAACCCACATGGTAAAACCAAATTCTGCAAGTTGTTGTCTGACTTCCACACAGCTGAGGTGGAACATGTCTATACACACCTCTACAAAGCAGACACTATTATTGTCCTCAATATAGTATCAGGAAATAGAGGACTCAGAGGCCAATAACTGGCCTAAAGTCACGGGATACACACAGTGCAAGCAGGTGTACACTAGCCATGCCTATGCTGGGCCACCGCAATATTCAAATTGCAATCAAGATTCATCTTCGGAGGGTGGAGAGATGACTCAGCGGTCAAGGACAGTGGCTGTTCTTACAGGGATCCTCAGTTCAATTCCCATCAACCACATGGTGGCTCATAACCGTCTGTAATGGGATCTGATGCCCTCTTTTGGCACGCATGAAGACAGGGCACTCACATACATAAAATACATGAATAAAGAAATCTTTTTTAAAAAGAAAAAAAAAATTCATCATGTGCTAGATTTGGTGGTTCCAGCTTCTATAGCTTTGGGAGGTGGAATCAGAATGATCAGGAATTTAAGAGCAGCCTGCCTCTATTATAGAGTGAGTTCCCAGGCTACCCTGGGCTAGATGAGACCCTGTCTCAGAAAAACAAATCATCCTGCAAACTAGCAAATATATGGACTGCAGTGAAACTTCCAGTTCCTAGCGGCCAGCCATTACTTTAATACAGTAGCAGCCATGCAAGAGGCCATAACAAGTATATGCACCATTACATGCTGAGGGGCCCGTGAGATGGCTCTTGTCACTAAACCTGGGGACTTCAATTCTACCTGTGAGACCTACATGGTCAGAGAGAAGCAAAGCAGCTCTCTCAGGTTGTCCTCTGATCTGCACACATGTACTTACATGCATGCACATACACATACACATACCCACACTTATGTCACATGCATACACACACGTACCCATATACACACACTTACAGCACACGCATACACATACACATACCCACACTTACGTCACATGCATACACACACGTACCCACATACACACACTTACAGCACACACATACACATACACATACCCACACGCACATGCTTATGGCATATGCATACATACACACACATACCCACATACCCACACGGCACATGCATACACACACTTACAGCACATGCACACACACATATACCCACATACACACGCTTATGGCACACGCATACACACATATATACATACATACATACAAACAAACAAATAAAATGAATTTTAAGAACAGTATGAGCTGAATAAAAGCCTGTCAGAGGAGAATAATGTAAGTCCCTTCTAGACTCTAAACTACTTGGAACAGAAAAACAAGTTAGAAGCACCAAGCAGCAGGATGGAAGAGGAAATGGTACATTATGAAGAATAGAATCATTATTGAATTAAGTGTTAATGGTCCCCACACTCTGCACTTGTCTGTGGATGATGGAGATGTAAATTGGTCTAAAACTTGATTCTGCTTACAAGCTGGGAAGGCACAGTTACAGGGCATGTTCGTCTGGGCACAACATGCCCTCCATCAGAAAGGGAGGCTTAGAAGGCATAGGAGGAAACCCTGATCACAAGGGCTCACTTGTCAGGGAGGCCCCTACCCAACAGCTGCTGGGGTGAACCCTGACGAGCTACTGCGCCTGAGATCAGTTGTCAAGCGATGAGGTGGACTTTCTGCTGATGCGGCTACTGTATCCAACTGTTTGATACAGAGTTACTGTGTAGCCCTGGCTATCCTCTAATTTACTTTCAAGACCAGACTGACCTTGAACTCAGAGATCTGCCTGCCTCTGCCTCCTAAGAGCTAGGATTAAAGCTGTGTGCCACCACACCTGCCTTTGAGGATGATTAATCTTTGAAGATAAGTAATCTTACACCCGCCATTGGTGCACTCAGAACTTTGGCCTTATGTGGCTCCCCTTCTATGCTGAGTAGAGGTATATGTGCTGCATCTCCCCAGGAAAAGTCAGTCATACAACAGCATATTACATAATCTGCAAAAAGGAAGGACTATAGGCCAATGCAATGACAGAATCCAGAGGGACACACATCTACATGACGGAATCAGAGGGTGCTAGAAACTGCCTCAAGAAGAAAGAAGAAAGACCCACAGGCAAGGGAAGGATGAGCAGACAAAACAGATGAGGCTGGTACTTGCTCGCAAGACCAACTGAAAGGCTCAGAAAGGAAACAGTTTCTGCCTTTATCTTATGGGGAACTAAGTGTGCACCACATCTGAACTAAGTACACGGGGGGGGG
>NC_034592.1:17548862-17556430 GCF_900095145.1 Mus pahari | reverse complement strand
GGGGGGGGGGGAACCTAAAGCACTGAAATCAAGTATGTAGCTTCAAAGGTAAGATTTTTAAAAAACATACTGACTGGGCCTGCAAGGTGGTGCAGCTCTTGCCCCAAAAGCCTTGCAAGCTGTTCTCAACCCCAAAGCACACAGAAGAGAGCTGACTTAGCTGTGGCCCCTGGTCACCTGCCATGTACTCATGCTCCCTCACACACAGACACACACTAGGTTTGTTTTTGTTTTTTTAGTGCACTGATGGACTAACAAAACGACTCAATGGATAAAGGCTACCCAGTTGCTTACCACTAAGCCTGAAGAATTGAATCCCCAGAACCCTCCCACGCAGTGAAAGGAAAAAACAAATTCTGGCAGGTTGTGCCTGACCTCCACATGCACTCCTCAGCAAACACACACCAACATACATACATACAATAAATCCATAGAGGTAAAAATACACAAACATATAAATCATTAATCTAAAGTTCTAGGAAACAATATAGAACTTTATTTTATTTCTAAGAGGCCAAGGGCCAGCTTTGGTTCAGTGGGCACAAATACTTGCTAATCGTACTCAAGCCTGGAGACCTGAACTCAACTCTTGAACCCACACCAAGATGAAAGGAGAGGCTGTGAGGTGGTGGTGCACACAGAGGCAAGCAATCTCAGTGAGTTCAAGGCCAGCTCAGTCTACAGAGTGAGATCCAGGATAGCCAATGCTACCCACAGAAACATTGTCTTGAATCTTGAAAAACCAGGAACTATGGAAGGAGAGAACAGAATTTTGGGGACTGTTCTCTGACTTGCACACCCACACACCATGGCACAAACACAGAAAGAAAAAAAGAAAGAGAGAGAGAGAGAGAAGGGAGAGAGGGAGGGAGGGAAGGAGGGAAGGAGCCGGGGAGATGAGTGCTATTAAATAGGACCAGAAGCCAGGCAGTGGTGGCGCACACCTTTGATACCAGCACTTGGGAGGCAGGGGCAGGTGGATTTCTGAGTTCGAGGCCAGCCTGGTCTACAGAGTGAGTTCCAGGACAGCCAGAGCTACACAGAGAAACCCTGTCACGAAAAACAAACATACAAAAAAAAAAAAAAAAAAAGAGGACCAGAGTTTGGTTCCCAGCACCCACATTCAGCAGCTCACAACTGCCTGTAACCCCAGTTCTAGAAAATCAATGCCTTCTTCTAGCCTCTGTGGCCACAAGCACACCTGGTGCACATAAATTCTTGCTGACGTACACACATACATAAATAAAATAAAATTTAAAAATAAATAAAGCACATCAGACACTGAACATTACCCCCCTTAGAGACATCCATCTGGTTGAAACTTTGGGGGGGGAGGGGCTACACTTGGCTGCTCAAAGAGAGAATCCAGTTTCAATTTCCAGCACCACAAGGTAACTTACAACACAAAGGTGATGCACAGACAGACAGGCAAAATGCTCATAGACATGGAAACAATAAATAAAATGTTCAGGGGCTGGTGAAATGGCTCAGTGGGTAAGAGCACCCGACTGCTCTTCCAAAGGTCTGGAGTTCAAATCCCAGCAACCACATGGTGGCTCATAACCATCCCTAACAAGATCTGACTCCCTCTTCTGGAGTGTCTGAAGACAGCTACAGTGTACTCACATATAATAAATAAATAAATCTTTAAAAAAAAAATAAAAAAATAAAATGTTCAAGAAAAAAACATTCTAAAGACTTTTGGATGAAAAATAACCTGAGTTATTCTCATGAACATAGTCTGTCTGAGAAACAGTTATATTCTATACAGAAGCAAACGCTGCCACTGTCCAGAAAGCACAGGCTCTCTTGGAACCTAGGACTTAAGCTTAGCAATGGTTTTTAACTTTTTTGAGGGTTTTACTGTGTAGCTCTGACTGGCCTGGAGCTCAGAGATCAGCCTGTGTCTTGTCTTCCAGGATTTAATGTGTGCACCACCACACCCGGCTCAGCAATAGCTTTTCAAACAGTGTCTTTGCCTTTACACACCCCTGAACCACTCAGACTCTACAATCAACTGAAGAACATCAAGAGACCTCAAAATACCAATGTCCAAACCAACTTTTCTGCCACATTCTGAGTGACTTTCACAGGAGTGGTTAAAAGAGCGTCATTCCAGTGCCACTGCTGCTGGCTCCTCTGTACACACCTGCAACTGCTGCAGCAGGATGGTTGAGGGGTACAGATGGGGTGTCACACTGCCAGCCCAGCCGCAACTACATAAAACATTAGGTTTCATGATCACTCCAATAAGCTTCTTTTTTTTTTTTTTTTTTATTTTTTTTTTATATGTAAGTACACTGTAGCTGACTTCAGACACTCCAGAAGAGGGCATCAGATCTTGTTACGGATGGTTGTGAGCCACCATGTGGTTGCTGGGATTTGAACTCTGGACCTTCGGAAGAGCAGTCGGGTGCTCTTACCCACTGAGCCATCTCACCAGCCTTCCAATAAGCTTCTAAACAACAAAAGACTACAGAGATGGCTCACCGGTTAAAGCTCCTGATACAAAGACCAGATTCAGATCCCCAAGTGTGGCAGCCCACCACTAATCCCACTGCTCAGGAACAGGAGACAAGACCAAGGCAAGACAGAGCGCTAAACACCCAGAGTCAGCAAGCTCCAGCTTCATCGGAAGGCCAGGAAACCCACCCGACAGCCTCCGCACGCACACCTGTGCACAAAGATGAAAAGGATTCCCATTTGGAAAAGTAGGCGCTCAAAATGGTCAGGTGACTTCTAAGACCAACCACAAAGCAGTAGGTACAAAAACCAGGATGGACAGTTTCTTGCCCCAGGTCTCAAGCTTTTCAAATACAGCCCACTACTCCCAACTACTAAGAAGCATGCTTCCCACGCTAAAAGGCACTGTCCTGACAGAGCAAGGCAGTACCTAGAACCCCACTGCTGGGCGCCCAGCAGCGGCGGGGTGTGACTGAGTACTAGACTGCTTGTCTAGCATTCCCGAGGCCCTGGGTTTGACCCCTAGGACCTCAAAAGTAAAATGAAAACCCCAGCTAAAGTCCTCCACTGAAAGCTCAAAGCCTGCTGGCAAGCCAAAACTTTCCTTTCCTTTTGAAAAATTCATTTTTTAGTTTTCATACAAGTATTTATCCATAGCTGTGGATACAAGGTCTGGCATGAGACAAACTGGCGCTCGCAAGAACCACACTTTAGCCACAGGAAACTCCAAAGAAAATGTTACCACTGGAAGGTGAAGAGGCTAATGTAGAGAAAGACAGACAATGTGTGTGATAGTTACATGTTTGCCTGGGCGTTTCAGGTTTCCGCAGGAAACAAGCCCAAATAAAACTGGCAGAGTCCATTCCAGGTGACAGGGAATGTTTACATTTTAGGGGAGGAGGGGAAGTGAAGACCCCTTCTGATCCATAATGTGGATACATACAGAGGTCTGGTTAAGGCTTTAGAGCCTTCAGCCTGAAGGCTCACGGGGATTATCTCGAGGGCTGACGACGGGGGACTGCCTATATATGAACTGGACTTCTGAGTCCTGTGGAACAGGAGGCGCCTCTCCTAGTTGTGAGAAATGAATGAGAAAAGGCCTGCAAGGTACCTTCCCAGGGCCTGGCGCTAGTAAGCGCTCTTTAAAGGCAAGCAGGGCTCCAAATTCATGTCTGTAATTTCCGCACCAAGAAGGCAAAGGCAAGACAACAGGGAGTTCAAGGCCTGCCCGAGAGGCAAGAGAGCTTGCCTCAAAAAAGAAAAAACAAACAAAACCCGCATTCTTTTAAATGGGAACTGTATGTTTGTTTGGGGGTAATTCATCTTGTGTCCGAAGCCTAGCACAACACCCGGAGTCGCATGGAAGATGAAGGCATGCCTGCTGATTGCATCAATATCGGCATTAGCCAAAAATAAAAGAAGGCGGGAACTAAGGATGCCCGCGGGAAGAAATCGCGGCGTGGGCAAGGCACACCCGAGGCGGAGCAGGGCGCAGGGACAGCGAGGAAGGGATCGCGGTGGGGTGGTTCTTCCAGGCGACCCCGAAATGTCCCGCAGTGCCTACAGGGAGCGCTGTGGAGCAAGCGTGGGTGTGTGGGGACGACCGGAGGCTTAGGGACCACGGGGAGAGAAGGGAGAGCGGCCGGCCCGCTCCAAAAGTGTCCTCAGCCCCGCGAGCGGGAACGGTTTGGACTTAACCGCCTCCCCGGCAAGTGTCCGTCCCCCCAGGCGGGGCTCGCCTCCGCCGCGGCCGCTGAGCCCCGTTCCCAGCTCCCGCCCAGCTCCCAGCCCGCGCCTCACGGCCACCCCCACGCCGCGCCCCACTCCGCACCTCACACACGGCCCACCGGCGGCAGCCGCCATCTTCGCGCGCGCGGCCCGGCCCCGCCCCCACGCGCCCGCCCCCACGTGACTGGGATCCTCCCACCTGGGGGCGTGGGCTTCCGTCACGTGGTGGTGGGCGTGGCTGGGATGGGGCTGTCAAGATGGCGCTGCCCGGGTGCGAGGCGAGTCCGCGGTGGAGGCGGTGGAGCCTGTGAGCCGTGAAGGGGGCAAACTTCTGCTACACCGTAGGTTGACAGCGGAGGCGGGTGACCGGGTGCAGGCTCCCGGGCCTCAGAGTGGCCCGCGGTGGGACACCCTTTTGGAAGCTGGAGAAGGTTGCTGGCCGGGTGGAATTGCTGCCCCTCTGCTTGGCGGGTTGAGGGCCCCAGAGGCCAAGGCGTCCCTGGTCACCAAGCTTCTTCTCCCAGGAGCCCCGGGCCTGGAGACATGACCCGACAGTGCCCTCCCCAGGCCCCGGAGTCTGGGGCTGCGCCGAGCGGGTCGGTGCTGGCGGAGGCTGCAGTGGTGTTCGCCGTGGTGCTGAGCATCCACGCTGCAGTGTGGGACCGGTACTCCTGGTGCGCCGTGGCCCTCGCCGTGCAGGCCTTCTACGTCCAGTACAAGTGGGACCGGCTGCTCCAGCAGGGCAATGCCGTCTTCCAGTTCCGGATGTCCGCGAACAGCGGCTTACTGCCGGCCTCCATGGTCATGCCTTTGCTTGGGCTGGTCATGAAGGAGCGCTGCCAGACTGCGGGGAACCCATACTTCGAGCGCTTCGGCGTTGTGGTTGCAGCGACTGGCATGGCAGTGGCCCTCTTCTCCTCCGTGTTGGCCCTGGGCATTACTCGCCCGGTGCCCACCAATACTTGTGCCATCTCGGGTTTGGCCGGAGGCGTTATCATTTATATTATGAAGCACTCGCTCAGTGTGGGCGAGGTGATCGAGGTCCTGGAAGTCCTGCTAATATTCGTTTATCTCAACATGATCCTGCTGTACCTGCTGCCCCGCTGCTTCACTCCTGGGGAGGCACTGCTGGTATTGGGTGGCATTAGCTTCGTCCTCAACCAACTCATCAAGCGCTCTCTTACTGAAAGCCAGGGGGACCCAGTGGACTTCTTCCTGTTGGTGGTGGTGGTAGGGATGGTACTCATGGGTGTCTTTTTCAGCACCCTCTTTGTCTTCATGGATTCAGGCACCTGGGCCTCTTCCATCTTCTTCCACCTCATGACCTGCGTGCTGGGCCTTGGTGTGGTTCTGCCCTGGCTGCACTGGCTCATTCGCAGAAACCCCCTGCTCTGGCTTCTTCAGTTCCTCTTCTACACCGAAACTCGCATCTACCTCCTAGCCTATTGGTCTTTGCTGGCTACCATGGCCTGCCTGGTGGTGCTGTACCAGAATGCCAAGCGGTCATCTTCTGAGTCCAAGAAGCACAAGGCGCCTACCATTACAAGAAAGTATTTCCACTTCATTGTGGTAGCCACTTATATCCCAGGCATCATCTTTGACCGGCCACTGCTGTATGTGGCCGCCACTGTGTGCCTGGCAGTCTTCATCTTCCTGGAGTATGTGCGCTATTTCCGAATCAAGCCCTTGGGTCACACTCTGCGAAGCCTTCTGTCCCTCTTCCTGGATGAACGAGACAGTGGACCCCTTATCCTAACACACATCTACCTGCTCCTGGGCATGTCGCTTCCCATTTGGCTGATCCCCAGACCCTGTACACAGAAGGACAACCTGGAAGGAGCAAGAGCCCTGGTCCCCTATGCTGGGGTCTTGGCTGTGGGTGTGGGTGATACTGTGGCCTCCATATTTGGCAGCACCATGGGAGAGATCCGCTGGCCTGGAACTAAGAAAACCTTCGAGGGGACTATGACATCTATATTTGCACAAATCATCTCTGTAGCTCTGATCTTAATCTTTGACAGTGGAGTAGACCTGAACTACAGTTATGCCTGGATTTTGGGGTCCATCAGCACTGTATCCCTTCTGGAAGCGTACACTACTCAGATAGATAATCTTCTGTTGCCTCTCTACCTACTGATACTGCTGATGGCCTAGTACCAGTAGCAGCTGTGATGGGGAAACAGGGAAATAGGGAGACTGAATGGTCTCCACAGCAGCTAGCCACTTGGACACCAAGAACCAAGTGATGGAAAGCAGGTTTTGCTTCATCCGGGAAGTTGAAGGCAGAAAGTTGATTCAGACTTAAAATAAAGAAGCAAAGCTCTCCTGGTTTTATTTTTGCTGATATTTAAAATACAAAAAAAAAAAAAAAAGCTTAAAGGCATACACCAATTCAAGGAGGCTGAATATGCTGCAGAGCCCCCATTTTATAATCTGGGTAGAGCATGGCTGGAGTACACCCTGCGGGCAGCAACAGAATGCATAATGTTCCATGGCAGACAAATCTGGTCAGAATCCTTGGCCATACAGATTAGCTGTGTGGCCTTAAGAAAGTCTAAGCCTCACACAGCAGTGGTGGCGAACGCCTTTAATTCCAGCACTCGGGAGGCAGAGGCAGGCGGATTTCTGAGTTCAAGGCCAGTCTGGTCTACAGAGTGAGTTCCAGGAGAGCCAGAACTACACAGAGAAACTCTTTTTCTACGCAGAAAAAGAGTCTAAGCCTCGATTGTTCTATCTGTAAGATGAGAATAATGTCAACCAGACTGGATACTGGAAGTCTCTATTGAGAGGAAATGTGTAAAGTGTCTAAAGTATTCAGCCTGGGTGTCAGTGAGATGGCTCAGTGGGTAAAAGCACTTGCCACACAAGGCTGGGGACCTGAGATCAATACCTAGAACCCACATAAAGGTGAAAGGAGAGAGCCGAGTCTACAGGCTTGGTCTTTTCAACATCCACATGGGCATATTGGCTCATGCACACCTCCATAGGTGTCACACCCACATATGTTAATAATAACAATTTTAAGTGTTCAGACTGTGACCCACCCATGATGGGTCAGTAAGAGAAAGTGTCATTATTACCCAAGAGGAATCTTGTCTCAGCAAAGAGCTAGCCAAGATAGGAGGAGGAGAGCCAAGTGTACTTGGAAGCCAGAGTGACCTTTCCTCTCGTGGCCTCACTCAGGAAAAGCCCAAGAGGGAAAGAGCTGAACGCACCAAGTGTTGCCTGCTTTGCCTAGGAAGAACAGAAGGGAGGCCATAGGTCAGCTTGTGTCCATAGAAAGGCTGAAGAAAGCCGGGCGTGGTGGCGCCCTTTAATCCCAGCACTCAGGAGGCAGAGGTAGGCGGATTTCTGAGTTCAAGGCCACCCTGGTCTAC
>NC_034592.1:17547146-17548327 GCF_900095145.1 Mus pahari | reverse complement strand
GGATCACAAGTTTAAGGTTATCTTCAGCTACGTATTAAGTTCAGGGTCAGTTTGGGCTATGTGAAATGCTATCCACATAGCAAAAAAAAAAGTCTAATATTTGCGCTCTCTCTCTCTCTCTCTCTCTCTCTCTCTCTCTCTCTCTCTCTCTCTCTCTCTCTCTCTCTCTCTCTCTCCTTTTGAGATATAGTCTCACATAGTCCTGGCTGGCCTGGAAGTTGAGTTGCTCATAGGCTGGCCTTGAACTCAGAGATTCCTGCCTGTTCTGCCTCCCTTCTAGGATAAAGGCATATGCTAAGACATCCTGCTCAAAATATTTTTTTAAGGTGCCACCAAAACAGCTCAGTGGGAAAAATCATGTGTCCCATGTTAGGAGAGATGGCTCAGTGATTAAGAGCACTGACTGCTCTTTCAGAGGTCCTAAATTCAACTCTCAGCAACCAGTTCACACCCATCTGTAATAGGATCTGATGCCCTCTTCTGGTGTGTCTGAAGATAGCAACAGTGTACTCATAAATAAAATGCTTTAAAAAATAAAAATAAGGGGGGTATAGGGAACTTTCGGGATAGCATTTGAAATGTAAATAAAGAAAATAACAATAAAAAATTATTTGGAAAATAAAATAAAATAAAACTAAGTCAAAAAAATTAAGGTGGGAGGTGTTGGCACATGCCTTTAATCCCAGCACCTAGAAGGCAGAGACAGATGGATCTGTGAGTTCAAGGCTAGCCTGGTCTAGAGAGTGAGTTCCAGGACACCCATGGCTATATAGAGAAACCCTGTCTTGAGAGAAGCATACACCTTCACTCACAGCACTGGGGCATGTAGAGGCAGGTAGATCTGTTAGTTCAAGGCCAGCCTGGGCTACACTGCAAGTTCTAGGCCATCCCAGCAATAAAACTCTGTCCAAAATAGAAAGAAAAAAAAAAAAAAAAAGGCTGGAGAGATGGCTCATTGGTTAAAAGCAATGACTGCTCTTCCAGAGGTCCTAAGTTCAATTCCCAGCAACCACATGGTGGCTCACAACCACCTGTAATGGGATCTGATGCCCTTTTCTGGTGTGTCTGAAGACAGTGACAGTGTACTCACATAAAATAAATCTTAAGGGCTGGTGAGATGGCTCAGTGGGTAAGAGCACCCGACTGCTCTTCCAAAGGTCCAGAGTTCAAATCCCAGCAAC
>NC_034592.1:17527123-17547077 GCF_900095145.1 Mus pahari | reverse complement strand
AATCGGAAGTTGTCAGGTGGCTCCATGACTAAGATTGGCCCTGTGTGTACAAGATCCTGTATCTTCACTTCCATCACACAAAGAGGGAGAGAGCACAGCCAGCAGTGCAAGCCGATTGTTGCCAACAACCCTGACCTAACCCTAACCCACTTACTGAAGAAAGCTTGAAAACCTCAAGAAGTGTAAAGTATGTGGACTGGGCAGTGGTGGCTCACGCCTTTGATCCCAGACCTCAGGAGGCAGAGGCAGGTAGATCGCTGTGAGTTCAAAGCCAGCCTAGTCTACAGAGGGAGTTCTAAGACAGCCAAAGCTACAGAAAGAAACCCTGTCTCCAAAAACAAAACGAAAAGGTATGTATGTTGGTGTGATGCTGGTGTATGACACGGGGCCCAGGGCCTTGTGCTTACAAACAAAACCAAGCCAAGATCAGTACATCAGTGATTCCAGTCTGCTGACGCCTCTCCGTTTGCAGTATCTGGCCAGTGCTCCACTAAGCACTATTGGGATCTAGTAGTTCTGGAAGGTGCTGCTAAATAAGCACCACACCAGATCAAGAGTGACCGGCAGGCCTTCATTGACTTTGTTAAACAGGTACGACAAGGCCCTAAGAAAGGAAGGCCTGGCCTGAGATCCAGGCCCAGAAAGACCGGAGTCCCAGGGTTCTTTCTGCTTTCCCGAAGAGAAGAGGTTGGAGGTTAGACACTCAGGCCTGGAGGGGACTGGGTGACCTGAGCAGGTCACTCGCCCTTTGCTGGTCTCTAGTCCTGGATGCATATACATCGCAGAGACTCTCTCCTTGTAAGGACTAGGAGACAAAGCTGAGTGGTGAGTTCCCACTGAATGTTGCTCACTATTGTTATGTGTCACTACACCAAGCACGGTGGAGTGCCCTTGATGGCTTTCTGCAGGGCTGTTAGCGAGAGCATGATAGATAAAGTCATTTTGTGAGCCAAAGAGGCCTCAGCAGTTAAGAACACTGCTCTTGTAGACAGGTGCTCACTTCCCAGCAGGCACACAGCAGCTCACACCCCTGCAACTCCAGCTCTAGGATATCCAACACCTATTCTAACCTTCATAGGTACTGCACACATGCAGTGCAGACATATGTACAAAGTACCCATACACATAAAATACATTTTAAGTCGTTTTTATTCAGTGCCTTTCACAGTAACATCCATCCAAGAGAAAACTGAGACTCAAACAGAATACTTGCACGGCTGAGCAGCCACTTCAGAAAGCTGGGTTGAGACAGAAAGGTATATGGAGAAAAAATTTTGGAAGAAGACCCTCGTTCAGTCTGGGCTCCTGCCCTCATTTCTACTTCTTGGCTCCCTGTCTGCTGGACCAAGGTCACAGACACCATCAGAAAGAAAGTCCATAGAGGAAGACGTGCCCTTGAATTGCGGCCAGAGAGCCTCGTGTTGTCAGCATCCCTTGGGGACTGGCCCTGTCTTGCCAGGGCCTTTAGCTGTAGAGTGGTGGGAAGGGCAGCTCCGGTGTGGGCTGGAGCCTGCAGAGAGTACAAGAGGTGCTGCAGCTGGACTTTGGCAACTTTGTGAGTTCTTTCTTCCACCCTTCTCCACCCTAACCCCCTAACACTACATAGGAGAGAAAACAATAGGGGAAAAGGGTGACCTTATCATTAAATTACTTCCTGCTGATTAGGCTAATCAAGTTCCTTGGGGCAAGTTTGATCTTCACAATCAAGATATCTAATTTGTGATTTTTTTTTTCTTCTCCTTTTTATCCCCCCCCCTTTGGTTTTTTTCGAGTCGTGTTTCTCTGTGCAGGGTCAAAGGGGCAAGCATCTACTTCAAGAACGGTCCATCAAGAACTTTAGTCTGACCTTCAAGAACCTGCTGGATGCACACTGCTGCTGACATCCAAGCCCATACCGTGCCACCACCAACCATGCTGCACTTCAAACTCAGAAATCCGCCTGTCTCTGCCTCCCAAGTGCTGGATTTTTTTCTTCTTAACCAAGACCAACAACTCACCTGCCTCTTAAGGCCCTAGCGTTTATAGACTCTCTGAAAAGCCCCCGAAACCCAGGTGTCACACAATCACAGAAACTAACTGATGCTGGCAAAACCACGCCCCCGCTAGAGCACAAGGCAAATTGTAGTTAGCTGCTGAGGACAGTCTTCAGTAGCCTCATATCTCATACCTGAGATTAAAACAAATTTATTCGCATAATATTTGTGTGTGTGTGTTTTTTTTGTTTTGTTTTGTTTTGTTTTTGGTTTTTCGAGACAGGGTTTCTCTGTGTAGCTAAAGGCATGCGCCACCACGCCTGGCTATTTGTGTGTTTTTTTAAAGAAACTAAACTACAAAGCTGTCACTACAATTTTGGGCTTAAGGGATCACTGTGCTTAGCCTAAAGGGTCTTCTCGGGAGGTTCTCTGGGGAACATACCAACCTTGGTACCTACCAATTTCCTGGGCTCCAGACAGTGCCAGCAGCCTCCATGAGGTGGACAGTGTAGGCCTGGCGGGAGTGGCCGGAAAGGTTCTGCTCACTCTTATGCACCACTTCTCCATGGATCAGAACCAGACCCCCTTGGGGAATACCACGCAGTTACCAGCAAGTCTCCACCAACCCCGTAGCAAGCAATCTTCTTGCCAAGGGAATAAGGAACATGGCCCTCCTTCTGCAAAGGGAGAAGTGTCCCTTCCTGTCCTTAGGAACTCAGGCTGTCACTCATGCTCCCTCCTGGAGCTGAGGCCATGCTGTTAGAGAGATTCCTGTGGCGTCAAGTCTTTTCCACTGTGACCTGCTGTGGGAAGCCTTATGAAGGGCCCTCACAGGCCAGGTGTGGCAGGGCAAGTCTTTAATCAATACCAGCACTTGGAAGGCAGAGGTAGGCAGCCTCAAAAGCTGGGGTTGGGGGGCTCCCCTTCCCTAGATAGACTGAGTTGGCATCAAGTATCCCCTTACCATAAGGAAAACCAGGCACTACCTAACAACACACATGGAACACTGTGCACCTCATACGTTCCCTGTAATTGACCCAAATTGATTGCCTTCTACCTGGGAACACCGAGGGTCAAAGGGGCAAGCATCTACTTCAAGAAACGGTCCATCAAGAACTTTAGTCTGACCTTCAAGAACCTGTTGGATGCACACTGCTGCTGACATCCAAGCCCCATACTGTGCCACCACCAACCATACTACATACAATGTCAAGGCTCTCAGATGGCAGGCACCACAGGGAGCCTTTGTATGCAAGGAGTGGGCAAACACAGAACACTATGCATGGCCACCTGTCCCCCTGCACTCTGCACCTCACCTACCTCTCCTCACTGGCAAAGGCACAAAGAGGTCGCTAGCCCAGGCTGGATCTGACCCGAGGAAGCTGGTGCCAGGCCCGGAGTCTGAAGGGGCTCGGATCATCCTTCTTGACACCCCATCTGTGGACCAACATGGAGCCTTAAGTCACTCTTTGTGTATGTTCTTCTCCCTGGAGATGGGTGGGCAGGCATAAACAGTGTCCTCACGGGTATGGGAGCCAGGGATGAACCAGAGGCAACCGTTCTCAAGCGTGGCATCCTCCATCGCAATCCATAGGCCCAGCACTCGGCCTAGGGGCTCCGTGTAGAGGAAGGTAGCATCCTGGTGAGGGGAGACTAGGGGACCCACCCAGAAGTAAGGTACAAGGCCTTTGGCCAGGCCTCACCTCACCCTGGCCAGGCTCTCATTTCATGTCCTTCCAGGGTTAGCCTATCCATCTCCAGTCAAGAGTCTCACCACTGCCTGGCCTACAAGCTCGAAGCAAAGACTGCACCTCTGAAGGTTTCCATCTCTTCCACTGTAGAGTGGTTCCAACCCGCTTCAAAGGCCTGCTAGAGCTCTGTCGGATAACCTGCTAAAATTACCTAGAACAGGACAGACAGCTGGAGAGATGACTTGTTTTGTTTTGGTTTTGGTTTTTTTCGAGACAGGGTTTTTCTGTATAGCCCTGACTGTCCTGGAACTCACTTTGTAGACCAGGCTGGTCTCGAACTCAAAAATCCACCTGCCTCTGCCTCCTGAGTGCTGGGATTACAGGCATGTGCCACCACGCCCGGCTCTATAATCTTTTTTTAAAATATTTAATTTATATAAGTACACTGTAGCTGTCTGCAGACACACCAGAGAGGGCATTGTATCCCATTACAGATGGTTGTGAGCCACCATGTAGTTGCTGGGAATTGCACTCAGGACCTCTGAAAGAGCAGTCGGTGCTCTTAGCCACTGAGCCATCTCTCCAGCCCCATATATAATCTTTTTAAAAGTTGCTCAGCACAAGGTCAACCTTGTAATGCTTTAAAAAAAAAAAAAAAAAAAGAGCCGGGCCTGGGGGCGTAGGCCTTTAATCCCAGCACTCGGGAGGCAGAGGCAGGCGGATTTCTGAGTTCGAGGCCAGCCTGGTCTACCAAGTGAGTTCCAGGACAGCCAGGACTATACAGAGAAACCCTGTCTCGAAAAACCAAAAAAAAAAAAAAAGTAGCTAAGTTTAACCAGCCACATCATGGAGACCACCATTCTTATCTGCTTTTCAGAGACAGGATTTCTTTCTCTGTGTAGCTCTGGCTGCTCTGGAACTCACTCTGTAGACCAGTCTGCCCTGAACTCAGAAATCCTCCTGCCTCTGTTTCCTGAGTGCTGGGATTAAAGGCACACGCCACCACTGCCCTGCTAAAGCCTCTGTTAACCAGGGATAAGCAGATTTGAATCACCAACGGCCCACCCCCAGGATAAGCTGGGAACATGATCAGAGCAGTGGCACCAACTATGAATGGCCAAGCCACAACATTTCTTCCTTCTGTTTTGTTTTGTGACAGGGTCTAGCCATGTAGCCCAGGTTAGCCTGAAACTCACAATCCTGTCTCATCCTCCAGGATACTGGGACTGCAGGTTTGTGCCACTAGACCCAGACAGCATCCATATTTGCATGGTAGGTAGGTGTTCTCGCACTGACACATAGCCCTAGCCCTCTTTACCCTTGTTTTGAGACAGGGTCTTCTCAGTAAGTTGCCAATGCTAGTGACTCCTGAGAAGCTGGGATTACAGGCTTGATGTCACAGGCACGAGTATCCTCTCTTACAAGTCAGGAGACACAGCCCCTGTCCATTTGCACCCACTGTTTAAAGCCCCCTGTGATGATGCCAGGCTAACACTGGATGGAGATGGCCCGGGAGAGGGTCTCAGTCTACAGTATCAAGTGTCACCTTCATTCTTATAAGCATCCATAGGGACTTTGAAATCCCCAGTGTTACCCTGGGAGGGGCCCTCTGGTGCTGTGTGGGAGGCTGGTCACAAGGAGTCAGACCCGAGCTTGTGCCAAGCACAGGGCTGCATGTGAGTGGAGCAGCAGAGGCATCTGCGCAGAATGCCACCCACCGTGGAGCCCTGAAACTCCTTCTATCTGCAATCACATGCTGAGGGATTTGGGAAACAGTGTTATTAAAAATAAATGCCTCTGCCTCCTGGAGTGCTGTGGTGCTGGGGTAAAAGGAGCACTCCACCACCTCAGACAGAAGTAAAACTGGCTTGTTTGTTCTTGGTTGGTTGGTTGGTTTTTGTTTTTTTCCAGACAGTTTCTCTGTGTCGCCCTGGCTGTCCTGGAATTCACTCTGTAGACCAGGCTGGCCTCAGAGAAACCCTGTCTCAAAGAAAAACAAAACCAAGAATATCTCAGGGAGGGTTAGGGTTCCGGCTACAACCAGCTATTGGAATTGGGAGCACTGTGCCAGGGGTTCTAGGGACCCTTCCCCAGTCTTGCAGGGATGGAAGGTGGCTATTCCTCCCTGGCTCAGGTTTGCCCATCCCACAGACCCTGAGAGAAGTGTTTTTCCTCCCTTCAAACACCAGATGGCCACTGATGTCCCATCTCCAGCCCAAGGCCTTTGATGGCCCCCACAGCACAGCTGCCTCGTCTCAGCTCACCTTCGCCGCCAACATGAGGTTGCTGCAAGAGAGGGCAAGGATGTGGTGAGAGTGGAGGAGAGCAGACACGCTGGATCTGAGTCTTGTAGGTCCTTCAGCCCTGCATGAGAGCACCCAACTACTGAGTACCTACTGTGCACTCAGTCTAGGAGGGCAGCATAGAGACTTAGGTAGTTTCTTAGACAAGGCAGCACTGAGGTGGCCCTTGAGAGCCGAGAGCAGAACAGAGAGCACGGGGTTCCCTTGGCTTCTTCTTTTTCTTTTTCTTTTTGGTTTTTCGAGACAGGGTTTCTCTGTATAGCCCTGGCTGTCCTAGAACTCACTCTGTAGACCAGGCTGGCCTTGAACTCAGAAATCCACCTGCCTCTGCCTCCCAAGTGCTGGGATTAAAGGTGTGCGCCACCACCGCCCAGCCCCTTGGGTTCTTTTAAACAGGTTTTCTTGAGCATCCCTGCAGCACCCAGCACCTTAGCCAGAGGCCAGCCTTATGTGCCCTCCCCACAACCTAACCAACGCCAGCAGTTTCTGGTCTATTGTAAGGTAAAGCTTTGTATGAATAGTCTTCCATCTTACAGGGGGAAACGGAGTTAGAGAAGGCTGCGGAGCTCACCTTAAAGATATACATGCTCTGTACCACCACTGGCATCTGGAGGCCCAGACTTCTAACCAAAGCCTAGAAGATGAAAGCCACACGCCACCAGCCTGATCATTCGTATGTGCCCCTCACACCTCCCCACCCTCACCTCCAGCACCCACTCACCTGCACCTTGGGAGAGTGTGTGATGCTCCTGAAGACGGGATCATGGGCATGCAGAGCTATGGACCAGAGATGGATTCATGGGCTAGCCTCAGCCCCTGTGTATCCCTCCCACACCCTGGACACTAAAGTCAGGCCTCATTTTGGAATTCTCACGTATTTGAAACTTTATGCTTGTTTATAGCTAAGTAAAGGGGACACAGACACCTTGACCTTACTCTATCCAGGGCCTTATTCCTTTCTTCTTTTATTATGCTTTTGCAACAGGGTCTTGTGTCACCCGGGATAGCCTGGACTTACTGTGTACTAGAAGATGACCTTGAACTTCCCATCCTCCTGCTCCAACCCCTGAGTGCTGCCACTGAAGACACAGGCCACCATGCCTGTGCTAGGGATTAAACCCTGGCCTTCATGTGTACTACACAAACACTCCACCAACTGAGCTATACCTCTGGTCTGCCTATGGCCTTATTTGGGACCTCCTGGGCACCTGGAAACCTCATCCCAGCCCTGACTCCCCATACCTCATAGAGTCAGAAGGACCCATTTCTTATAGCAATCTCAGGACTGCCCCTGAGTCTGTGAGAACTCAGACAATAGTCCTCCCTGCAAGCCTCAGTCTCCTTCTCTATAAAGTGGGGCGAGAAGAACAGCTGTGTCCCCAGAGGTGCCGTAGGGCTCAGTGGGCTAAGGAGTGTGCGACAGCAGCCCAGATCCTACCCTGAGATGATCCCTTATCATAAGCATCTGCAATTGCTATTACAAAACAAAATTATTTAATGACCCTGGATTGTATATTTTGAAATGCTAATGATGAACTAGGTATTATGGTGAACACCCGTAGTCCCCACACTAGGGAGGCTGAAGCAGTAGGTTGGCAAGTTCCAGGCTAGCCTGGATTAGACAAAGAAAAAACAGAAAAGCAAATCAAAACAGAGAGCCAGTGAGCTGGCTCAGTGGGTAAATGTACCCGCCACCAAGCCTGACAACCCAAGTTCACAGCACAGAAAAAGAAATGTCTCCTCCAGGTTGTCCTCGGACATCCACGCGTCCCCCACAGCACACTCATGAGGACGCACTCCCACTCCAACCAGTTCTCAGACACACACAGAGGGGGCAGGGAGGGAGGAAGACCAAAGAGATGTTTAATTTAAAAAAAGCGTCTAAGGAGCTGGAGAGATGGCTCAGCGGTTAGGAGCACTGACTGCTCTTCCAGAGGTCCTGAGTTCAAATCCCAGCAACCACATGGTGGCTCACAACCATCTGTAATGGGATCTGATGCCCTCTTATGGTGTGTTTGAAGAGAGCGACAGTATACTCACATATATAAAAATAAATAAATCTTTTTTTAGAAAGTCTAAAAATAAATTGTAATGTGTCATCTTGAGAAAAAGGTAAGAGTTTGCATACTTGACTTGGAGGTCTTAGAATGAGGACTGGGATGTCACATCAGGTGTCCCTTAAAGAAACTCCAGGAGGGCTGGAGAGATGGCTCAGTGGTTAAGAGCATTGACTGCTCTTCTGAAGGTCCTGAGTTCAAACCCCAGCAACCACATGGTGGCTCGCAACCATCTGTAATGGGATCTGATACCATCTTATGGTGTGTCTGAGGTCAGCTACAGTGTACTTACATATAACAATAAATAAATCTTTGGAACCAGAGCAAGCAGAGGTCCTGAGTTCAATTCCCAGCAACCACATGATGGCTCACAACCATATCTGTACAGCTACAGTGTACTCATATATATAAAATAAATACATAAATCTTTTAAAAAGAGAGAGAAAGAAACTCTAGCAAGTAATTGGAGCCAGAACCCCCCATGCCTAGGGATCATTCCCAGAGCAGGCAGTAGAGCAGGCAGCAGGCTCTTGGGAGCCACACAAGTGGACCCCTTTCTCAGCTGGGGCTCACCAGTGATCAACAGCAAAGGATGCAGAACACTGAGGCAGAGGAGAGCCTGTGGCCAGAGCCATGTGGCCAATACCATCTTTTTATTTTGTTTTGTTTTGTTGACACGGTGTTTCTCTATGTGGCCCTGGCTGTCCTGGAACTCACTCTATAGACCAGGCTGGCCTCGAACTCAGAGATCTGCCTGCCTCTGTGTCCTGGGGACCACTACCACCCAGCTAACTGCCATCTTCTGACGGCATTTGGCCCTAAGTCTCCTAAACTCTTCAGATCTCGGCTACCCTACCTGCTTTTCTGCACTTCCGGGACCCTGCTTACCATGGCCAATTTTGTTGATAGATTTCTCAGGAGGGACCAAGAAATTTCCTGTGGTATAAAAAACAGACAAAGGCAGAAGACCTGGGACCCGACTTCCATCAGGCAGCTGATCTCAGCTTTTCCCAGCCCCAGGAGTTAGCCACCCTGACCCAGCCCACGAACCCTCGTGCCTCCAAACCTTTCTCATCAAAAACGCCCTTTTCAAAGAAGAATCGGATCTTGTCGCCGCTGCTCAAGAAGTAGTCTGTCTTGCCCTATGGAGGGGGCGTAGGAGGGAGAAGAGCTGAGTGACAGAGCAGGGCAGGATCAGGAGCCACCTACCCACACAGGACTACAGATGCCTCCTGGGGGGCTTCTCAAGCATGGCCGCTGATGTTTGGTCGATCAGCTAAAGCCTAAAGCCACAAACTGGGATTTCCTGAACATCTCTTATTACAGATGCTCCTTAAGTTACCATGGAGCCTTGACAGTTGAAAATCTTTTTTTCCTTTTTCTTTTCTTAAGATTTACTTATTATTGTATCTAAGTACACTGTAGCTGACTTCAGACACACCAGAAGAGGGCATCAGATCCCTTTACAGATGGTTGTGAGCCACCATGTGGTTGCTGGGGTTTGAACTCAGGACCTTCTGAAGAGCAGTCAGTGCTCTTATCCACTGAGCCATCTCACCAGCCCCTAAGTTGAAACTCTTACAGATCAAGAATGCCTTTTGCATATGTACAGGTATGGGGCAGAGGACAACCTTAGGTGCCATTCTTCCAGGCCCATCTTCACTGTTCTCACTGAGACAGGGTCTCTCACTGGCCCAAGATTCACTAAGTAGACTAGGTTAGCCAGCCAGCAAGCCCTAAGAATCCATCTGCCTGCCCATCTCCAGCAGGAGGACTACAGGGGTGCGCCCCAGTTGTTTTTAAATGGGGTGAGCACCTCTGGCTTATCGTGACCCCTCTGCCACAAGTCTGGCTCACCCTATGCCCAAGGTCATGAAGCTATATAAAAGTAACTTTTATTCGCCTAAAGTAATTGTCATCTCAGAGGTTTGCTCCTCTATGTCTGCTCACCTAGGCCTAGTCCTAGAAGCCTCTAGCCGCCATGCAATCTGATCTAGGCCTAGAAGGTTTTCAGCCTCTGAGACTTGCTGCTGAATAAGCTCACCCTTTCTTGTTCTTGCTGGTTCGACTCAGCTGAATTAAATCCTCTTCAAGCTGACTGATTCAGTCTGGCTCCTCCCTTGGCCTTTGACTGAATTGCTCTGCTTGACCTCATACTAACTTTGGCAATAGGTTCTAATCTGACTCCTTCTTATTGTCTGGCTCTTCTGTCTTCACCTGTGTCTAACTTGCTCTCTCTTCAACCTGTCTCTGTAAACTCTCCTGGTAACACTGCCCCCCCCCCCACTCTGTGCCGCACTCTCCTAAGCAGCCTGTTCTCATGAGAGTTGTGCAGATCCTACTCTGTCAAATCTTTGTCTGCCGCTCAATGAGACATTACTTTCAAACATGGGCACTTCCTTCTACAAACTAACTTGACCTTCATCTTGAGGGATTAAAGGCATGTATTAAGGGCGTGTCTATATTCTAGTCAGAGGGGTTAAAGCTGTGTGCTAAGAGCTGAGCCACATCACAACTAGAAATAGTTTTTTTTTTCCAGTAAACAACACAATCTCCGGGTTTGCATTGTGATTAAATATCCTGCAACAAAGCCACGTGACCAGAGACTGAACCATCTGAAACACAGAGCCCAATAAACCAATCCTCCTTCTGATGGCCAGGTTTTGTCACAGCAAGAAGTCACTGTTACAGCTGATAGCTGAACAGCCTTAAACATATGAAGAAAACTTACATTAGCAGGTGGTTGTGCCTATTTTACATTAAACATCTTAGATGATGTGTGGAGTCCTGAGCTAAAAATGACACAACAATTGTGGCCGACAGATCTCTGTGTGATTGAAGCCAGCCTGGGCTACACAGCAAGTTCCAGGACAAACAAGGCTATAAAACAAGACCCTGTCTCAAAACAAACAAGCAAACATTCTATCTGAACAGTGCTGGCAACACATACATACATTACAAAACCTTGCTGTGTCTCCTACAGAAGGCGCCGCTCCCTGCCTCCGCCCAGCACTGCAGCTGTATTGCCCGGGAAAAGAACAAAGTTTAAGTGCAAAGTTATTGCTTCTTAGGACTGGGAAGATGGCTCAGTGAGCTCTTCTAAGAACCCAAGTTCAATTCCCAGCACCCCAAACTGCACCACCACCACCATCTCCTCTCCTTCTTCCTCCTCCTCCTCTTCTTCTTCTTCATCCTTCATTTGTTTCTGTTTTTGTTTTTTGTTTTTGTTTTGTTTTGTTTTGTTTTGTTTTTGCGACACAATTCCTCCGTATAATAGCCCTGGCTGTCCTAGAACTCACTTTGTAGAGTGACCAGCCTAGCACTCGCCTTCCTCTGTGTCCTGTGTGGTGTTTTGCCCATATGTATATCTGTATGAGAGTATTGTGCCCCTGGAACTGGAAGTACAGACAGTTATGAGCTATCATGTGGGAACTGGAAGCTGGGCTTGAACCTTGGTCCTCTGGAAGTGCAGCCAGTGTGCTCAAACAATGAGCTATGTCTCTAACATCACCCTTTCTTCTTTCAACACTCCTACCTCTTCTTGAGGGCTGGTGAGATGGCTCAGCAGTTAAGAACACTGACTGCTCTTCCGAAGGTTCTGACTTCAAATCCCAGCAACCACATGGTGGCTCACAACCACCTGTAATGAGATCTGATGCCCTCTTTAGGTTTGTCTGAAGAAAGCTACAGAGTACTTATGAGTAATAATAAATAAAATTTTTTTTTAAGAGTCTTCTTGGTGGGGCTGGAGAGATGGCTCAGCGGTTAGGAGCACTGACTGCTCTTCCAAAGGTCCTGAGTTCAATTCCCAGCAACCACATGGTGGCTCACAACCATCTGTAATGGGATTTGATGCCCTCTTCTGGTATCTGGTATGTCTGAAGACAGCTATGATGTACTCATACATATAAATTACATATATATATGAGTCTTCTCGGTAAGTAGTTAGGGAGAGGGACAGGGCTCGGCCCCTCATTCCTTAGAGTGTGTCTGTCCTGCTAGTTGTTAAAATACTCAGTCGGCTATGTGTCTCCCTCCTTCTAAAGACTCCAGCCATCCTCTCCCCTCTGGGAGAAAGTAGTTTCTGCCGGCTGTAATTCTATTTATGCCCACCAGATGGCAGAAGCCCCTTGGCATCCGTATAAAGTGAGCCCTGTTGCCCGAACCACTAAAAAATTCAGACTAAGAAGGGTTAAGGGAACTGGTTGGAAGAGCCACCTATCCTGCTGAACTGTGACAGTCTGAGGAAGCAAGTGGCGTTCCTAGTCTGGCTGGGAGATGACTCACCCAAGAGTGGCCTATCACAGGGCTCACTCTGCTCACAGAGAGTTCTTTGTGACCAGAGAATGTAAGAAACCGCAGCAGGTCAATGACCAGCATCGTTTGATATCGGAGAGGTGGATTCAAGTCTCTATCAGTTACAAACTGTGTGGTTAGAGCAACACAATATTACCCAGAGAAAAGCCCAGCTTTTCCCATTGCCAATCGAGAATAATAATAGCCACCTTATAAATGCATAGTGCAGAGGGCTACAGCACAGCTTTTAGCCTGGTACCCGGCATACAGATGGCTGAGGTCTGATCCCTTATCAGAAGTCTGTGTGTGGCCTTAGGGTCCTCCTGTCCAGACTGCTGCCTAAAACTGAGCACCCACCAAAACCAGATGCCCACCCTCATCGCCCCAGGTACCTGCCTGGGTTTGAAGCTGCTCATCTTCCTGGGTGGAAAATTCTGTCCGGCAGTGCAGAGGGACGTCCATCCCAGCCACAATCTCACCGATCCTCTGCTGCATGGTCACACACTCGTCTGCTGTGAAGAATCCTTCCAACAGCAGAAACCCATCCTCCTGGAACTGCAGGAGGGACACGACTCAGGCTCCCTGCGCCCTCGCCCATTCCTTACATCCATGTTGGACCACAAACCCGAACCAAGATCAAGTGTCCTGCTCCTGGCTCTGCCCCGCATCCTGGACATGGGCATCCGGTGCTGAATGAGGAGAAGTCAATACTGGCTGCTTGCATCTTAGCAAGGAAAGAGAAGTGGCAGCTACCTCTGCTCTTGCCCTCCGATGGGTTTGGCACATACAGAAACATGTGCTCGTTTGTGTGTTAATGTGTAGGTGTGAGTGTAGAACATGTGTGAGAACTCCAGGTGCGCATGTGCAGGGGCATCAGGAGAGGACATACGGTGCCCCCTCTTCCACTCTCTATTTCTGAGGCAGGGGCTCTCCTTGAACCTGGGCTGTGTTTTCTTCATTAGACTGGCAGCCTGTGAGCCCTGGCCATCCTGGGGTTGTAGGTGTGTGCAGCTCATTGAGTGGGTGCTGAGATTTGAACCCTGATCTTCATGCTTGCAGAAGCACTCTCAACCACCGACCCCGCCTAACTCCCTTGTTTTGTTTTTATTTGTTTGACTCTCAACCACCGACCCCGCCTAACTCCCTTGTTTTCTTTTTATTTGTTTGAAGACAGGGAGGCCTCAAACTCAATATCCTCCTGCCTCAGCCTTCTAAACACTGGCATTAGAGGTTATTCCAATACTAAGCACTGAGAGTATGAGACAGCTCTAGCAGATGGACATGTGATTATGAACCAGCCACCCTCCACCCTCACACAATTTACAGTCCAGTGAAGGAGACCCATGCACCCCTTATCATCAGACAAACATACCATCCCACACCACGCTGACTTCCAGGGAGACAGGGGCAGGGTTTGGAGAATTAAAGGCAAAGAATCTATGAGGTGAAGGGGTCAATGGGCAGCTTAGAGGAAGTGAGATTAAAGGAAGAGTAGAACATTGGGAAGCAAAGAGATAGGAAAGACCATTAAAGACAGAACAGGATGTACAAAACCTGTGGGCACTGGATGACTGGGAAATTGGGAAGGGCTGGAGCACAGGGTGAGGGGAGGGTGTTCAGAGGAGCAGACAGAAGGGAGACCGAATGGGCTCATGCTATGGCTTGTCCTGTAACCCCAAACGCATGCATTGCGTTACTCAGTGTGCGCCAGCAGGAGACTGCCAGGACGCTTGAATCAGCACTAGCACAAGGAAGGACAAGGCTAGAAAGTCCCCAGTCACAGGACCTAGCTGGCTTTCTCCTGAGTGTGGGGGGAGGCTAGGGGTTGTGAACACAGATGTCTTATTCTGACTTTGCCCCAAGTCTCTTTATTCTGAGGCTAGCCTAAGGTGCTGAGGCACACTGTTTGTGTGACTGGGGTGCCTCTCAGAAACCGACTGCTTGCTAGCATGTACAGGGACTGGCTTCTGTCCCCAGCACTGAGAACAAACAGAACCAACACAGTAAGGGTCAGAAAGCAAGGATGTAAGTGTGGCCAGGCATGGTGGCCCACACCTTTAGCCCCAGCACCTAGGAAGCAGAGGCAGCAGAGCCCTGTGAGCTGATGGGTAGCCTGCTCTACAGACTGAGTTCTAGGCCAGAGCAAACACACAGCAACAAACCAGCACTCAGGGTTAACACAGGGAGGCCCTCCACTCTTGGAATCACAAAAACCGAACAGAAGTTCAGCAAAAGCCAGGCATGGTGGCGCACGCCTTTAATCCCAGCACTCGGCAGAGGCAGGAGGATTTCTGAGTTTGAGTCCAGCCTGGTCTACAAAGTGAGTTCCAGGACAGCCAGGGCTACACAGAGAAACCCTGTCTCGAAAAAAAAAAAAAAAAAAAAAAAAGTTCAGCAAAAACTGTACAGAAATATACTGACATGGGGCTTTGTCCCTGGATAGAAAGCCAATGAGACAAAAGGAAAAGACAGACAGACTTTCACTACATATTTAGCCACAGACAAATTTGGGAACTGTGGCAGCAGTGGCAGCTCTCAGAAGAGAGTGGGTCTGTGTGAGTGCGTGTGGGTTTGGGTGATGAGTGTGTGTCTGTGTGGTATGTGTGTGCTTTTATGCATGTGTCTCTGTGTGTATGCGCACACAGGTGCATTTGTGTGTGAGTGTGTGTGTGTGTGGTGTGTGCATGCATATGTATGTGTTTGTGAGTGTGTGTAGTATGTGTATGTGTGTGCATTTGTATGGTGTGTGTATGTGTGGTATGAGTGTCTGTGTGTGTGAGTGTGTTGGTGTGTGTGTGTGTAGTCTCTTTGTATGTGTGTGTTTATGTGTGGTGATATGTGTAATGTGTTTGTGTATGTTTTGATGTGTATGGTGTATGTGGCATGCATATATGTAGTGTGTTTCTGTGTATGTAGTATGTGTGTGTGTTTGTATATAATGCAGTGGGGGGGATGTGCTGTATGTATGGGATGTGTGTGGTGTGTGTTTGTGTGGTATGTGTATGTGTGGTGTGTGTATGTGTAGTGTGTGTCTGTGTTGTGTGTATGTGGTGTGTGTGTAGACTGTATGTGCGTGTCTGTATTGTAGTGTGTATGATGTTTGTGTGTGGTGATATGTGGTATGCATGTATGTGGTGTGTTGGTGTGTGTGGTATGTGTGTGTGGGTGTTTAGGTGTATGGTGATGGTGTGTGTTTGTGTATGTGTGTGTGTGGTGTGTGTGTGTGGTGTTTGTGTGTGTGTTGTGAGTGTTGTGATCAAATCTTGGAGCCTCTAGCAAGCACTCAACTGCTAAGCCACAACCACAGCTCCAGGAGGGACTTTGAAACAAAGATCCTAAGGCTAGATCTAATACATTAACAGTCCTGCCATATGAGATTGTGGGTGGTTATTTTAAAGTGTGCGTAGTCCACTCCCTATATGGTAGGCTTCCATAATGGGCTGACCTAGCTACTGGCCTGCCCTATCCAGGACTTCAACAGGGGCTAGCTGGATTAGATAATCAAAATTGTGGTTTCTCTACCTCCTAGCCCCAACCCCCACCTTACTGGACCTGGGGAGGTGGCACCTGGGGAGGTGGCCGTTGTGATCACAGAAGTTAGGGTTGATACCAGGGAGCCGTCTCTCCTTTGTGAAATATCAGAGGCAGTTCAAGGGTCACTATAGAGGTCTGCACCCTCCAAGCCACAGGCCCCTACCTTCTTGAGTTGTGAGGGACTCAGGCAGGCCATGGGGAATACCGCAGGGCTCAGCTGGCTCAGCTCGATGGCTCCAGCGCTGGACAGGAGAAAGTTCAGGGGAGGGGAAGGGGACGGAAAGACCAGTGACTGAGGCCCAGAAGGATTTAACTCTTACCTACCCAGGAAATATTCAACCCCACTGCTCCACCCTCCCAAACAAATCCAGCCTGTGCCTTCCACCAGGGCCCAGTCCCTCCCCTTGCTCCTCCCCCATTTCTGACCTTGGAGGTGGGCCCAGTCTCCAGTTAATCCAGGATTAGCTTTTACCTGTTTTCTTTCACAGGCTGACTTGATCCCTCACGTTTTTCTCTAAAATTCACTCCCGGGCAGTACTAGTGTGTTTAGTGTGGGCAGGAGACTGCCAGGATGTTTGAGTCAGCACTAGCACGAGGAAGGAAAAGGCTAGAAAGTCCCCAGTCACAGGATCTAAGTTTACCCTAGAGGGGCATCTGTTAGACTGCAGGGCTTGGGCCCTGAGTGGCTTTGGACTGTGAAGGCCAGAGCGTCCTGGGAAGATAACTTTGTGTGCTTCTTCAGCTTTGATCTGCAGCCTCTAGATGCTGGAAGAAAGCCTATGAAGAGATGCTAAGGGAAGGCAGCTGAGCGAGCGTCCTGGGGAACGGAGCCAGAGGCCTCAGGATGAGGAAAGATAGAGATGCTCCCTGTTCTCCAGCCTCAGACCCCGGATGACTGGTGTCTACAGTGGAGTGGCAGGGTGGTCAGAACCACCTGCTGGCTCTGCAGATGACAGGGACAATGAGCTCTAAAGCCGCTCACTGGCCTTCCCAGAAATGGTGCTTTGTACAGCCAGGGGACAGAGTGTCTCAGGAGTCAGCGAGGGGACATACTGCTCGGCTGTCAAGAGCCTTGGCCCCTGACCAAGTGTTTTCTGGGCCATAACAGTGGGAGCTGCTGCTTTGTCTAGGCTGTCCAGGCCTCAAGAGAGCCAGTGAGGGCTGTGGCCACTGGCCCCTAGGGCTGAGGGAAATTCTCTCGGGTCAGGCTGGAGAAGGCTTGGAGACAGACCCGGGAATGTCACAAGGCAGGGCAGGCAGAATTTGTCCTTTCTGATGCAACCGCTGAGCAAAAACAGACACTCAACCAAGTTCCAGGAACACAGAGCAGAGAGGGCCCCCACTGCTGAGCCTGGGGACCTCACCAAAGTGGGGGGGGAGGGGCTCAGCCAGACAGGTGGTCCCTTACTTTCTCTGCAGCGGGTGATAACAGGCCAGGGTGAACAGCAAACGCTACTCATTGCTGATAAGAAGCTCGGCCTAGGATTAGTACCTAGAAAGTGCCTTCCAACTGCTTCCCCCAGTGCGACAGGGTGGGGCTGAGGGGGTGGAAATACTTTGTTTTTAAAACTATTTCTTCAGTTTCGCCAAATTTTCTAAGTTGTTCTTGTAGGTAAGGATTAGGCAGGCCCACACTGTGGCTTTAGGTAGGGTGGCGAGGCCTGTGTGGATGGGGAGGCTAAGGGGCCTCTGTTCTATTCATTCTGCTGGCCGACGGTGGTGTTTCCACATCTTTTTTTCTTCAGAAGCTAACCAGTTCCAGACTGAATTCTACAGGTCTGGGGCAGAGGCCCGAAAGTGTCTCCCAGCCCCCACTCCTACTCCTGGGTGGGGCAGGGGCAGTGGAACTGGATCAGACCGGACCAGACAGGACAGGAAGTTCCCGACTGGAGGTGTGTAAGAGGGCTTTCTGTGAGTGAAGCCCTCTGTTCAGCCTCCCTGTCTGTGAGCAGTCCACAGAGACGAGACAACTCAGGTCTGAGGACTCAGTGCCTGTGGAGCTCAGGTGTCCTCTTTGGTCACACTTTGGCCTCTTCCTCACCTAGATACTTGAGAAGGAGGGGCTCCTCATAGGCACATAGTCCAGAAGGCTGGGGGGAGACTTCTGAATGCGCTCATGCTATCGCTTGACCTGCAAGCCCAGATCCATCCACTGGAAACTTCGTTCCAGCTATTCTGATAGACCATCCAATGGCCCTCTCTGCTTCTTCTGTAGTCTGCCTACGAAACTGTGTAGTCCTTACTGGCTTTGGCCTCTGGCCAGCTTCCCGACTATACTTCCAGGCTTCTGAGCTTACGAGTGTGCCTGGAGTACACTGGGTTTAGAAGCGTAATTAAATCCAACAACTCAGGGAGGTAGGGCACAGTGGCAAGTTTTTGGTCCACCCTCACATGGATTACCCTTCCTGAGGCCAGGCTAGCCCTGAAGCTCCCAATTCCTGTGATGTTCAGAAGTGGCATGTATTCTTCACTGGGTACAGCTGTCAAATCCTGACCTTCTAGCTTCTGCAACTGTGAACCTAAGGAAGCACTCACTCCTCTGTAGATCACCCAGAAGTTAGGGGGTGTAGCTCAGCCGAGGAACAGAATGCCTGCTCCTGTTCAGCATGTTCAAGGCCTTAGGCTCTATTCATAGCAATGCCCCCTGTCCACCCCCCAATCCATACACCATTCTTATATACTACTGTATAACTACAGCCCCTTTAAATAAGCCTGCCTGTGCCACTATTATTCCAATGATGGGGAAGAGGGGGTAAGCAGAAAAACTAAAGGAGCTGGAGTCTCGTAGAGCTGAGGTCACAGAACAGTTCTCTCTCTCAGAGCCTCTGCCCTTGACCCTAGAAGGGGCCTGGAGCCAGGGAGGCCTCCCAGTGGTTGACTGCCAGCCTTACCTTTGCAGAACCATGGATTGTTGTGTGTTGGAACCCCAAGCCTCTTCTGAAAGCAGGGTAGAGACACCCAAGGCTCAGATGGGGTTATAGAGGGAAGATGGGCTTAGCTTCATGCACAAGACAACTGGGCTGGAACCAGGACTTCTGGCTGCTGGCTCCCATTCTAGATTCTTCTTCTAGCCCTGACCAATCAAAGCTCATGAGGGCCTAAATAACAAGTGTCTGGGACAGAAAATGTGCGGGCCACAGACCCCTCGTCAGGAGTTACACAGTCAAGACCAGGCCTGGAGCTTACGAGTGCTCTGTTTGGCTCAGCACATCCGGCAACTGCCTCGATGATGCTCAAGTTTCACAGGGCAGAAAAGTGAGCAGAGCCTGAGCAGTGGTCCCTCAATAGACTAGTCAGGCAGGACCAAAACACCCCAGAGAAGTGAAGGGACAACCCCAAGTTCTATGGCATGGAGACCTCCAAAGGCAATTGTGTTATAGATTTATTTGATATCTGAACTGAGTCTACAAGTCAGACCCACGTGTAACGGATTGCTTCATGGTTGTCAAAGGCTAGTGTGCAGTATTTCCAAGGGTTACATCCATGACACGACGCAGAAAACACAAATGGACGGAGACACAGACATAATCATTAAGACAAGAGACGCTAAAACGTGCCTTAGTGTCCATGTGATTGATCTAAGGCAAGGACCCTTCTAAGTGGGGACCCTAGTGATTGATCTAAAGCAGAGTGGCTGACCACCACTAGACGCTAACTGTACTGTGTGCAAACCAGGTGCCCAGTACAAACTGTCCTGGAACCCTAAAACTGGGGCCTGCCCTCCCAGTGCTGACCTCTCATGCCCAATCTGCCTCTAAATGTCAGCTCTTCACGACGGACCAGATGGTGACAGGGCTAATGTAAGCAGTAGAGGCGAGGGGTGGCACTGAGCAAACCCATGATGTGGGGACAGAGTTGGGGGAGGGGAAGCAGCTGCTCTGGGCTCCTTAACACTGTGTGTGGAGGGGCACTGTGGGGAGGAAGGGGGATAGGGGAATGGAGCACCGTTCATCTGGGAATTAGCCAGCCCAAGTCTCCCCCTCTTGGCAGCTCCAGAGCCTTCCTTTTGGCTGACAGCCATGAAAAGGGTGCCTGCCAAGGCCCATGGAGGAGGAAACAAAAACAAAAAAACAGGACACCAAAAAAAAAAAAAAAAAAAA
>NC_034592.1:17512726-17527093 GCF_900095145.1 Mus pahari | reverse complement strand
GGGTGCCTGCCAAGGCCCATGGAGGAGGAAACAAACCCAGAAAACCAGGACACCCAAAACAAAAAAATAAAAAAAAAAAAAAAAAAAAAAAAAAAAAAACACCTAAAAGCAAACAAAACTAAAAGCCTGCCCCAGGAGAGGGGAAGAGCACGGCACTTCTGGACCATGGTCAGGACACATTGGGAAGACATCCTGGCCACACCCTAAAGACAGGAAACTGTTCAATGTCTTGCTGCTTTGCTCAGGGGGAAACACCACCCACCCTGAGACTGTAACTCACTGGCCTTAGTGTCTTTTTTTTTTTTTTTTTTTTAATTTTTTTTAATACCCAAACCATCATTTTCAAAGCTTAAAAAAAAAAAAAAAAAAAAGCCCAACCAAACAAACAAACAAAAAAAACTCACTTTAAAAAAAAAAATCTAAAATTGCTTCAAAACCTGATGGGGCAAGCCCTAGGCCTGACCCTTCCACCTGGAGGCCTGGTCTCCCACAAGCTTTGCTGTCAGAGCCTAGCCCAGTGCCAATAAGGCAATCGTCCTGCGGCTCGCTCACCCTACCCAACTCTGCCCAAGTCTGGGTGGGCACTTGATTCTGTCAGCATCACCTACAAAGAAAAAGGTGATCACTGCCAGGGCGCTAAACACTTCCCACAGAGCTGGACCTTCTTGGGAATGTGTAAGTTATCTGGAGGGAAAAGATGGGAAGTGGCAAAAATAAATACCCAGATCTAAGTTACTGTTCCTGGGCCTCCGGTGCTGGCTCGGCCTCTGAGGCAGAGATGGCCTCCAGTGTGAAGACCCTGATTGTCCAAATACTGCACTCTGAGACTAGTCTCAGAGGTTCTGGTCTCCAGCAAGTGCCTGTCCTGGGTGTACATGTCCCAGCGGGAGAAAAGGGACCAGCCCCTCAGTCCCTGTTTTCTGGTCTGGCTGGACCCAGCTGGCTGTCGCAGTCCTGGGAGAGCCGGGCTGCCCATCAGGCCTGAGGGTGTGCTGAGGCTCTTTGCTGCTGCTCCAGGCTGTGCTCAGGCCTGCTCCTTGTCAGCTCTCCAGAGCCGTTCCTTCACCTCAGGTGGCAGTGTGCTGAACAGGTCCTCCTCCACCACCAGACCACTGCGCTTGAGCAGGGGGCACTCTCCCAGCTCCACGGGCAGACATTCCAGCCGGTTGCCCCGAAGCTCGATCTGTGTCAGGTTGGTCAGCTCACCCACTCTCGAGGGCAGCGACTGCAGTACATTGTTGCCCAGGTGCAGAGCCCGCAGCTTCCGACACTGGAAGAGCTCTGGGGGGAGCGCCTCGATCTGCAGGAGGGAGCAAAGGGCTAGGGTGAGGTGCATGGCTGGACAGGGCTTTCACATCAGTTCCTCTGGATGCCGACAGTCCTCACCGTAGGCCCCATACTGCCCAACAGCTATTCACAATTACTTTCTCCAGGAAGCCACCATGACTGCCCCCAGGATGTGGCACATCATCCATTATGCTAACCCCTCTGATTGTCATCTTTTGGGCTGTGGGCTCTACCCAGTACTTGCCCTCAGAGAAATATCAACCCAGCAGCTATGCTTATCCCACCCACCTCCAGGGCCCAGGGCCAGGCTCTTGGTCCTGCCTAGCTTAACAGCAGCTTCTGAATGTAAGGAGAGAGTTCACTGATAGGGGCCAGAATCCCAGCTAGAGCTGTCTCCTGCCAGAACAGGCCTCCTCAGCCATCGGGCCACAAGGCAGCCTTACAGTGAGCACAGATACTGTCTTGGGTTTTGTTTTGTTGTCTTATAGATTTACGTATTTTATGTGTCTGAGTCCTTGCCTGCATGCATGCTATGTGCATCCATGTGCAGGTCTAGTGGAGGCCAGAAGAGGGCATCAGACCTTCTGGAGCTGGAGTTAACAAATGGTTTTAAGTAGTCATGTGAATACTGGGAACTAAGCTCAGGTTCTCGGCAACCAGTGCTTACAACCTCCAAGCCAGCAAACCAGCCTCTAAGGATGGGTTTCTTATGCCTAGTGCCACACAATAATGCCTAGTGCCCACAAAGGCCAAAAGAGGGTGCTAGACACAGTTGGGAGCGGCCATACAGGTACTTAGAACTGAACTCAAGTCCTTAGCAGGAGCAGCAAACACTGGTAACTTAAGAAACCAGCTTTCAGGTGCGCTCTGTCTCTGTCTCTGTCTCTCTCTATACACACACGCACACACACACACATATATAATATACACATGCACACACACACACACACACATATAATATACACACGCACACAGACACATATATAATACACACGCACACACACATATATATAATATACACACGCACACATACACACACATATAATATACACACACACATATATATAATATACACACGCACACACACATATATAATATACACACACTCATATATATATAATATACACGCACGCACACACACACACACACACACACACACACACTCGTACGTATGGGGCGTCACTTGTGTGAGGGTGCCTGAGGAGACCAGAACAGGGTGTCTGGGAACTTAGAACTACAGTTACAGCTGCCTGATGTAGGTGCTGGGAACTGAACTCATGCCCCCTGGAGGAGTCTCATAATCACTGTCACCTTTCTAGCCCTCAGCACGGGTACTGTTAACTCATTCAGTGCTCGGACCCAGCACTAAATGTTCTGTGAATGTTTTACATACTGAAGACATAACTTGCCCTGAAGTTTAGCAGGTAGGAGGTGGGACCACAATTTGAGTCTGGTTCAGTAGTAATGTTCTGTGTCTATAAAGCAAGGGGCAAATCACAGGGAATGGGTAGATCTGCACAATGCCCACTCTCAGGGACTCCACCACTGTCCCTATTTTCCTGCTATGGAGAGGTGACACGCACCATCTGAGGTTGCATGCCCAGTATGGTGAGAGGACACAGGTTTTGGTTCTTGCTACCATTCACACATTCTCATTCTGCCAAATACAATGCCCTGTTTAAGAACAGGAAGGAAGCCTCTTGCCCTCCTGGGCCTCAGTTTCCCCATTTTTAAACACAAAGCTTGGATTAGAAATACTCATCTCCAGCATTCCTAAGTCAGAACTCTTTCTCAGTGTTGGACCTGAACGTCATAGGTTCTGGACCCAATGATCAGGGAAGTGAGTGTGCTACAGTCTCATCACATGCGTTTAACTGATTTGTTCAAGATATCTCCCCAGAGGACAAGGTGCCTATAGAGTCTGAAGTTCACGGATATAAAAGTCAGGGGTACACGGGAAGTGGGTCCTGCAGGACCCAGGAGTCAAAGCTTTCCCAGAATAACCACACTGCCTCCCTGCCCCCACTCCTGCTGCCACCCCCACTGCCCCCGTCCTATGACCTCCTATAATGATAAAGTCAAAGGCAGTAGAGATAGCTCTAGCCAGTGAGTGGTGGGGTTCACTCAGTCAGTCCACACCTCCAGAGATGCCTTCTTGATGATCCTCTCCGCAGACCCTCACCACCATCACCCTGCTACCAAGTAGTCCCTAGGCCTCAGAGGAAGTGAAGGAACTTTGCTAGCCTGGCTCCCTGACAGGGCCACACATACCCTTTGCCCCTGGGTCCCGAGTCCACTGAAGGACAGAAGCTGTTTCCCATTGCCTTGAACCTCACCTCTGCTCTCTCCCTGATTAGTATAGAAATGACTTGGGAGGCAGAGGCAGGGGGATTTCTGAGTTCGAGGCCAGCCTGGTCTACAAAGCGAGTTCCAGGACAGCCAGGGCTATACAGAGAAACCCTGTCTCAAAAAACCAAAAGAGAGAGAGAGAGAGAGAGAGAGAGAGAGAAATGGCTACATGGTCTTCAATAAGGACGAGTCTTCCAGGAGCCTCTAGGATGCTGCCTCCTCCAAGGCTCCTCAACCTTCCTGACCAAGCCATCTGGAGAACTGTCATTTCTGAGCTCACACACGCAAGCCTTCCGCCAGCCTTGCTGCAGGCCAGTCACAAGCTCCATCCACATCTGTTCCTTCACTGAAGCCCCACACACGAGCAGCCACATGCTCCAAGCCAACCTTACTTTTCACTCAAAAGGTCATGACAGATCCTTGTCTGTCTCTCCCCCTCTCCCTTCTCCTGGATGGTTACACCGAAGATCCCTCGTCATCCAGGAGCACAGTAAAGGTGACTGAAAGTTTCATGACAATTCCTTGAGAGCCCAATACAGGATGCACGACTGATCATTCCTCTGAAGACCTACACCTTCTCTCACACCCCGGCTCGGGTGTAAGAAACCTGAGAACCCCACACTTCCTCCCAGACTCATCTTCACTTCTGTCTCTAGCAACCTTGTCCAGTTCAAGCCTCCTACCTCACCACCCACGCGACTGTGGTCTCAAATCCATGAGGGCACTGCCTGGCCTGTCTGCTAACTGGTCCAAGCACATTTTTCCCTAAAAAAGACATCTGGGTGCTTGTAAGGGAGGAGACAGGATGTGACTAAGCAATGTGCTAAACAGCGTGTTGGAGGGTCCCCTTCCTCTAGGACAGGACAACATGCCTCCGCCAGCTCCTTCCCTAAGGGCTGACCTCAGCCAATAGGCATGACACTAACAGCAAGCCTGGTATGAGAACCTGGGGGTGAGGGACAGGATAAGACAAGGCTGAAAGCTAGCCCACACCTTCCTGAGCCCAGCCCCACAGCTGGGGCACAGCAGGCACTTCAGGGTGTGCAAGGGACAGTCTATTCCAACTCCCTGAGGTAACCAGCCTCTAACACTACTTAGCACCCCCCCACCCCCTCCCACCCCCACACACTAAAGACAGGACTGGCCTGTGCCGTCCTCTTCAAGGACCTCCAAGTCCTCTTTTCAGAGGCTCCCACTCTAGCAGCAACAACCCAAGTTGGACCATCATCCTTGAACATTCTCAAATGTACACAAACCAAGCCAAATAAAGGTTGTTCCAATCCCTCTGACATGGAGGATCCAGGATGGCCTACACTGAAGGGGCCCAGGGACAGCAGAAGGAAGCACATTCTGGGCCATGCAGAGCCGAGTCCCAAGCTAGATCCATCCATTGCCCTCACACCTGAGGCTGGCAGAAAGAACTGCTGGCAGCAGGAGTGTCACACCTGCTGAAGGCCACCACAATTCCCACTCAAGAGCCAGCAGCGCCTGCTTACTTTAAGGACCGGATTAATGGAGGCACAGAGGTGGTGTCTGTTGGCACTCTACTGTCTCCTGAGCCCTAACCTCAGGCTCCCCACCTTTTACAGGAAGACATCTGTAGACCTTGAGGACAAGGGAACCTCTAGGCAACATCCAGTGACTGCAGCTGTCTCCCCTGACCACAAGCCACACAAGTGCTCTGCCCTCAGCCCGTCTAACTGCTCCATTACCTCCTGGTGGGGGCTTTCCCAGTCACACACAGGGCTGGTGCACAGGGGCCACCTACACTTCAAGGGTGATGCTTCCCACGTTTTGGCCCTTAATTTCCTCTCCAGAAAAGCATCTAAGCCCGACTCTGTTCTTCACCACTCTGATGCAGAGGGGAGGGACATGTTGGAGCTACAGAGACCAGCGGGCTTCACCTCAGCCAGCAGAGCCACCCACAGTTTCTCTTGTTGGGGACACACAGGCTGGTCTCTTGGCTCAAATTGTTGTTGGGAGACAGATACCACAAACTCCAAGTGAAGACGTGCCTCCCACTACCCCACTTTAAGAGAACCTCGGTGTTAGGGTTCCTGTGTTTTATACACAGCACTGACCTTCTGTGACAAAGACAGCCTCATTCTGATTAGCAAACCTGCAATGAGGCCTGCAGGTCTGACTCCTGAACCCTCACTGTTTCTAGAACCCAGAGCATCGACTGTCCTGAGACGCTAGGCGTCTGAGCACCCCGAGCGGGCGGGCCACCCACCCCGTAGCAGGCCACTCACCCTGTTGGCTGTGACGGCCAGGTTCTGGAGGTTCTGCAGGAGGCCGATGTCGGCGGGGAGGAAGGTCAGGTTGTTGTGGCTGAGGTCCAGGTAGCGCAGCTTGCGGCAGTAGAAGAGCTGGGTGGGGATTTTCTCGATTTTGTTGCGGTTCAGGTAGAGGCGCTCGAGGTTGGTGAGGTTGCCGATCTGGATGGGGATGTAGGCGATGTGGTTGTACCACAGCTTAAGGCAGGTGAGGCGGTGCAGATGCTGGAAGCTGATGATCTCCTCAATGGTCTTGAGGTTGTTGTCCTTCAGGTCAATCTCCTGCAGGTTGTGGAGGCTAAAGATAGAGTGAGGGATGCGCTCCAGGTCACAGCGGATCAGCTCTAGCTCCGTCAGGTTAACCATCTTCTTGAGGCTGTTTAGGACAATGAGCTTGGTGCCCTCATTGTTGATGGACAGCTTCTGCAGGTGCACACCCACATCCGTGACCACCTGCGGCAGCTTGCTCAGGTTGCTTTTGAGCCGCAGCACCTTGAGGCGTTTGAGCTCCCGCAGCCCGTCAATGACGATATAGCGGTTGTTCTCTGCACTCAGGTTGCCTGTCAGGTGCAGCTCCTCCAGCGTCTTCAGGCTGTAGATCCACAGCGGGATCTCCTTGATGTCCGTGAACTTGATGTGCAGGGCCCGCAGGTTCTCCCGCAGGAAGGCCAGGGCAGGAGCCTCGATCTTGGCTGCTGTGTGGTACAGCCACAGCTCCTTGAGGCCTGTGAGCTGGGCAATGCTGGGCGGGATGGTCACATCGGGTATCAGTTCCAGCTTCAGGACCTCTAACTCAACCAGGTCAAACACAGTGTCTGGGATGCCACTGAGCATAAAGAGGTGCAGCTCCAGCTTGTCCTGGGCGTTCTTGGTGAGGCGCTGGCGCAGCTTGTCCAGCGTCCACTCGTTGTTGAGGTTCAGCTGGCGCAGCTTGTTTTCACTCACCTCAGACAGGAAGACGGCGAAGCGCTTTGAGTAGAGAGGGTCATACTGGTCTATGAGGTGCAACATGAAGGCAAAGTCGTTCTTGACATCTGGGATGTCACTGTAGCTGCTCTCCTCTCGGATCGACTCAAACGAGTACTTCTTGAGGGAGCGCCGCAGCATCCACCACAGTGTGTACATGCAGATGAGGCCATAGAAGATGACCAAGCTGATGTAGAAGGACGCCAAGATCTTGAAGAGCGTGGCCAGAGGGTGGGCACAGCGGTAGGTGCGGTAGCCTGTCAGGCTCTCGATGTCCACGGTGCAGTCCACATCGAACTTGATGTTGTGCACGTAATAGACGGTATAGCAGATGATGAGGACGAACTTGATCACCTTGATGATGGTCTGCCGCATATAGAGGCGGTACACAATGTCCCCCTCCTCCACGTGGGTCCGGAACTTCTTCACCTTCTCAAACAGCGCCTTTGCCTGTTCCCCTTCCTTCTTGTCCAGCACGCCCGTCTCTGATCGGTCCACGATGCCCTGCTCAATCCGTGACTTGGTCCGCTGCAGCATGGGCACAGTGGCCTCCACATCCTCGCTGACTGTAGATGACTTCTTGTCCATGGAACCGTTCATCTTGCTGAAGGCTGGCTTGGGGTCACTCTCCTCCACCACTGTCTCTGACAGGGCCCGTGTGGTCCACGGTGAGTCGAAGCACTTGAGCAGGATAGACACGAAGTGCTCCAGCTTTGAACTGGTGCGTGGAAACTTGAACCAGAAGTTGCTGCAGGCCAGGAAGATGAGGGTGTGCAGGAGCACGAGGTAGGGGAAGTACTTGGCAAACCAATGCAGGCGGTTCTCGTAACACACTGCATCCACATAGTTGTACTGGTGCCGGTCCAGGTCATACTTGATACCTGTGGGGCCTGTGTCAGGAGTCGGCAGGACTGTGGAGTTGGGATAAGTGGGCTCTGGGTTGGAGGCTGCCCAGCCCCGGAAGGAGTCATTGCAGGAGTCTTTGGTGACCCACTTACAAGGCAGGCAGATCATCTTGTCCTGGGTGACTTGCAGTGTCCCTCCAAAGACAGCAATCATCAGCATGACAATGGAGATGTAGTCCGTGAACACATCCCACCATGGCTTCAGGATCCGGTATGCTGGCTGTGTGTCCGCAAAGTAGCGGAGCTCTGTCACCGGAATCATGGTTTAACCTGAAAGGGGCCAGAGAGGGGTTTATCACAAGGCAGTCTCTCAAGTCTGGACCCTAAGGATGAGGGAAGAATATAAAAATTCCACCGGGCTGGTGAGATGGCTCAGTGGGTAAGAGCACCCGACTGCTCTTCCAAAGGTCTGGAGTTCAAATCCCAGCAACCACATGGTGGCTCATAACCATCCGTAACAAGATCTGACGCCCTCTTCTGGAGTGTCTGAAGACAGCTACAGTGTACTTACATATAATAAATAAATAAATCTTTAAAAAAAAAAAAAATTCCACCAATGTTCAGAAATCCCATTCTACCAGTCAGGTGTAGTGAGACACACATGCTTTAATCCCAGCACTCACGAGGCAGAGGCAGGGTTCTGAGTTCCAGGCCAGTCTGGTCTGTATAGAGAGTAAGTTCAAGACCAGCCAGAGCTACACAGAGAATTTGTCAAAGAAGCAGTGAGGAAGACCAAGAACTCAGTCTTTTCTTTGTTTGTATGTTTTTTTTTTTTTTTTTTTTGAGATAGAGTCCATGTACCCCTGGCTGGCCCGGAACTCTGTAGACCAGGCTGTCCTTGAGCTTACAAAGATCTGCTGCCTCTGCTCCTAAGTGCCGGAATTAGAGATATGCACTATCATGCTTAGCAAAACAACTTTTAAATTACTTTTTTATACATATGGGTATCTGGCCTGCATGTATGGCTGTGTACTGGTACAAGTCTGGTGCCCACAGAGGCCAGACAGGGAGTCTGAATCCCATGGAGCTGAAGTTTCAGAAGGTTGTAGCACAACGTAGGTGCCAGGAATTGAACCCAGGTCCTCTGAAAGAGCAGCCAGCATTCTCAATTGCTGATCCATCCTCCAGCCCTCCAAAACTCATTCTGATAAAACAAATTGTGAAGTCTAAAAAATCTACAAATAAATATAATCAGGTGTGGCAGCACACACCTTTAGTACCAGCAGAAGCAGGCACATCTCTGTGTGTTTGAGGCCAGCCTGGTCTACATAGACTCATCTCAAAAACAAAAGAAACCAAAACACATCTCCACATTTCTACACAGTAGGTGTAGACAGGGCTCTGGAGACAGACAGCAGGTCTAGTGAGGGACTCCTGGGGGCAGGGGTGCAAGAGAGAGGTTATGGGTGACTTCCTGTGAATAACCTGTGGTGTGGGGAAGAGCTGTAAACCGCAGGTAAAGGAACACCCCTCCCCAGAGAGCTCATCTGGCTGGACTGGAAGCCTGGGAACCTGGCCTAACAGTGGCTCTGGCTCCAGTGGCTAACCTACTGTGAGAAATGCTGGACCAGGAGCTGCTTTAGGAAGAGCTTGCTTGTGCCACAAACATGAGTGTAAGGAGAGTCCCTGGAGCCCCTGGACATTCTGCCAAGGAGCCTAAGATTACACTGCTCTAAAAAAACTGAAGTGAGTGGGGTATAGGAAGTGTCTACCCCCAGAAGTTCACTAGAGAGTATCTGGAAAAATATAAAAGACACAAGATGAAGGGAAACCCATGGCCCTGCTAACGCGGCTACTCTAAGCGTTTTCACCGACTTCTGGTTCAACATCTGAGATAGGGCTGGCCTCAGACTCATCCAGCACATACATAGCCTACGATGACCTTAAGTTTCTGATGCTGTCTACTCCCTAATCCACCACACTCAGTTTACGTGTTGCTGAGGACCAAACCTAAGACTTCCTGCATGCTATACAGGAGCTGTATCGCCACCCCATTTTAAAAAGTGAAATTGTGCTTTTATGTAACACCGTATGTTCTTGATTAGAATCTAGTTTTCACACTAATTTTTAAGTATCGTGTCAGATAGGTCTCATTCTCTCAGAAGAGGAGGGGAAAACCCTGCAGCGGGGCATGCTGTGTTTTCATACTGATTGATGATGGCATTAGTAACAGGTCCTTCATGGTAATCCTCTCCGCAAAGGCTGAGAGCTCCCAGCCAGTCTCTGGAGGACAAATGTGAGGCTGGAGGCCCTGTGCATTTAGTACAAGTGGCAATAGCCACAGCACAGGGCAGGCTCCCCCCACACTGGCTCTAGTGCACTCTTTGCTCTGTCTTCTTTAACCTATTTCACAGACAGGAAAACAGAGATTCTGGGAGGCCAGTAAGACATCAGCCCACTCCTCTAGCTAAGCTCAGGCTTCACTGCTCTATGGAGTTTGCCCTCCTCCTGCCTGAGGTCCCATGCACAGGAGGTGCCTGATACACTGGTGTTTAAGAAACTATTGCAGGTATTCAGGGTCCCCATTGTTTAGGTCGCCTCAGGGCCAGCAGACACTAACACCTGCCCTAGGCCAGCAGCAACCAAGCCAGCTAGCTCTCCTGGAGAGGCCTGGATTCTTGGGCCAGGATGAGTGCCTATCTCACAGGAAGGCCCCAGCCCCCTAATGACCAGCTGGCTCTGTACACCACCCACACTCCTGGGAGAGAGGGGCCCAGGGGTGGGGTGGGGAGGGCTGGCTGAATCACACAGCTGACCTTCAGCAGGAACTGCTTAAAGGTATCTTTCCTGGCTCCAAGGCCTCAGCCAAGATAGCGGAAGACTGGAGAAGGGGACCGGAAAGATTCAGGAACTAAGGAAATGAGATATCCTGTCCCACTCCCCAGGAGACTGGTTGGGACAGACAGACAGACAGACAATTAGGATCAAGTCAGCTTCTGGCTGTGATTTTTTCCCTTTGATTTCTGGTGGAAAGCTGAGCCCGTCAGTTCAAGGAATATATCCAGACTCCTTTCCAAAGACAAGCTTAGCAATGCTGCCCAACAAAGTAGTGGTCAGGGTCCAAGATGCAGACGAAGCAGCCCGGGCTCTGAGCATAAGACCTGCTAGCTCCCTTAGGAAGGAGACGCTCCTGCCCATCCCCCATCCCAAAGCACACTCTGGGCTCTATGTGGGCCTTAGCTGGGCCTGTAATGGACACATCCAAAGTGAGCCCCACCTCAGGCCAGGTGTGGGCTGATCCCAGAGCTGAGAGGGAAGAGGGCTGACACCCAGAGGAGGCCTGGGCCTGAGAGTGACTTGTGTAGAGGACTACCCCTAATGTTACTTCGGCAGTCTGAACTGGCATGACCTGCTACCCTCCTCCACCTCCTCGAGCCAGACCAGATGCTTCTTTAGCACAGCAGTCCACGGCACACAGTGAGTGAGTAATAACACAAAGAGACAGGGTGGGAGTGGGCAGGGATGGGTGTGGATCTGGGTGTGGTAAACCAGCAGTTTCAGGTGGATGTGGCTTGGGTAGAGCCAGCAGGTGACCCCTCCCACTTCCTGCCTCAGGGAGGGGCTGGAGCTACAGGGAGTGGTGAGGTGCAGTACCCTCCAGCAGCCCAGGGAGCAAGAGGAGTGAGCACCCACACTGGGAGCAGCTCTCCATGCAGAGGCTGGGAACCTCCGAGCAGAGACTGGGAACGGGCCCAGTCCAGACTCCACTGTGCTGCCCCTGGCACTCTTGGCTGGCTTTGAGATATGATGAGATAACTACCATAAATGTAACCACTGTGCCACTCCTGTGTTTGGCCAGTGCTGTGAGGTAGAGCTGTGGCTCAGATGTCCCCACTCGCTACTGCACAGCCTTTTCATCTTGCACAACAGAAACCGATCGGTAGTCACTAAGTGCCTACCCATCTTCATGGACTCCATGGTTCTAAGTCTCTCTAGGATCCCACAGCACTGCCCTGCTTAAGAAGAGGACACTGAAGCTGGGTGTGGTGGCGCCCGCCTTTAATCCCAGCACTCGGAGGCAGAGACAGGAAGATTTCTGAGTTCGAAGCCAGCCTGGTCTACAGAGTGAGTTCCAGGACAGCCAGGGCTACACAGAGAAACCCTGTCTCAAAAAACCAAACAAAAAAACAAAAAAAAAAAAAAAAAAAAAAAAGAGGACACTGGAGTAACAGGCAGTTGTAAGTCACTTCATATGAGAACCAAATGAAGGCACAAGAGCCTTAACCACTAGGCCATCTCCATCTTTCTTTTCTTTTTGAGACATGGTTTCACTATATAGTTCAGATTGGCCTTAACTCAGCAATCCTCCTGCTTCAGTTTCCTAAATGCTGGAACTGTAGGTACGCAGCACACACTCTGCTTCTTCCCTAAGGTTCAATATTACCCACCATGCCCATTTTACACATGGGCATACAGGCTCGAGACTGCACACCCAGACCCAGTGCAGCCCCGCCAATCCACACCAGGGCCATTCCGATGAGCAGACCTACCTGCCAGCTGTCCTGGACGTGCCTGCGTGTGAAGGGAGAGCAGTGGAGGGACGAGAGAGGTGCATGGGAGTAGAACCCTTCTCTGCAGCTGTCTAGCTTCTCTGTCTGGAAGGGATTACAGACTGCAGGGAATGTGCCAGGGAGGGTAAACTATGGGTCAAGGACCTGAAAGGCAAGTGCCCCTCCTTTGCATCCTACCCCAGACCATTCAACAAGACTTGGGCCCTGGGACTACTGTCATCACCACAGACGCTCCTTGTCCTGACCACACCTCTTGCTGCTGCAGCCGGAGAGACACTACCTCAGTTTCTTAACACAGTCAGGCTACCATGACAATATGGTGGGACCAAAGCCCTGAGCTCTGCAGAGGAGCAATAGACTGGGGCCAGGATGGCTCTGCTGCTCTCTAGGAGAGTGAGCTAGGCAGGTGGATTTCCCTTTCTGAGCCCTGACTCCTTCCTGACATAGTGCCAAGTTCTAGCCTGGGGATGGGAGTGAGGGGAAGGGAACAGAGCAGACACCCCACCCAGTGTAGTAAGTTTTCCAGCACTTGGTACTAAAAAGAACGTGTGTGGGCACAGTCACGGAGGAGATGAACAGAATGAGACTCCAGGACACTAGGGTGAGAGAGACAGGGTCCAGCACATAGTAGATGGGCAAATGGCCAGTGGACTGGGAACTGGGAATGGAGAGGATCTTCATGTGCTATCAAGGAAAAGCTGGCCCAGAACACTGCGCTCCTCTGTACCCACCACAGCGAGGCTCCATGGAGAGGAGGAGGCAGACACCTAAAATGGAAGCTTAGGTTTCTAATCAACATACACTTTCCTTTTGGTTAGAAAACTATATGGAGGGCCTGGGAAGATGGCTCAGCAGTTAAGAGAACTGGCTACTCTTTGAGAAGACCTGGGTTCAATTCCCAGCACTCACAGGGCAGCTCACAAATGACTGTAACCCTAGTTCCAGAGAATCTGACAACCCCATACAGACATACATGTAGTCAGAACACCAGTGCACATACAATAAAATAAATAAATCTTAAAAACAAACAAAATTTTTTATGGAGCCCACAGTCATGGCTCAAAGGGCAAATACTTGGCCAAGCCCTGGGTTCCATTCTGAGCACCAAAAAACTCAGAGCACAAGATCCAAAATAAATTACAGCCTTAAAGAAGGAAAGGGAAAGCTGGCACTTAGGTGTGGAGATCGGGTGTTCTACGGAGCTCTGAGATGGAAGTTCAGAAGGCAACAGGGAAATGGGTCAGGTCAGGTGTCTGCCCCAAGAGATGCAGAGCTTGGAGACACTCCTAAATGGAGAACAAGGATGAAAGGGGGTGAAATACATGAAGGGAAGGTGGAAGAGGCTGTGGCCTCTGGATCCTGCCACGCTACAGCCACTGCTTTTGTGTATTTGTAGGAAAGGGCTTCATATAATCCAAGTTGCCCTGAACTCTGCTCTGTAGCTGAGGATGGCCTTCAGTTTCCGATCCTCCTGCCTCCACTGCTGGACAACAAGCAGGTAGCATTACACCCAGTTTACAGAGTCCTGGGGATCCAGCCCAGGGCCTCATATGTGCAGGGCAAGCACTCCACCGACTGAGTCCCACCCCCAGCCCCTTCTGTCTCTAGCAAAGATGAGTCAGTGTCCTCTGGGGACTATGTCCCAGGTCTGCAGGCTGAGTATCTCTCAAAATGCTCCAAAGTGGGCAGGGGATGCCTGAGGAGAGAGAAAAGGCTGGGAATTCTGTATAACATGGACCATTTAGGGCTCATCCCAGGCCCCGGTGTAGAGTTTGGGGTGTGGAAGGTGGAATATGAGTTTCTCAAGCAGACTGAGCTAGAAAACAAAGGCAGGCCAGTGCTTGTTCAAACTGCAGGACAGACACAGCCCAGGAGTGTCCACACAGGGGGGACAGACACAGCCCAGGAGTGTCCACACAGGGACAGACACAGCCCAGGAGTGTCCACACAGGGACAGACACAGCCCAGGAGTGTCCACACAGGGGGACAGACACAGCCCAGGAGTGTCCACACAGGGGGACAGACACAGCCCAGGAGTGTCCACACAGGGGGACAGACACAGCCCAGGAGTGT
>NC_034592.1:17510652-17512715 GCF_900095145.1 Mus pahari | reverse complement strand
AGACACAGCCCAGGAGTGTCCACACAGAGGGACAGACACAGCCCAGGAGTGTCCACACAGGGGCCTACGGATCAGGAAACCAAGCACCTGCTGTGGGGAGACACATGAAATATCTGTTACACAATCAGAGGAGAAAATACTATACAGCAAAGAAAAGTGCATTTGTGCAAAAACACTTGACACAAGGACAGAATCAAAGTTTGCTAACTGTAACCCTGGTAACAGGAGGACACCTGCCCATGCCACTCTTTCTCACCCCAGGATGACCTCTTTTTACTATAAGCACGTTATAATCATAACTAAGGGGAAACAGCTCATCCCCATTAGATTCATTTCTTTGGAGAGGGGTATGTGTGGAGGTCAGAGGTCAACTGCAGGCTTCGGTCTCTCCTTCTACCCTGTGGATGTGGGTGGTGAAGTCAGGTCAGCCTGGGCAACAGCTCCCCGCTGCAGGCCCTGCAGGTCTCTTTCCTGCTGACTCGTCTTTCTTTTCTTGAAAGACTCAGAGACTGTATTTTTGCCCAGCCCTGGGAGCTTGAACGGAAGACAGTACCTCTATGTCTGAAGAGGCTCTGGCACATGGAGTCCATGACCTGCTGCCCTGCAGGAGGCACGTCCATAAGTGTGCTGCCTGAGCTTCGTTGGAAGACGCATTAAGATCGTCTCCCTCTGGTACTGAGAACTGAACCGCACATGTCCTAGGTGTGTACCATGCACTGACCTACCTCCCTGACCGAGCATTTCCAAGCTTTGTTTTGGCTTTTTGTGTGTTTTTAAAGATTTCTTTACTCTTATGTATATGAGTGCTCTGTCTTCATGCACACAAGAGAGAATTAGATTCCATTACAAGTAATTCTGAGCTACCATGTGGGAATTAAGTCTCTGTAAGAACAGCCAGCATTTTTACCTGTTGAGCCATCTCTCTAGCCCCCTTGCTTCAGGTCTTTAACTTCCCGGAATTTGTTGTTGTGACGCTTGTGACACTTGAGGCTGGCACAGCTTTAAGGCCCTGTTCTTTTCCCCTGGAGCTGCAGAGCTAACACTGTCACATGTGACATTCCCAGATTCCACACTTTGTTCAACTCTGTCCATCTGTCCTCTGTCAGATCTCTGGGACTCACACAGTTGAAGGAGAGAATGGAGGTCTGATGCAACCTTGACACTTTCCTTCCTGTGTGCCTGACCTACTTCATTATACAAAAGTTGCCCCCAGGGCTGGTCCTCTCCCATGCTCACACTTGTGAGGGCCCAGCGGGCAGCAGTGGCTGCTGTACAGGTTACCATGGTAGTGAGCACTCCCCCTTCCAAGTGGTACATTCTGCCCAACACATTATCCCTCAGCTGAACTCAGGGCAGCTCCATCCTTGCCAGATCCTGCCTCATTCCCAGACACACACACACACACACACACACACACACACACACACACACTCTCACACACGAGCAGAAGGGTCAAACAGGCAACCCTGAGAGCCACTGTCCTCCCCTAGGTGGAGGTGGCAGGCAGAATAGGAGACAGATGAGTTCAAATTCATCCCCAGCACGAAATATTCTTTTGGCCCAAGCACATAATTTAACCCAAACGTCTGTTGTTGTAACTCTGTAATAGGAATGCTCCCGCTTCACAAACCTGTATACAATGACCCAGACACTGTCCCGGAGATACCAGCCTAAATAAGAAGCTGCTAACAAGGATGAGGAGTGTGATCCCCAAAAGCAATCAGTTAGGACAGGGCTACTGCTGCAGGGGGTCACCAACAACAGTTCCAAGGGGTCATATCCAGTCCCCACGGAGTGGGCTGCAGGATGGGGACAAAGTTTCTATTTTGCAAGAGGAACCTTTCTCAGAGAGAGGAGGTGACTACCGCACAGGGAGGAATGCCTCCACCACCACCCCTGCCATCCAGCAACCTTGACCTGAGGCACCAGCCTGTACCCAAACACCGTGAGAACGAGGAGCTTATGTCACATGTAGATCATACAATAAAAACAAAAATGAAATATGAGCCCACTCTTTATTTTTGTGCCTTCTCACCTTCAAGTCTACTTTTTTTTTTTTTTTT
>NC_034592.1:17495584-17509667 GCF_900095145.1 Mus pahari | reverse complement strand
ACTCGGGAGGCAGAGGCAGGCAGATTTCTGAGTTTGAGGCCAGCCTGGTCTACAGAGTGAGTTCCAGGACAGTCAGGGCTACACAGAGAAACCCCCTGTCTCAAAAAAACAAAAAAGAAAACAACAACAACAAAACCCCCAAACCAAAACCTCTCTGTAGCTAGAAGACTCAGGAGTGAGCTGCCCAATCTCTCTAGCTGTAGTGAGCTACTCCCCTTACTCAATGTGTGCGTGTGCCTGTACATATGTGGGAACACACACCACAGAGCAAGTGCAGGTCAGAGAACAACTTGAGGGAGAGTCAGCGCTCTCCTTCCACCAAGCTGCAACTGAGGAATGAGTTCCGTTGTCAGGCTTAGTGGTACCTTCCCTCACTGGCCCACCTTGTCCACTGCCATCTAAACGTTATCGCGACAACAATGATCTCAGCCTGAGGCTCGAAACCCCTTGACATTGAAAGACCCGTTTACATCAGTCAAACATCAGATATCATCAGGTATTTACATTATAATTCGTAACAATAGCAAAACCACAGTTATGAAGCAGCAACAAAGTCATTGTATGATGGGGGTCACCACACCTGTATTAAAGGATGGCCACACTGAGAAGGTTGGGAACAACCGCACCATGGCGTTAAGACTGATCACATGACCTGTGGTAACCTATCACAAACCTGTTCTTATCTGAAAACAGTCCAGCAGTTTAAAAACAAAACAAAATGAAACAAACCCCCTCATTACTGCATGTATGGAAACGCACATAAACTCCACGAGATTAAGTCAGAGGGTAGGTAAGGTCATGGGGTTGTCTCTTCTATATCTTGTGATTTACGTATCATGTGCTTTTAAATAGGAAACACACATAAGAAAAAGCCTTCAGCCTTGTATGACTGCTGGGGACTGTAACTGAGCCACCAAGGATGAGATGCTACTCTGTGAGGAAAGGTCAGCCTGTGCTCCCCCACCCTGTAACACACCCCAGCCACAGTAACTCTAATCTAAGGGGTACACACATGGCGGGAAGAGCTTGGGGAGCAAGTGCCATTCAGTTGTTATCTCAACCATAAGGTGGGACGGTGGCTGTTCAGAGTGCCACCGCAGGAGCTGAAGACAGGTGCTACACCTGTTTGAAACCTAGCATGGCCCAGGACCCAATGTGCCATCCCATAGTCCTGTTGTTCCTGTGTAGGAGGTTAGAGTACCTTTCTGCTTCCGGGGTTCAGGAAAGGTCACTGTTCAGGGCCTCCCTTTCCCTTCCTTCCTCCTCCTTTCCTCGCCCCTCCCCTCTTACACCTCTTCTCTTTCCTCAGGAGAAGTCTATGTTGCTCAGGTTGCCCTGAAGCCCTGATATGGACGATCCTCTAGCTAGCCTCAGCTAGCTGAGCGACTAGAACTACAGCAGTGTGCACTGCTCCTAATTTCCTGTTGATACTTTTTTTTTGTTTATTAATATTTATTCATTATATTTATATGAGTATACTATAGCTATCCTCAGACACCCCAGAAGAGGGCATCAGATCCTATTACAGATGGCTGTGAATCACCATGTGGCTGCTGGGAATTGAACTGAAGACCTCAGGAAGAGCAGTCAGTGCTCTTAACCACTGAGCCCCTGTTGATACGTCCTAAACACACACACACACGCACACGCACACGCACACGCACACGCACGTGCCCAGAGAGATTACATGCTGCCCCTACTATCTGGAGAGAGACCACCAAAGCATGCATGCCCAGAGACTCAGGCAGCTCCTGCACCTGGGCTACAGGCCCTGTAAGCCGCAGAGCATACAGAGCACAAGAGCCTTTTGTTGAAGCACAAACAGAACCTAAGGGGAAACTTCCCTGCAGGCAGAGGAAAGCTGTCCCTCTAAAATGCTCCTGGGGAAGGGAAAGGCTGGCCATTAGAGGCCCAGTGAGACCGAGTGGTCAGGTCACTATGACTGTGTCCTAGGATTTATGCTTCCTCATGTACTAGGCCAGGAGGTGGGAGGTCTCACCCTCATGTGGTAGCCAGCCCCCTATCCTGGCCACACTCCTAAGCCCAGCTGGAATGAGTAAGAGACTGTGGGCTTGGGACTTACCCTGCACAGGAGGGCACTCCCTCACCTCCTGAGACACAGCCTAGGGGAGATGGCAGGCTGGAGCAGGAGGGTTAAAGTATTGAACTGCTTTGGCACTAGGGCAGGGCTTCCCAAACAGGTCGGTCCTCTACAAACACATAGGGGTGTGGCTGTGTTCTGGTAAAGGGTGACAGGCAAGGGCCACCTCCTGGACTACCCCCACTGGCCACTGGAATCCAGTATACAGCTTAGCTGTTACAGCTTAGACCCAGCCACTGCCCTTGCTATGTGTCCAGCTCTGCTTGCCCCTTGGCTTCCAACATCATGGCAAACCACTTGACGGCTCCCAGCCTCACCAGTGAGTCACTTAGGAAAAGAATTCCATCTCATCTGTAAAATAGCTGTAATATTTGTTTCTTTGGAGGGTTGCAGGGGGTCCCCAAAATGAAGTGGTCCCCAAAAAGCTTTTGGAGCATTTCTATGCAGTAAAACTGTTTACTACAGTTATTATTAGGAGTTGTTGGAGATGTTGCTCGGGCTGCCTTTGCAAACTCATGAACTCCTCCTGTCCAGCTCCAAAGCAGCCTGGACTCCAGGCAGCTGCTGCTCTCACAACAGGAGGGCTCAAAGTCCCTTACAATATGAAGAGCTTGAGGTCTTCTGACTTGATGAGAGAGGTGAACTGACTTGATGTTACAGGACCTGGGGACACAACAGACCTAGATCCAACTTGCTACTGTGCCAAGCGGTTCCTAAGACAACAGGTCTGTCTCCTCAGCCTTGCTGCCTCCACAGGCCTTTCAAGATACTTCTTAGGATGAGGCGTGAATAGAAATGAGGACTTTGTGAGCAGGTCATACTCAGGAGCCTCTAGCATTCCAGGGGTTAAGGAAACTGGAGCCCAATTTTGGGTCTGCATCCCTGGGAACAAAGTAGCCTTGAAGACTGGTCATGACCTGCTATGACCATCTGCTGTGTCGTCTGAGATTGGTTAAGAAATGTACGTGTAAGCACCCTGGACAGGCTGCAGACACATTTGCTGTGGGACCAGGGGAATAGGTACTGGCCTGGACAAGCAGGCAAGGGGACCCAGCTAAAGGCAAGCTGCCTATCCACTCCCCAAATCAGAACCCAAGGAGCCAGCTGGGGAATGCAAGGTACCCAAGGCCAGGATTCTGCCATGCCACCTGAGCTGCTGGGCACATATTTGTCATCTGAGTGTCAGAGAGGGCACAGGTTTGGCAGATGCGCCTCAGAGATGGGGTCACATGTGAAACCATGGAATTTTATAGCCACTTTTACTCTAGAGAGAATGTGAAGCTGTGATGCAGCAAGCAATTTAATTTTGAGATTTCAAGCCCTCAAGAGACAGAAAAAAAACTTACCAGGAGAGCTCAGGACATCCGCAGTGGGGTCACAGCCTTCCAGAGCCTCAGCTCCATCAATCTTTCACCAGAGAAGGTAAAGCCCATCACACAGACACACAGACACAGACACAGACACAGACACAGACACAGACACACACACACACACACACACACACACACACAAAGACAGACAGACAGACACACACACACACACAAAGCAGACAGACAAATACACACACAAAGCAAAGACAGACAGACAGAAACACATATATACACACACATAGAAAGACAAAGCAAAGACAGACACATACACACACAAAGTAAAGACAGACAGATAGACAAACAGACAGACAGACAGACACACACACACACACACAGAAATAGGCAAACAGACACACAGAGAGAGACAGAGACAGACAGACAAACAAACAAACAAAACCCACCCTGGCTCTGGAGGAAGCGCCATTCTACTCCCTGATGTCTTCATTCACTAAAGGCTGGCTGGAGCCAAGAGTGGCTTTCTGGTCAGTGTCCCTAGTGTGCAGAACAACAACTTGACCACATAGGGAGCTTCTGCCACATGCAGACTCCTGGGCCCAGTCCTTCAGGACTGACTTCGGGTCTGGGGCCAGGGTCAGTGGGTACCGTATTATAAATACTCTGAAAGCGTCCTCAAAGTAAAGAGAAAGAGAAGAGCTGAGAGAGTGGAATAGACGGAGCATGGGTCACCAAGGCACTTGCCTCGGTTTCAGGCCTGGTGTGTGCTGCCACTTACAACCTGAGGCAAGTGACCGACCGCATCTTCTAAGCCTTGGTCTCTGTCTATCTGATGGCAAAGACACCACATACATGGCTGGGGTGGAAGTGAATGAAGTGACCCAAGGGCTTCTTAGCACCAAGGATGTTCACAGAGGATAGGGTGTTGGAAGGAGGGAAGGAGGAGGGCTCGAGCCATCAGCTACTCAAGGGCCAGCTCTTATCTCTGAGAAGCAGGGAGACTGCAAGGGAAGGGCCAAGGAGAAAATGGAGTGATGGCTGGGGAGAGCCTAGGAGAGCCATGCAGTCAAGTGGGCACCAGGAGCTCAGCAACAATGCAGGTCCTGCCAGACACCACTCCATGCTTGGCATGCCTCACTAGAAAACCCCTGTTGGGGCTGGTGAGATGGCTCAGTGGGTAAGAGCACCCGACTGCTCTTCCGAAGGTCCGGAGTTCAAATCCCAGCAACCACATGGTGGCTCANGACTCCCTCTTCTGGAGTGTCTGAAGACAGCTACAGTGTACTTACATATAATAAATAAATAAATCTTTAAAAAAAAAAAAAAAAAAAAAAAGAAAACCCCTGTTGATGCTGGGCATGGAGGTGCTCACCCGCAAACCCAGAACTTGGGAGGTAGAAGCAGGAGCAGCAGGAGTTTAAGGGCAGCCTGGGCTGTATGAGATCCCATTTTTTAAAAAATGCTGATATGGGGCTAGAGGGATAGCTCGGTGGTTAAGAACCTTCACTGACTTCCAGCGGTCCTGAGTTCAATTCCCAGCAACCACGTGGTGGCTCACAACCATCTGTAATGGGATCCGATGCCCTCTTCTGCTGTAACTGAAGACAGCTACAGTGTACCCATATATATATATAAACTAAATAAATAAATCTTTAAAAACCTGCTGATATTTAAATGTGCCTATCAGTGGCTCTGTAGACTCAAACAACTGGGAAGCCCTTTTCCTCATCTTCAACCAACCCATGGGATTTCTGTCTGAAACTCTCTGCAACCAATACAAAACTAACCTGGAGGTACTGTAAGGACAAACAATTACAGGACAGACTCAGGCATATACAGCAATCCAATTCCACTCAAATGTTACAATTCTCCCTGAGCTGCACCTGGGCCCCAGCTCAAGCAGACAGCAGAGGCCGAAGTTGGCAGGTTCACACCTCAAGCCAGCATGATGGACTCTCTACTGTTTACAAGCAGAGAAGGAATTCCCATCTCACACAGGCACTTCCTCTGGTTTCCTGTTCTCCACTGCCCAGAAAGGCAAGCTTCAGCTCAAGCCTACTCTCCCCAGGGACAGAGTTCCTCAACAACCAACAGGAAGCTCCCACAGGGCAGGGCAGTCACTGCTGACCTTGTTCCCATAAACAAAAGAGTATGACAGCACCACACACCAGGCGTTTTCCACCTCCCTCTCTGATGTCAATGCCCCACACAGTCAGAAAGGCCCAGCAGGGCCCCGGGGGTGCTGCAGCAGGAATGTGCCTTCTGTTCTGTCTGCCAGCCTCAGCAGCCCGTCTGAGACAGTCCTGGGTAAGAGCTCTAGACACTGGCTGCCCTTCCAAGAAACAAGAGCACTAAAAAGCACATAGTCCGGCCCCAGGCAGTGGTGGCACATGCCTTTAGTCCTAGCACCTGGGAGGCAGAGGCAGGTGGATTTCTGAGTTCGAGGCCAGCCTGATCTAAGAGTGAGTTCCAGGACAGCCAGGGATACACAGAGAAACCCTGTCTCAAAAAACAAAAAACAAACAAACAAAAGCAGGGAGCCCCCAAAATGACCTGACTTTCATGCAGTAGGCGTCAGAGAGAAGATGGGTCAGGACTTTACCTTTTCTCTGATGTTAAACTCTAAACAATATGAAGGGGCAGATCTGTACTTCTAGCCCTCTAGAGGCTGAGGTAAAAGGATCACAAGTTTGAAACCAGGGCTGAAGAGATGGCTCAGGAGTTAGAAGCATTTATTGCTCTTGGAGAGGACCCAGGTTCAATTCCCAACAGCTTACAATTGTCTCTAACTCCAGTTCAAGGGAGTCTAAAGCTATCTTCTGACATTCAAGGATACCAGGCACCACCATGGTGTACAGACACACACGCAGGCAAAACATTCGTCATTCATATACATAATGAAATAAAACTAGAGAGGAGGGGCTGAAGCGATGGCTCCGTAGTTAAGAGAACTGACTGCTTTTCCAGAGGACCTGGGGTTCAATACCCAGCAACCACATGGCAGTTCACAACTGTCTGTCTGTAACTCCTGTTCTAGGGGATCTGACATCCTCACACAGACACGCATGCAGTCAAATCACCAATGTACATAAAATAAAAATAAATAATTAAAAAAAAAATACTAGAGAAGACGGTGGAGGAAGAGGAGAAGGAAAAAGAAGTCATAGCAGTAACAGAAGCAGCAGTAGTTGTTTGAGACTAGCCCAGGAGTAGGCAGCCGCTACATAGGTCCTGAAAGTAATAGCCCCAGCTACAAGAGACCTTGCCTCAAAAGGCAGACTATATAGAGTATAAAGGTTCCGAGCTCCAAGAGAGCTGCATGGGACCACGCCAGTGTGAAGGCTGCTCCCACGCATCATGCTGAGGAACACGCTTCCAAGGCTCTGACGAGTCCCTAACTTCAGTGACCAAGGGAACGCCTCTTGGGAAATGTGTCACAGGCGGCAGCAGCACGTCTAGCTATGCGCACCAATGAGATCTGCAGGGAGGAACGGGTGGTGGTGAGGGTCGCCATCCCTCCCTTCAGAACCTGGTATGGAGAAGGCAGCAGGCAGCGCCTCAGAAAGCACGCTCTGCCTAGTGCCGGCCATGCCGACCCTGCGGTGCAATCTACAGAACACGCTGAGAAAGGGTGGCAGGACCGTTTGCCCAGTGCTGACCCACATACAAGGGGAAGCGACACGCTCAACCCACCACGGAGGAAGCCGAGGCTACGGACTGAACCCAGCTCCTGTAACTGTCTGGGTCTGGTCCTCTGCTCTTGCCTCAGTCTCCCAACCTCCATCTCTGTCTCAGCTTTTCCTGAAGGATGCAAGAGGCCCCAGCATTGCCCCAGAATGGTGGTGTGTGCCTACAATCCCAGGACTGGGAGATTGAAGCAGGAAGATCAGGAGTTCAAGGCCAACCTCAGATACACACTGAGTTTTGGGAAGTAATTTGAAGGTAGAATGCTTGTCTAACACCTGTGAGGCTCTGGGCTCAACCTTCACTACTAAAATCGAACCCAAAACACCAAAGCAGAGGGAGCAGGCACCACTCCGATGCCCTGGGTCCTATGCAGATCAAAGGACTATGAAAATGGAGGTGTGCTCATGCTATCTGCCTGGGAGAGGCAGTACAGACAGTCTGGAGAGAGCTTACCCTGAGATGGCTCTGTTATCTTTGTGTTGGCTGTTGGTGCTGAGGCTGGTCCCTGTCTGGATGCACAGGGTCCTGACATTCCTTTTGCTCCATGGACGCTGCTGCTGCCCTATGAAAAAGGGAGAGCTACAATCAATAGGCACGTTTGTGGCTCTCAAAGATACTTATATTGTTCACAGAGGTTTTTTTAGGGAGCCTGTTCCACAGATCCTAGTTCCCCAAAGAGTCCCCAAGGCAGCTTTTTCAATCTGGAGGCAAGGCTCTGCTAGGGGCTTGGGCTTAGCCCTAGAGCCAGACCAAAGGGGTTAGTACAGTTTCTTAGAACAGGTATCTGGTGACCCCTGGGTGTGAGGAGTAGAAGGATCCAGGCAGGAAGGAGGCACAGCACAGGCTGGGGGAGACGAGGCAGGCAAGATGCTGCAAGCTACTCTTGGTCACAGCTAGTCCTGGATATGGGAGATGGCCAGAGAGGAATGACAAGGGCTGAGCCAGGCCAGACAAGGACTTTCTCTGAAACATAAGGGCATACTCTCCACAGTGAGCGAGTGCTCAACTACTGACAGACACCATGCTCTGCACTGCTTACCAAAGATAAGGTGATTGTGTGAGAGAAGTGTGGGCACCACTCCAGACTTGGAAGACAGCAACAATAGCCCGAGATGGGAGTGTGGCCCAACTATGAGGGAGTTAGAGCACTATAGCAGTAGTTAACCAGGAAGGAAGCAGCAGACAGCAGGACCTGGGAGGTGGAGGGTCTAGGAGGGGTTGGGAAGCAGCTGTCACACTTGTGGAGATGTCGGCTCTGGTAAAGGATGGAGGCCAAACTCAGTTCCCCAAGCCACAGGAAGACAAGACAGGCAGGCTATATGTGATCATGCAGCAAAGCACCAGAGGCCATCCTGTCCACCTCTGCCCCACCCTCTGTCTCAGACAGGACTGGAACACTGCTGATGCTGAACGGTCACTTGCCCACTTCACGCCCATGACTGAAGTAGGACTCTGGACTCACTGACTCTCCTAGTCCCTTCTTGAAGGACATGTACTCTGGATAGCCTGCTCAATAACCAAGACTCCCTCCTCTGGGCTGCTTCAGGACCACTGTGGTCTATATTTATTTAATGGCTGCATTTATTCCTCCTGAGTTACCAGGAGGTCTTTGCTGGTCAGCCTGCCCTTCAATGTCTCTGTAAAAGCCTGGAAAACCTACAGTCTCAGGACAGTGACCTGGGGACGGGCTGGTTTCAGGCAGCAAGCGGGGATTCTGCCCCATTAGGATGACCCTCAGAAGCCCATGCCCTCCACAAAAGCCATTCAGATTTGCAAGGAAACGCCATTCTAGCAAATGTGCCTTGGGTATGGAGAACAGAAGTGTGAGGCTGACTCCTGGGGGTGGGAGGTTGTGTCAACTGTTTCTCTGGTCCCTGCTCTGTACACCATCCCCCAAACAAAGTGGGGCTTCAGAGCCCAGGAAGGCTCCAGGAAGCTGTCCTCCGGCACTGCTCACCTGCCCTTGCCTGCCCATGACAGCTGGAGGAGAGGCCGACCTTCATTAAGGAAACAGCAGTGTGAACGGCCCACCGGCACCGCCCAAGCCTCCCGATACACCCCCTCTCCTACCCTCAGTGGTCAACTTATTCTTCCTGCACTGTCTGTTGGCCAGTGTGTCTATTCCAGAGGGCATAACATAGATGGCAGAGTTAAAGGGACCACTGACACACTTGCAAGGCAGGAAAAGACTTTGTAGCCTCTGGCTACTCATTTCTGTCTCCAAAATTCAGCACACAAGTGTCCCCATCCTCACACATGCTCTCTCCCCTCCACACCTCATCCTTAAAGCTGTCCCTGTCCTAGTTGGGGCAGTGGAAGAGGAGAACATACCAGAGTGGCTGTCCTAGAACTACCACTATGTCAGCCCAGCTGCCATCAAGAAAAAGCTAATGCTCACTCAGTGTGTTCTTCCAAAACAAGACAGCAACTGTATCAAGCAGAACCAGCCCATCTTGACTCACTCCAGTCCAGCGCATGGCCGTTCAAGAACCCCAGGTCTCAAACTGAGAGAGGTTAGAGGCCCACGTCTCTACCCAGCATTCAGAAACCAGGCAGCTGAATCTCCATGAGCTCAAGGCCAGCCAGCCTGGCTTACAGAGAGTTTGAGGACAGTCAAGGCTACATAGTTGAGACCCTGTCTCAAAAAACAAGTCCCCACCCCCTGCCACTGTCATCCATACTCTCTGCTGTCCCTTCAGCTTGGGATCGTCTTTGCTGACCTCCAGCTCACCAACAACCTCCTGTACTTGTCACTCCTGCCCAAGAGATGCACAAATCAGGGACAGAACCAAACAGACTCTCATATCAGGAGTCGGTCGTTCAGGGAGCCCCAGCTTGAGGTCCCAAAAGCCTGTGCTCCCGTCCCCATCGCAGGGGACAGTCCGGGAGATCAGGAAGAGGGAGTGGTCTAAGGAAAGAAGCCGGCGCCGGGAAGCCCACGGCCAACAACTGTAGGAGCTGGTGGGGGAGCTGTCAAGAGAACCCCCGGGTGGAACCTCTGGGAAGGGGACGCGTGCGCCGAGGGGCGCGGATCTGCGGGGACCTGCGCGGCAAGGGCGGCCCGGGGACGGCGGCGGAAGCTCGGGTGAGAGGCGCGCGGGGAACAGGGTGCCCGGGAGGGGGCTCGCGCGCCGCCGCACGGCCCGGAGGGTGGAGACCGGAGCCGGCGCCCGCGGGAGGCAGGGCGGAGCGAAGCCCAGCGCGGGGCCAGGGTGGCCGGCGCCCCCGGGCAGCGAGAGCCCCGCAGAACTCGAGGGGGCGGAGTGCGCGTCCCAGCGCGTCCCGTGCGGTGACAGCGCGCGTCCCGTCCCCCGCCCGACCCGCTCACCTGGGCTCGCCGCTCGCAGCCGCCCGGCAGGCAGTCCCGGCCCTCCGCCTCCCAGTCCGGCCGCCGGCCGCCGCGCTCCGCCAGCGCCTCCTTTTGTTTGTCCCTCACTGCACCACTCTGCCTCCCCCGCCCCGGAAGTGACGTCACGGCCGGACGCACCCGCGGCCTCCCGGCCGCCGCCATCTCTGCGAAGGGGAAAAGCTTGAGGCCGCTTCGCCCTACTCCCTGCCACGCGCCTGCGCCAAGCCACTTCGGGGCGGAAGTAACGGGGCCGAGCTAAGCCCCCTTAAAGGGACAGGGATCCCTGCAAGTTAAGGGATGCGTTACTCCGGCAAGAGCGGCCAAGTGACCCAAGCCGTCGCCAGCGTCCGCTCACCTCCTTTGTTCGGGTTCCGATCGCCCTTGGGCCAGCGTCCTCATACCTTTAGTGCTGCTCGTTAGCCGACTAGCTGCCCGAACGCTGCAGGTGCCCGCCTATGTAACTGCCCTGCTGATAACCGATGCGCGACCCGACACGTCCGGCTTGCGACGGTTGCCCCTGAAAAGCCGCATAATTCCGAGTTAACTAAATGGCTTCTCCGCCGCCGCTGCAATGAATACTGTTGAACTGAATTTAAAAGTTTATTTGGGGATTAGCCGCTCCCGGGCGAGTCCACTGTCTCACACTAGGAGGACTTTGAAGTCGCCGGACTGGACTGGGTTAGGAACTTTTTGTAGGAGAGGGGAGAGGGGTAGTGCCGGGCTTGGGAAGGTGTTGGAGTTTGGGGATCCCGTAGGTGTGTCCTGAGTCCAGTGGTCACTTTGGAACTAAGTATCTGCTTTATCCAGTATTTTGCCCCGACTTTTGTAAGCAAGGGCTTCTGGTGGGGATCTCTTTGTCGGGTTCCCCGGCTTCTGGCAGGAGATAGAGGGTTGGCACAGTGAGTGAGGGGGATTTTCCATCGGGAAAGCTCCAGCCTATGGTTAGCAGCGATTTCTGAGCTGAGCTGAGCTCACACACATCTGAGTAACACCACATCTTCAGAACCACGCCTCCAGGGCTTCAGCCGCTAGCTCTGTCTGTGTTAATCTTCCCGGGTCCTCATAATTCCCAGGCTAACTGTAGTAATCCTTAGGTTGGGAAATTGTTCAGCTATGAAAACAAAGTTTCCTGCACTCCAGTATGGGACGACTCCCTGTAGCTTACGTGAAGAAGAAAGGCAGGGCAGACAGCAATGAGGAGCAGTGTTTTTGTGGATTTGGGCATCAGTGGTGTGTGCACCAGCTGACTAATTAGATACACGTGCCGTACAGATTCTCTTTCCCTCACTGAATGATCTCCGCCCCCCTTTTACCCTGACAGGACCTCTGGAAGAGCAGTCAGGGCTCTTAGCTGCCATCTCTCCAGCCCCTTAACCTTAAATTTATATAAACAGAAAGGGGGATATAAGTATATTTATCCACATACTAAGGTATATTTAGTTTCAAATTTTAATAATAACAATTTCAATTTCAAAGATAATGCGCTTTTTTTTTTCTGTTGCCAAAAAGCATTTTGCCCTGGGAAAAATATCCTGCTAGTTCATGAAAGAATCCAGAGTTAGGGTTGGGGCAGGGTTTTGTTTTTATCTTCCCAGGAGAAGAAAATTATCTAGACACCACTGGACAAGAAAAACAGGATGGATCATCAAGAAAAGATATCCCACTGGGCACTGGTGGTGCACCTTTAATCCCAGCACTTGGGAGGCAGAGGCAGGTGGATTTCTGAGGCCAGCCTGGTCTACAGAGTGAGTTCCAGGACAGCCAGGACTATACAGAGAAACCCTGTCTCGAAAAACAAAAAAAGAAAGAGAGAGAGAGAGAAAGAAAGACTGGCTGAGACATGAATGTATATGCATAATCAATCTTGCGGGCTACAGGGTTTCAGAGTCCTTTCATAGGCATGGATGGAGGTTTACATTACAGCTGGATTACAGCCCAAACAGACCTATAAAGTTTGATGCCTGTACCTGCTCAAACAAAAAACAGAGAACCATCTTTTTTTAATTATTTATTTATTATATTTGAGTACACTGTAGCTGTCTTCATACACCTCTGAAGAGGATATCAGATCTCATTACAGATGGTTGTGAGCCACCATGTGGTTGATGGAATTTGAACTCAGGACCTTCAGAAGAGCAGTCAGTGTTCTTAACTGCTGAGCCATCTCTCCAGCCCCCAGAGAATCAGCTTAACTGATTTGTGCACAATCCATACATGTACTAATGCAGAAATGTATAATACCTTGAAAAGTCTGTGTGTCTTCAGAGCAAAACGACCAGATACCAATGAAGACAAGACAAGCAGCCAGGTGACCAGCCTCAGACTGCCTTAGCTGCTGTTTCCTCAAAAATGTACATCCACAGCAAATTCAAAATGGCTAGCTAAGATCGTCCAGCCTCGCCTCACACAGGGTTTCATCCAGGACTTCAGTTAAGCCCTGCACTTCCCCATCCTACAGAAACTAGCTGTCGGGCTGGCGAGATGGCTCAGCGGGTAAGAGCACTGACTGCTCTTCCATAGGTCCTGAGTTCAAATCCCAGCAACCACATGGTGGCTCACAACCACCCATAATGAGATCTGGCGCCCTCTTCTGGTTTGTCTGAAGTCAGCTACAGTGTACTTATGTATAATAATAAATAAATATTAAAACAACAACAACCTTTTTTTAAAAAAAAAAAAAGAAACTAGCTGTCTAAGTTAGGGTTTCCATTGCTATGAAGAGACACCATGACCAAGGCAACTCTAAGAAGGACAACATTTAATTGAGTCTGGGTTACGGTCAGAGGTTCAGTCCATTATCATCAAGGCAGGAGGCATGGCAGTGTCCAGGCAGGCACGGTGTTGGAGGAGTTGAGAGTTCTGCATATTGTTCCAAAGGCAAACAGATGGCTAGCTTCTATGAAGCTCAGAGAAGGGTCTCAAAACCCACCCCCACAGTGACACACTACCTCCAAAAGGCCACACCTACTCTAACAAGGCCACATCTCCTAATAGTGCCACTCCCTGGGCCAAGCATATAGAAACCACCACACTGGGTAACAAATGATACAATTAGTGCTCTCAGGACTTATCCAATATCCCAATTTTTTAGGGTCCCCAAAAGATGCTGTTGCTCCTAACCCCAGGAAGTGATTTTAAGAACATGACACCCTCTCGTTCCTGAGAAGTGGGGTGGGTGGTTTTTCCAGTCATTTGGTGGGTTATGGATGTCTGTCATTTAGAGAGGTTGCTTACAAGTTGGTTTTGGGGGCTGGTGAGATGGCTCAGCAGGTAAGAGCACCCGACTGCTCTTCTAAAGGTCCTGAGTTCAAATCCCAGCAACCACATGGTGGCTCACAACCATCCACAATGAGATTTGACTCCCTCTTCTGGAGTGTCTGAAGACAGCTACAGTGTACTTACATATAATAAACAAGTTGGTTTTGGAGGAAACGAAGTAAAGGAGGTTAGACCCTTTCTCCTCCTTTCTTGTCTCTAGTGTCAGGGAGTGGAGGGGAGCAGTATAGGGATGTAAGGGTGAGTGCATCTCCTTTTACACTAGACAGCAGCTTGGAGTCTCGGGTTACATTGGTATGGATTTTTGTATATTGATGTAAACTTAATTTTTTTCTTTTTTTTTTT
>NC_034592.1:17478438-17494113 GCF_900095145.1 Mus pahari | reverse complement strand
TCATTAGTAGTGTCAGGGATTGGGCTGGAGAGATGACTGAGCAGTTAAGAGCACTGACTATTCTTCCAAAGGTCCTGAATTCAAATCCCAGCAACCACATGGTGGCTCACAACCATCCGTAATGAGGTCTGACACCCTCTTCTGGTGCATCTGAAGAGAGCTACAGTGTACTTAGATATAATAATACATAAACCTAAAAAAATCTTTTTTTAAAGATTAATTTATTATTATATGTGTCTTCAGACACACCAGAAGAGGGTGTCAGACCTCATTACAGATGGTTGTGAGCCACCATGTGGATTTGAACTCAGAACCTTCGGAAGAGCAGTCAGTGCTATCTCTCCAGCTCTTAAGATGTTTCTATAGGAATAAAAGGCTTTTCATGACAGTGAGACTTGTGTGCTCCTGGCAGTAACCCCATTCTACTTCAAAGAAGATGATGGGCATTGAAGAACCTTTATAAGGAACTTGCTTCAAATGTGGCACAGCTAGCCACTGGGCACAAAACAAGCCTCTTGCCTCAACTGCTGACAGCATGCTGTCCAAACTAGAGGCCAGCTGGCAAGGAAGAAAATCAACTGCTGTACTTAGCGAAGACAAGGTCAGCTGGTCCTTCATAATTCCCGCTCCATGGAAAAGTCAGATGTTCTGGGCTTGTAGACCGAAGATGGGTGCCCCAACATGGCAGAGGAATCTTGGGTGACTGTCAGGGCGGCCAGCGGTCTCTGTCATTTCTATAGATGTGGAAGCTGCTGGCTCTGCACTTCCTGTTTCTTCGGGGAATACTTATCCTTCCCAGGTCTCTCCTGTGGCTGAAGACTAGATGGTTACAGTCTCACATGTAAGTATAAGTTATTTAGGACTTGGAAAAATGTCTTTAGGTCTAAAAAGATATTTTGAGGTTGATAATGCAAGTTATGATAGAAAGTAAATCATGTTCAGAAGTTTGGAGTCACCAAGATAGGAGAGATAAAGGAATGCTTTCTCCAAGGTTGCCAAATACAAATGGACTGGACACTGTGAATGTAATTCTTACCTGATAGTCTTCATGATTGTTCTTTTTTTTTTTTTTTTTTTTTTTTTAAGATTTATTTATTTATATGTAAGTACACTGTAGCTGTCTTCAGACACTCCAGAAGAGGGCGTCAGATCTTGTTACAGATGGTTGTGAGCCACCCATTGGTTGCTGGGATTTGAACTCCGGACCTTCGGAAGAGCAATCAGGTGCTCTTACCCACTGAGCCATCTCACCAGCCCCCATGATTGTTCTTACTATGTATAGTCTATTGATATTAGAGAAAGAGCCTATCATTGACTAAAAGGGGGAGACATTGAGATAATCTCCAGTGCACTGAGTGAAGGTTGTCTTTGTAATATTTCTGTGCAGGCAGAGTGTAGGGTACAGGCCAGACCTTGGTATTGTTATTTTTATGAAGCATCACCTGTTTCAGTGTTTTGTAAAAATTCTTCTGCCTCACCTTCTGATTGGTTTAAAAGAGAGCTGACTGCCTATAACAAGGCAGGAGAGGACAGTGGAACTTCCAGGAGGATCAGAGGAGGGAGCTTTGCCAGCCAGACATGAGGAAGAAACAGGTACTGAGGAGAGGTAATGAGCCAAATGGCAGGACATAGATTAGTATAGTTTAAATCACATGAGCTAGTTGGGAACAAGCCCAAGCTAAGGTTAAGCTTTCAGATTAATTAAAAGTCTCCGTGCCATTCCTTTGGGAAGCTGGAGTAGAGACTGTCCAGTGACAGAGGTAGATTATGGAAGTTGCAATGGAGGAGGTGACGCCTTAGCCAAACCCTGAAAGATGCGCTGCAGACTGCATTAGACTCTGAGCCTAGTTGTTAGGTAAGGACACACTGTAGAAAGTTGCCAGCTGTAGATTAAACAGAACATTGCTAAACAGAAGCATTGCCTAGAGGGAGTTTGCTAACATTCATTGCAACATGAGTCATTATCCATTCTGATGGATGCATGGTGTACATGATGTGCACCTTAATTATTTTGCTAACCAGTGTGTGCTGGGTACTCTGTTCTCAGTACTAGGGATCCAGCCCTCAAGCATGCCAAGTACTGATCCTACCACTGAGCCACACTGCAGCCCCTCATCCCTTTTAATTTTTTATTATTTTTGTAAAGATTTGTTTATTATTATACATAAGTAAACTGTAGCTGACTTCAGACACACCAGAAGAGGGTGTCATAGCTCATTATGGGTGGTTGTGAGCCACCATGTGGTTGCTGGGATTTGAACTCAGAACCTTCAGAAGAGCAGTCAGTGCTCTTTACCTGCTGAGCCATCTCCCCAGCCCCCTTACCCCTTTTAATGACTGTTCATATTCCATTCCCCAGGTGCACCATGGTTTACTGATGAAGTACTAACTACCAGACTGCTTCCCTCATGTCCTATCACAACTGATGCCATCTTTGCACTCATGTGCATTTCTTTTTTTTTAAGATTTATTTTGTGTATATGAGTACACCACAAAAACAAACAACACACACACACACACACACACACACACACACACACACACACACACACACACACACTGGTACTGTCTGCAGAACTGCTGCTGTGCTAAACTGACCCATGTGCTCCTTGGGCCTTTGGAACCGGCCTAAGGAAGGGGTGTGGCCCAGTTTGAAGTGGTGGGCTAGGGAAGCTCTGGGATGTCGTGAGTGCCCCCTAGTGTACAAGCTGGGGGGGGGGGACACAACGGACCAGAATGCTTGCAGAAAAACTGACAGCCCCTTCCTGGGAAGTGCACAGCACAGAGGTCACCTCGGCCTTGTTTTGACAGAGAATTTGTCTACATTCTGCCCAGGTCCTGAAAATTGGGCTAAGGTTAAAGGTGTACACTGATTTGTTTGTGAGAGGAAGGTTCAAGGCAGCAGGGCTTCGGGCTGAGGATGGTTCTGGCTTTGCTCAGGTTTGTAGTGAGAAGGGCTGCCTGAAGCAGAGTGGGTGTGGAGACCTGCGGCTTGAGGAGGCGGGGATTTATGTAAGTACCACCTTGCCCAGCCCAAAGGCATATTTGTTTGGTTTGGTTTTGGTTCTTTTAGTTTTGCTTGTTTGTTTTCAAGACAGGGTTTCTCTGTGTAGCCCTGGCTGTCCTGGAATTCACTCTGTAGACCAGGCTGTCCCTTAACCTGATCCACCTGCCGCTGTCTCTGAGTGCTGGGATTAAAGGTGTGCGCCACCACCTGGCTCCAAAGGTTAACTTTTACCCTTAAGTGTGTGAAAGTCTTGCCTGCATGCATGTATGTGCAGTTATGAGTGCTGTGTGGCCCCAGAAGTGGAAATCAGATCCCCAAACCAAAGGGACAGATGGTTTTGGGTGCTGGGAACCAAACCTGGGTCCTCTACAAGAGCAGGGAGAGCACTTAACTGTTGAGCCATCTCTCTTCAGCCCAGCTCCACACTTTTGCTTTGTTTTATGGGTCTCTCAACATAGCCCTGTGTCCTAGAGCTCACTGTGTAGACCAGGCTAACCTCAAACTCACAGAGCTAGCTCACTGCTTCTTGACTAGCCGTGGTGTGAACAGCCTCTTCTTCATGCTGCACTCACCACCGCCACTGCCACAGCTCTGCAGTTAATCAGCGCCTCCCTCACTTGCTGGGTCACAACTCCGCCTAATGCCACGAGTCAAACTCTTCTAATGGTTGTTGCTGGGCGTTTTGGTCACACGGTGTGCTAATACACTGTGCCTACACCCTGTGGGAATCAATCTGTCATCTAAGCCGAGGCCTTGGGCCATGTTCAGACATGAACTTCTTCTTCCTAAGGCCTGGTGGCCATTCCAGACTCCAGCTGGTACTCTGAGCATCCTTTATGGATGTGAGACTGGGCTGAGAAGTGCAAATGGGAAAACTAGTGTGTCTGCACAGGGCAAACCTGCAACCCAGGTGGAGATGAGAAGAAGCTCCAGGTGAAGACAGAATTCAGGCCCTGAGACTGGCTTTGTCCATGTCACACGCCCTCTCTGTTCCTGTCACAGCCAGTCCCTTGCTCCACTCCCAATTTGCTTTATGCTACTGTGAAATCTATATACCACGAGCTCCCCCATGTTTCAGAGTCCTTGCCACCAAACAGGATTTTCCAGTGAATAACACATTCTCAATCTCGGGGTGATCAAATATATATCCTGCAACATTTTTTCTCTTAGATTGAATACCCTCTGGTCAAATGAGACCTCTTACTCCGTGTATCCAGCCCTGGCAATCACCGTTTCCCTTTTTTTTTTTTTTTCCAGTGACCTTGCTATCCCAAGAACCTCTGTGTTGGGATGAAATGCCCTTTTGGCACTGTTTTCTTAGCCTTTAGTTTTCAAGGTCCGTGTTTGTAGTGTAGTGTACCCAATTCATACACACACCTTGAGGCTGAGAGAAAAGCATCATTTGCTACCCTGGACCTGAGCACACAGTGCAGTTCTATAAGCAGCCCCACCCACCTGCAGAGACGTGGGTTAATAGAGCCTGTGGAGTCACCTGACACTGTGAGACGAGATGTGTACCCAGGGTGGGGAGGACACCTCTCCCATGCTTGCCGGTTCAGCTTCAAAACTAAAAGAACAGGGGCCAAGGACTGGAGATATGGCTCTGTGGTTAAGAGGTCCTGAGTTCAATTCCCAGTACCTACATAGCAGCTCACAACTGTCTGTAATTCCAGTTCCAGGGGATCTGACACCCTCACACAAACACACATGCCGGAAAAACACATCAATGCACATTAAAAAGAAAAAAATAGATCTGCCTGGCAGTGGTGGCGCATGCCTTTAATCCCAGCATTTGGGAGGCAGAGGCAGGCAGATTTCTGAGTTCGAGGCCAGCCTGGTCTATAGAGTGGGTTCCAGGACAGCCAGGGATACACAGAGAAACCCTGCCTTGAAAAAAAAAATAGATCCAAGGGTTATACTCAGGTACATGGAATCACCCACTTGTCACCCCCAACTAACTGATTTCAGTCCCTGTAACAGCCACCAGGCAGAACCTAAGGGCAGCACGTGGTGGCACTGTAAGCTGTTCCCACAGGAGGAGAAAGTCCCTTTACCCACAGGCAGCGTTCGCAGCTTCCTCTTCATCCCCAGCCAGCAAGGCTGTCTCAGTCTCCTCTACGGAACAGGGCATGATTCCTCAAGATCAACAGGGAATTCCCACAGGCAGGGCTGCCCTGCTGACTTTGTTATAAACAAGAGCCCGACAGTGCCACAAACCAGGCGTTTTCCACTTTCCTCTTGGCAGTCAGTGCTCCAGACAACTCAGAGGGCCAGGGTAGGGCCTACTCTGGGCATAGCATGGTGACAGCAGTTGGCAGCTCTAAGGTCTCCTGACTTTTGTGAATCGGGCACACAGTGTGAGGGAGTAGATGTGGAGGGTAATGTGTAACTCTTCCAGGGAGACTTCTTCTGTTTTCATTTCCATTTTGTTTTTCTTGAGACGGTTTCTCTGGGTAGCTCTCCCTGTCCTGGAACTCTCTGTAGCCCAGACTGGCCAAGCGCTGGGATTCATAGTTTGGGAGGCTTTAAGATTTATATCTGTGTGTGTCTGTGTGTCCATGAGTAATGTGTACATAGTTGCCAGTAGAGACCAATAGAGGTGTCAGATGCACAGGAGCTGGAGTTTCAGGACATAGGTGCCGGGAACCGAACTCGAGTACAAGAGCAATGCAAGCTATTTACCACTGAGTCATCTGTCCCACCCACTTAGGGAACGTATCTAGGCCAGACAAGAAGGGCAGCAACCTACCAAGCAAAGTTGCACCGGAGTCTAGCATGGTGAGCCAGGGAGCTCACTGAGGCTACTGACTGCTGGATCAGGGATCGCCACTCAGACCACACCAACACTGATCCAAGCTAAGCAAGGACAGTTTATTGAATGCTCACCTTAATACTGAGTATTCAGGACTGAAAAGGGGACTTAGAAGCCTAATTATGGCACTGCTCTGGTCTCAGGGTAGACTTTATTTATTTATTTTTTTAAGATTTATTTATTATATGTAAGTACACTGTAGCTGTCTTCAGACACTCCAGACGAGGGCGTCAGATTTTTACGGATGGTTATGAGCCACCATGTGGTTGCTGGGATTTGAACTCTGGACCTTTGGAAGAGCAGTCGGGTGCTCTTACCCACCGAGCCATCTCACCAGCCCAGACTTTATTTTTTTATTTCATTTATTATTATTATTATTTTATTTTATTTTATTTTGGTTTTTCGAGACAGGGTTTCTCTGTGTAGCCCTGGCTGTCCTGGAACTCACAAACCCGCCTGCCTCTGCCTCCCGAGTGCTGGAATTAAGGCGTGCGCCACCACCGCCCGGCTTCAGGGTAGACTTTTAAAAAAGATTTACTTATTTACTTTATCTATCTATCTATCTATCTATCTATCTATCTATCTATCTATCAAGTATATATACTGTATTCTGACTACATGTATGCCTGCAAGCCAGAAGAGGGCACCAGACCTTATTATAGATGGCTGTTAGCCACCATGTAGTTGCTGGGAATTGAATTCTGGAAGAGCAGACATTGCTCTTAACTTCTGGCCATCTCTCCAGCCCTCAGGGTAGACTTTTTATAGGAAAAACCGGGTTGAAAGCTTAAAAGGCAGGAGGGAGCAGCTGGCTTCCCAGGCAGAGCATTGCCAGCTATCCTCTAAGCTGAGTGAGGCAAGGGGCGGTGCGCAGGGCAGTTTCAGAACAGTGATAACAGTGCATGAGTATTATAACTTTTTGCTTAATAGTAGCATTCTTCAGTGTCAGCCAGAAACACCACAGTGAGCTCATACATAGGTGCAGGAAGGGCTGCCTGGTAGTCAGCTCTGAGTCAAGCTATTTTTAGACATAACTATTCATATTGACCTTTGATTTGATAGATCCTATGTAAAGCTTTGTGGAATCTCTTAAGATTAGCAAACCCTATACAGAACATTCAGAACAACACAGGGTACATGCTCAACATGTCCTTGAGCCAAGTCGCTTCTCTGTGTCAGTGACTGGCAGGCATGTTACAGCAACAGTATGGAATAGCTGGCAGGCACGGAAGAAAATGGCTACAGCTATTCCAGGGGCAGGGGGCGGCTCATACACTAACAGGATCATGAGCCATCACTTGCACTACAGGATGGCTGAGGCCCCTTCAGTTAACTTTCCACGTCCTGTAAAATGTATCACCTCTTTTTTTTTTTTAAGATTTATTTATTTATTATATGTAAGTACACTGTAGCTGACTTCAGACACTCCAGAAGAGGGCATCAGATCTTGTTACAGATGGTTGTGAGCCACCATATGGTTGCTGGGATTTGAACTCGGGACCTTTGGAAGAGCTGTGGGTGCTCTTACCCGCAGAGCCATCTCACCAGCCCAAATGTATCACCTCTTAAGATCACATCCCGGAAAAGCCATGTTTTTCCTCCTGGCCCCAGACTCCCAGGCTAATAACACTGGGACTCAAATATATTTACACATACCTAGGCCATGAGCTTCGACTGTTTCTCAATTAGATTAGAACTTAATATCCAATTCATTCCTAAGTTCTAATACATGGCTGGTTACCTCTGTTCAACTCCCATGCTTCTGATCTCTTCCGTGTCCCTGGGCTCCTCCTGGCCTTGCTCTATCCCAGAATTCAGTCTCCCTCCTGGATGTCCCACCTTCTATTTCCTGCCTAAGCTTATAGGCCAGCCAGTGTCTTATTGACAGGTGCTGCATCCATATAGTACAGAAGAGATTTTCTCTACCACTGAGATGTCAAAGCTTTAAAATTCAGACTCTTTTTTTAGAGAACTTGACCTAAGTTTGAACTCAGGTAGACTAACAGGCTGGCATCTAGCATTAGTTTCCAGTTGCTGGCCCAAGAGAACCTGAGCCTAGCTCCAGTCTCCAGGCTAATACCCAACAAGACCAGTGTCTCTAGGTTATTCCCTCAACAAACCTGTACCCCAGGTTACAATCCCACCCCTTGCCTAACGACAGTCAGCGCAGAGGGGACCAGAAGTTAAGTTCATGACTTACCCCAGCACCAGCCCATTATGTGAAAGGCCACAGCGGCTTTCCAAATAGATGCTTGCACACATATTCCCTGCTTGCTGCTTACTATATATAAAGTCTTGACCCGATAGACATTCGGGGCTCCCTCACCACCAAAACCATCCTGCGTGATGGTGGTGTGTTGGGGGGTTGGCGAGCTAGCTCCAATAGAATAAAGACCCTGCTGTGAGTTGCATCAGCTTGGCTCCTGTGTGTGTTTTGGGGGATCACTAAATTTCCCTGGCACAACAGCACTACTTGAGGCAGGACTACATGGGGTGGGTGAAGAGATGAGAGTGAGTGAGTGGCTGAACTCCTATTGCAGGTCTGATCACCCTTCATACTTCTGCCCTGGGATGTATATTCAATCTTGTGAGGGACTCTTGTGGGTGCCCACTGCTGCTTTGATTTCAAGAATGTCACCCCAAGTCATGCCTTGGAGGATAGCATCCCACTTCAGAGGATTATACCCCCCACACACACACACCCTGCCCCATTCCACGTCTGAGGAGTAGGTCAGAGAAGTCTTTACCCTTCGATACCAGGAATCTAAACAATATGAAACCAGTAACACTCATCTCCTTGTGTATTAAAGCAAAAGCCACTGGGTGGCGATAGAGCACACCTTTAATGCCAGCCCTTGGGAAGGGGAAGCCAGTGGATCTGTGTGAGTTTGAGGCCAACCTGGACTACAAACAGAGTTCCAGGGCACTCAGGGCTACACAAAACAAACAAACAAACAAACAAACAAAAAACATGTTTCAAAAAAGAAAGGAAGGAAAGAGGGAGGGAGGGAAGGGGAAGGGAGGGAGGGAAAGAAGAAAAGGAAAAGCCCCTAAGGTCAAAGGCAGGGCTGGAAAGTCTCATGCATGCTGTTGTGGGGAACTGAGGAGGGAGGCAGAGTCTGGGAAGGCAGGCGAGGACAGGGACCTAGCCCAAGGACTGCAGTGCTCAAGTTCACAACCTCACCGTCCTTCCTGGGAAGTAAGCTTAGGTTTGCGATTCTTTTAAGTTTTTATACAATTACCTTTAAAAATAGATAATAAAATGATTGATCCTTTCTTTGTAACTGAAAATTGCAGCCTGTCAGTAAGAGAGACTGGCTGCGAAAATACCCTGCTTGCTTATACCGCTCACACTTTGTTAACCTATAACGTTGCTTAGACACAAATGGATGTGGATTCTTGGGAATAATTTGTTTTTTTACTGTAACATGTAAAACATTTATTCATCTAAGGGTTTTGGGAACATGGTGCTTTTTTTTAAACAAATACTTACTGTAATCATCCAATTGACAAAAAATAGAATGTAATCCATTGTAATTTTTTATATTGCTTGTAGGATTTTGCTGGGAGATATAAGCTGTAAGGGGAAAAATAAAGTTGTTGGAGCCTTGCTTCATCCACAAGTGTGTGAGTGTGTGTGTGTGTGTGTGTGTGTGTGTGTGTGTGTTTCTCCCCTTTTTGCTGGCCCCAGAGAATTAAGTTTTGCTCCGTCAGAGAAAAGTCTGCGGAATGATTAATCACCAACCCCATGCCCCTCCTCAGTAAGCCTGACCTGTCGAAGCTGGCTTTGGCACATGTTGCCCTCTCTGAGCCTTGTGCACATTTGTCATAAGGGACAAAGGCCATTGCCATGAGATCAATGCCATGGGTTTCTAGTAAAGATTAAATGGCTGTCTCCGGACTGGTCAGTTTTGGGCCTGGGCGAGTACTGTAATTGCCTTTCCTGCAGAAGTGTATTCTCAAAACATCTTAAAGGGAGCTAGGTGCCAAGCTTATGCTTTAGAAAGATGAGGAAGTGCTGGGCTTGCTGGCCCAAGCTTTAATCCTAGCATGCAGGGGCTGAAGCAACTGAATCTCTGTGAGTGCAAGGTGAGCCGGGGCTACACGATGCATGATCAACTCAATAAACAAACAAATAAACAAATATGACAACCTAAAAGATCCTTTTTGGAAAATAAAGAAAAGCTGTTTAATCTGAATTTTAGAGAAGTCCAGTGCTGGTAACTGAGCATGGAGCAACTGTGACTCTACCCAGGCCTGAACAGACACCAAGACTGAAATTGTGTACTTCCTGACTTGGGTCCCTTTCCAAGTGCAGCAAAGGTGCACACCATCAAGTGCTCAGGAGGCTTCCTGCCTTGCCAGCTTCTTCTCACACTCACCACATCCAGGCCGAGTACCCAAAGCTCTGAGAAGCCCTGCAGCACAAGGGGACACTGTAAATCAGTGAAGTGCCTGCAACCCTAGCACATAGCCGTTGCGTGGGGAGCTAGATCCAGGCCACCCTGAGCTTCACAGGGAAGCCCTGCGTGTCTCCCAAAACTGAAAAGACCAAAGAAAACAGCAACAAAGCCATCCTAGCAGAACTTCCTGACCAGCAGGAGCAGAGGCTGCTTACCAGGGTGTCAACAGCAGTCCTTTCTGAGAGGAGGGCAAGAAAACTGTCCCCAAGTTTCAAAGCCTGAGACTGAAAGCCAGCTGACAGATGCCACTCCGCTGCCTGGTGAACTGCAGAGCATCGTCTGTCACTGCATGGGACAAAAGACAGGCTTCTGGCCTTGGCTCCTCCGGTGAAGCCGAGCAACCCCTACCCCTAGATGACCGCTCTCCAGCAGCATGTTGGCTGTCCTTGCTGAGGCTGCCCCAGCCATCTCTCCAGGGTCCTGACATCCCTCAACCCCATGGGTGCCTGACACTGGGAGACAGCAAGTGCTGCTCTCAGCAGGTCCATGTGGGACTCTGAGGTACCAGCCTCCAGTCGGCACTAATGAAAGTGCTGTCTGAGGCTGTAGATAGGGCAACAGAAACTACTGGGCATGATGCCTGCCCCACAGACCTTGGCTGTCACGAGGAGTCCCCCATGGCAAATTTTGCAGACCCTGTGGGGATCCAGAGAACTTACACCCAGACCAAAGGGGTCAGTGGAGGGTTCTAGAGGAGTAAGAGGGCACGGGTGAGTGTCCCCGGGGCAGGAACAGCGGTGAGAGAGATCCAGGCAGGAAGCAGAGGGCATGTTTCCTGGCAGGAGACGGAGGTGCCATTCAGAGAATGTTAGCCCTGGAGGAGAGAAGGGACAAGGGAGGAATATCAGGGAGGACCAGGCCATACAAGGACTTCCACTTAAAATCAGTGGCACACTCTCCAGAGTAAGCGAATGCTCAGTGAGACACTGCACAGGCAGCCATCTATTCATCACTTCACCCAGAGACGAGTGTAGATCCCACTGTAAACTTTGGAGGGACAGCAAAAGCAGCCTGAGTTGGGAGTGTGGCCCAGCCACGGGGAAAGCCAAAGTACTGCCAGGAGGTCACTGTGAATGGGGTGACACTTGCTGGGACCTGGATGGGTCTAAGAGGGATCTAGAACATGTCACACCTGGGGGTGGGGTCAGTTTGTGCCCGAGGTCAATACAAGAACACAGAAGCCAACATGGGTGTCCAGCAGTAAAGCACCCAGAGCCAGAAAGGTACAGAAACTGTCCAGGACACCTCTGCATTGTCTCCTCAGCCAGGATTCAGACACCTGGCTGAAGCTGTGCCACCACTTGGTCTCGGTTAAAGAGCCAGAACTGAGGCTGCAGGCTCGCCTACGCCTCCAGGATCCCACTTCCGGGAGTGTACCTCAGGCAACGCTGTCCATGCATCTGTGAGTACCTTCTCCTCTGGACTACCATGGGGCTTTTCTGTCCTAACAATGCTCCATCCTCAGCTTCTATTCCTGATGCCTGTCTCCTCTTAGACTTCAGTGCTGAGGAGGCCAGGGATGCATTTCCTAACATAGGTCCCAGTCCAAGGCCGGCCATTAAGGTAGGGCAGGCGAGTGAGCCCAGGGATGGAGAAGTGGTTAATTAGGCGTCAGGAACCCATATGTATCCCACCTAGGTTCCTCTGTGGTCCCTCCACAAAACCTGCAATCACTTTTGCTTCCTCCCTTGAAGCTCCTTCAAGCAGCAAGTCACAAACCCAGCCACCTGCCCGGATTCCTGACTCACAGGGCAATCCCAGAAGCCCCCACTCTCTACAAAGGCCACTGAAGTGTAAGGAAACTGCTCTATAGCAGGTGTCCTCAGCAGATGAAAACCACTGGGGAGGTGGCAGGTCACAAACATCTTGGTCTCCTGCCTTGTCCTCTAAGACCCTGGGAGACAAGTAGGTCCAGAGTCAACACCCAAAACCCAAACGAGCTGTGGAACTGGGAAGGCGACCTCAGTAACTCCTCACAACACTACCCTCCAGTCCTTGCTTCCCTTAACCTTCACCGAGTGTGTGGCCAGGTCACTTCCACTGTCCCGAGCCACAGAACATACTCTTTTTTTGTTTGTTTGTTTGGTTTTGGTTTTGTTTTTTTGAGACAGGGTTTCTCTGTGTAGCCCTGGCTGTCCTGGAACTCACTTTGTAGGCCAGGCTGGCCTTGAACTCAGAAATCCTCCTGCCTCTGCCTCCAGAGTGCTGGGATTAAAGGGCAGAACATAACTCTTATCCTCCGTCCCCAGCACAAGAAGAGGACCTCCTGTCCTTCCTCCCCCGCTGTCTGCTAGTCTGTGTGCTCCAGAGAGCAGAGCAGTCAGCAGGGTTGAAGGTATTGCTGCCACCTTTCCAAGGCAGAAGGTCTTTGAAACGTTCAGGTCCTCCGTTCTTTCCTTCGCAATTTAGTTTCCAATTTCATTGTCCCCTGGCTTCCCAAGCTGTGTTCCTTCAGCCTGGGCGCATCGTTGCTGACCTCCAGCTCTCCCAACCTCACCTCCCTAGATCTGTCACTCCTGCCCAATGCATGCATGCGATGGGCTAAACCAATCGGAGAGAGAATCGGTCTTTTCCAGCCTGAGATTCCAAAGACCAGGGAAAAGTCCGGCAGATCAGAAAGAGGGAGGGGTTCAAGGAAAGAGGTAGACACCGAATACTCGGGGAGCCCGGGTGGAACCTCTGGGAAGGTCCACGTGCGCGGAGGGGCGCGGATCTGCGGGGACCAGCGCGACAAGTGCGATCTGGGGACCGCGGCAGAAACTCGGGTGAGAGGCGCGCGCGGAGGTCGGGCGCGCGTGATTGGATTCAGGGAAGTGACAGCGCGTCCCTTTCCATGCTCGACCCACTCACCAAGGCCCGCCGTTCTCGGCCGCCACGCAGGCAGCCCTAGTCCTGGGTCTGGCTACTCACAGCCAGTCGCCCCGTGAGTCTTCGGCGCCTCGTTTTGTTTGTTTGTCTATCACCGTAACGCTTCTTAGGTCTCCGCCCCGGAAGTGATGTCACCGAGCACAAATGGAGGGGACCCTAGGCTGTCACCCAGTCTTTAAAGGGTACACAGAGCTTCGCACTGCTTCTGACAGTACTCTTGAGCTAAAGCTGCCTCTGGGCGGAAGTAGCCCATCTAGGACTCGGCCTCTTTAAAGGAACAGAGACTTCTGCAACCTTGGGAATACGTTTGGGGTCGCGGGCTCTTGGACCGAGCAGCGCAATTGTTCGCTGAAGCAGGTCAGTTCCTGGTCGCCGAGCGAGGTTTTATCTAGATCGTGTGTTGAACTTAGCTGGTTTGCGAGTGCTGTAGCTCTTTGATGCATGTTTTCCTGTTTGTGTGTGGTGTGTAGCTTCTCTGGAAGAAGGATCTGTCCCCTGAGAAAAACTTGCACCCGCGGTCTTGGCAGCTCGGCACTCAGCCACAGAACCAGTTAGGCTAGCTCTCTCTGCACCCACGTTCACTCTCCCAAGGTAGTCCTGGCCAAGAAGATGCGCTAACGGAGAATTGCCTGCAGAGCTAGCGCCAATAGTCTCTGTGGGTCCTTCTGGGTTCTGTCGGTTCCCGGGCTCCACGGCAATTGGATTCATGTACTAATGTGGGACAACTTCCAAGATAACTTATATAAAAAAAAATAATAATTTTTTAAAAATAATTAACGGGACAGAAAGAATAGCCTTCAGCCCTACTGCCGTTTGAGTGTTCGCATGCACCGCAACTTTTTGTAATGTCACATTATTAACTGGTTGCCGGGCAGCAGGAAACAGAGGTCCTGAGGAAATGAACTATGTACACGAATTATCTCTTAGAAAGAAAAGGATGAAATCGTCTCCTGAGTCAATGCCTAACTAAGTTCAGGTCTCCTCCTAGAGATCTTTTTCTTTTCTTTTTTTTTTTTTTAAAGATTTATTTATTTATTATATGTAAGTACACTATAGCTGTCTACAGACACTCCAGAAGAGGGAGTCAGATCTTGTTACAGATGGTTATGAGCCATCATGTGGTTGCTGGGATTTGAACTCTGGACCTTTGGAAGAGCAGTCGGGTGCTCTTACCAGCCCGAGGGAGCCATCTCACCAGCCCGAGACAGGGTTTCTCTGTTGAGTCCTGGCTGTCCTGGAACTCACTCTGTAGACCAGACTGGCCTCAAACTCAGAAATCCGCCTGCCTCTTCCTCTCAAGTGCTGGGATTAAAGGCATGCGTCACCATCCTCCTAGAGATCTTGTTGCTTCCCTTTAATAAAGGAGGCGCCAGGCTAGGGGAAACTGGGGGATTTAGTTAGTGTATCACAACCGGCATGGGAAGGAGCCAGAAAGTTGAGGACAGGGGGTTTTAGCCAGCTATGGTCAGATGTGCAAAACCCATGTTTTAGAACTACCAGGCGTGTCACAGACATGCCACATGACCTGCAGGAAAAATGGGGCTGACAAGAGGCTGAAGGATAGGGATAGGGTAGATGAAAGAGAACAGGGACAGAGCCTGGGTGGACTACAAGGCTCACAGTCCTCCATAGACCTGGAGCATCATCCATAAACAAATACGACCACAATGGTAGACACCAGGTGGCCCCAAGGCTGGGCTCACCGTTTTATACACATCAGTTCTGTTTACCAATGGGTGAGGCACGGAGTTTGGAAAGGTCTCCTCCCACCCGCAGGAGGGTTGTCTCTCCCTCTGCTTCCTGGGAGCCTTGGCACTGATGTGTGGGTCTCCTGTGTAGTCCACCTAGAAGGGAGCTCAGGGTCTCACAGCAGACAGGACACTGTTTCCACCCTATGTTTCTGTGAGAGCAACAGACAACCTGGCAGTCAATTCCTGTGTTGAAAACTTTTGCGTAGAACAAGGAACCAGACTGGGTGAAGTTAGAGGGGGAATTCTCCAAGATTGTGACAGAGAAGTGTGTAGAATGCCTGCCCAGCCTCCCTGAGGGTCCTAAGTGGCTGGCAAAGAGTACAATGTCAGAGCAGGGCTGGCTGGAGCCCTCCAGTCTAGTTCCTGTGACACCATTCTATATAGCTAAGCTTCAAATCCACCTACTCCTCAGTCTCCACTTTACCTCAAGACCTGACTCCCGATTGCTAATCCAGATGGGAAGACCAAATGTTCTCTATCGTGCCCACCTGCACAGACCTTGCAGTCCGTCTGTCCATCCACAGAGCATGAGTCCTAGTGGTGCAAATAAAGGCGTCACATGGCAGGACAAGAGGCTTTGTCTTCCTGCTTTGTTTTGTTTTGTTTATTGGCAGAGGTCTCAAATTGCCAAGGAACAGGAACACCTAGCTATTAAGAAAGAGCCTGGGCCGGGCAGTGGTGGCACATGCCTTTAATCCCAGCACTCAGGAGGCAGAGGCAGGCGGATTTCTGAGTTCGAGGCCAGCCTGATCTACAGAGTGAGTTCCAGGACAG
>NC_034592.1:17477079-17478233 GCF_900095145.1 Mus pahari | reverse complement strand
AAGAAAGAAAGAAAGAAAGAAAGAAAGAAAGAAAGAAAGAAAGGGAAAGGAAAGGAAAGGAAAGGAAAGGAAAGGAAAGGAAAGGAAAGGAAAGGAAAGAAAAGAAAAGAAAAGAAAAGAAAAGAAAAGAAAAGAAAAGAAAAGAAAAGAAAAGAAAAGAAAAGAGAAAGGGCCTGACCCTGCCTTTGGCCAAATCACTTCAGCTTAGCAGGAGAGGGCCCATCCCAGCAGATAGTGAGTCCCATGGACTTGGAGTTCACTGCAGCTCCTGAAAAGTTTCTGCCTCTTGGGGTGGAGATGGGGGGATGGAGTTGAGCTGAATGAAGCTCGCGGCTGGGGATTTCCTGTACTTTGCCAGGTCTCTGCTTTTGGGTAAGTCCTTTCCTTGCCCAAAGCCCCGACCCTCATCTTCTCTACCTAGGAAATTAGTGGCCTCTTCTCCAAGTTCCTGCTGGGCCCTCTGTTATGTAAAAACTGTCCACAGAATGAGAGTTCAGTTTTGGTTCCACATCTTACAAAAGGAACAAAAACTAACCTGCCTGCTATTTGTCACACCGAGCTTGCCACCAATCCCTGTGGACTGGGAACTACAGTCAGAGCTGCAGAAGCCACTTCTTTGTCCTCAGCCCATCCCAAGGTCAGGGATTGGGGTCTCCATCCTGTGTGGCTTAGCTGTTAGGCTGGCATTTCTCCTGGGGGGTATTTATATTATGGAACCTCTTTTTTACTGCTTAAAAAGGGGGGCTGGACTCATTATTGAACAAGAAACTTTTGCAGGGAAGTTTTGTGTCATGAAATAGATTTTTTTTTTTTAGGTTTTTTTGTTTTTCAAGACAGGGTTTCTCTGTGTAGCCTTGGCTGTCCTGGAACTCACTTTGTAGACCAGGCTGACCTTGAACTCAGAAATCCACCTGCCTCTGCCTCCTGAGTGCACCACCACGCCTGGCTTATGAAATAGATTTTTTTTTGTTTTGTTTTTTAAAAATATTTGTTTATTTATTTATTATTATACATGTAGCTGACTTCAGACACCCCAGAACAGGGTGTCAGCTCTCATTACGGGTGGTTGTGAGCCACCATGTGGTTGCTGGGATTTGAACTCAGGACCCCCAGAAGAGCAGTCAGTGCTCTTACCCTCTGAGCCATCTCACCAG
>NC_034592.1:17474052-17476914 GCF_900095145.1 Mus pahari | reverse complement strand
TGTGTGTGCGTGCGTGCGTGTGTGTGCGTGTGTGTGTGCGTGTGTGTGTGTGTGTGTGTGTGTGTGTGTGTGTGTGTGTGTGCGCGTGTGTGTGTACATGATTGGAGGCCAGAGGCATCAAATGTCCCTGAAAGCTGGAGTCCCAGCCAGTTGTAAGCCACCTGGTTTGGGTGCTGGCAGTCAAATTTAGTTCCTCTGCAAAAGCAGTGTGGCTCCTCACCGCTAAGCCATCTTGGTAGCCATCTTGGTAGCCGTCCTGTGAAATAGATTTTTGTGGAAAGCTTGCTGGTTTCCATTTTAATTGATCTCTTGTCAACTGCAAGTTACTGCATGCACACAAGGACCATGGCATGCCCTGGGTTAGACTCTCAGTTTCGTTGGTATCTGTGGTGCTGGGGATCAAGTTCATGCTCTTGGACCTGCTGTATTCATTCTACAGATGGATAAACTGAGTCAAGACAACCCATGTTCCATAGCTAGTGCAATAGTGGAGCTGGGACCATTACATCTAAGACCAAACTTCAGTTTTTATTTCTCCTTGTCCTGGAATGGGGACAGGTCTTAACCAAGCTTCTCCCATCCCAATTCTATGGGCACCATGGTTAATGTTGTGTCAGCGAGTGGCCATTTCCTGGCAGAGAAAATGTAAACATTCTTCAAGGGACCAGAGCACTGGGACTGGAACAAACAACTTTGCCTTGAATGCCAGGTCCCCGTGGAGATCAGACTGACCTCAAACTCACAGAGATCTCCCTGCCTCAGTGTGCTGAGTGTGGGATTAAAGGCAGAGACCACAGTACCTGGTGCCTTTAAAAAAAAAAAAAAAAAAAAAAGGTGTATGGTTATTTTGCCTAAATGCATGTCTGTTCCTGTGTGTGCAGTACCTGTGTAGGCCGGAAGGGGGTGTTGGCTCCCTAGGACTGGAGGTACAGGTGGTTGGTTGTGAGTCACCATGTTGCTGCCAGGAGTCAAACCTGAGTCCTGTGGCAGAGAAAACCACTGAGCTGTCTCCAGCACCACGACTTTATTACTTATTTTTGGCTTTTCCAGACAAGCTGTCTCTGTTCCTGGCTGCCCTGCAACTTGCTTGTAAGTCAGGCTAGCCTCAAAATCAGAGGTCCATCTGCCTCTGCCTCTGCCTCTGCCTCTGCCTCTGAATAGCTGGGATTAAGGTGTGTACCACCACCACCGCCGCCTGGCAAAAGGGAGAGTTTTGTTTTGTTGTTTTGGCTTGTCCAGAGACTTTGTTCTCTGTTCATCCTAAAGAAAAGGAACCATGGAAGCTGCAGACTCAGGACTCAGCCAACTCCTGAGGCCAGCCTGAGGTGGCTCTGCACTCCACCTAGAGTAAGCAACAGCCTGCTGGACAACTTGGTACAATGGGGTCAGCAGCCAGGCACAGCTGGGGTCAGCACCAAGTTCTTGAAGCAAGCCAGTGCCAAGGGCCATCCACATCCATCCATCTACAAGCTCTCCTAAGCTGAGGCTGGTGGCCAGTAGCTGGCTAGGTTCAGGGAGGTGCCCCTCTGGTCCCTGCCCTGATGGAGATGTCTCCTCACTGTACCCAAGCGCCTGTGCTGCCCCCGTGGCAGAGATTCTCTGGTGCGTTGTGTTTGAGACAAGTACTTCTGGGTAGCTCTGACTAGCCTGGAACTTGCCGTGGGGACCAGGTTGACTTAGAGCTCACAGACATCTGTATGCTTTGCCTCCCATGTGCTGGGATTAGAGGTGTACACCACCATGTTTGGCTCTATTTCATCTGTCTGTTTGTCTGTCTGTCTACATATTTACTTATTTTTAGCTCACTTCTGAGTGTTTTGCCTACATGTACGCCTGTCTTAATCAGGGTTTCTGTTGCTTCAGTGAAACCCCATGACCAGGAAGCAGGTTGGAGAAGATCGACTTTATTTGGCTTCCACTTCCACATCACTGCTCATCACTGAAGGAAGTCAGGACAGGAACAAAGCAGGAACCTGGAGCCAGGAGCTGATTCAGAGGCCATGGAAGGATCTTGTTCCCCTTGGCTTGCTCAGCCTGCTTTCTTCTAGAATCAAGGACTACCTGCCCAGGGTGGTACTACCCACAATGGGCTGGCCCCTCCCACATCAATCACTAATTAAGAAAACACCCACAAGGGAAAAAAAAGAAAGAAAGAAAGAATCCACTTCCAAGGGTGGGGATGGGAAAGGTGATTTTCATGTCTTTAATCCCAGCATTTGGGAGGCAGGGGCAGATGGTTCTTTGTGGGTCCAGCTTGGTCTGCAGAACAAGTTTCAGGACAGCCAGGGCTACACAGAGAAGCCCTGTCTTGAAAAACCAAAAAAAAAAAAAAAAATGTCCTGCCTACAGCCTGATCAAATTGAGGCGTTTTCTCAGTTGACGCTCCTTCCTCTCCAGTGACTGTAGCTTGTGTCAAGTTCACATCAAAAAAGCAGTGTCTGTACCATATCCACAGATGCCACATGAGAACTCATGTTCTCAGGAACTAGAGTTACAGACGGTTGTGAGCCTCCATGTGGCAGCTGGGAGCCAACCCCAGGATCTCTGCAGGGGCAGCCAGTGCTCTTAACTGCTGAGACATCTCTCCAGTCCCTTATTTTATTTTTTATTCACTTGGGAGTTTTTGTTTGTTTGTTTGTTTTTTCATTTTTTAAACAGTCTCACTTTGTAGCCCTGGCTATCCTAAAACTCACCAGGCTGGCCTCAAACTCAGAGATCCACTTGCCTCTGCCTCCCGAGTGCTGGGACTAAAGTTGTGTGCCACTACCACCTGACTCATTTTAAAATTTTTAATTATGAACCCCTTCTCTCTCTCTCTCTCTCTCTCTCTCTCTCTCTCTCTCTCTCTCTCTCTCTCTCTCT
>NC_034592.1:17457068-17474019 GCF_900095145.1 Mus pahari | reverse complement strand
GTGTGTGTGTGTGTGTGTGTGTGTGTGTGTGTGTGTGTGTGGTGTGTTTAGGTTTATGCCTGGAAGCCAGGTAAGAGTATCAGATGCCCTGGAACTGGAGTTCCAAATATTTGTGAACCATCTGACACAGTCTGACATGGTCTGACACGGGTGCTAGGAACCAAACTAGAAGATAGACTTTATTTGGCTCTGACAGAACACCATGGACTCCTAACCCCTGAGCCACAGTCCAGGCTCCCCGCCCCACTCCACCTCTACCCTTTCACCCCACACCTTGTGGATTTTACATTCCATCAAATTCTTCATGATTTTGAGTAAATGTTCAGACAAACGCCACTGTCACCACAATACAACTGTGACCAACAGTCCCTCGGGCCTGTGGACATCACTTCTCATGCGTAGTCCACTATCCTACCCCCACTCCAACACCAAGCCACCATTATTTACTTCAAGTCTCTGTGGGGTTCAAAGCCTTGCTAAAAATAGAGCCCAGATCCACTGATGCCAGACAAGTGCTTTTCCAGCAACTGTATCGGAAGACAGCTCCGGTGTAAGAATAACCCTGGTATACCTGTAGGGTCTCCCGGGGAGGAGAAGACAAGATGGAGAGGAGTTACAGGTTAACCTCTGTCCTCCCACACACACACACTCAGCCACACACTGCTTCTGTGCACACTGAACACACACTTACAAATCAAACTATGTGCAAGTCTATACGTCTCCAGTCCCAACCCAGAGAAGCCAGGTTTTATAATTCCATAGAGCCTCTTCAAACACTCTTTCTTCAACATAATCATAACCACTCATTATATTAAGCAGCCTCACCACACCATTGTGATAAGGATAAATTGCAGATTTACTTAAATAACCCAGGCTCTCAATAACACAGTTCAAGTGTCAGTGACCATATAAAGTTAATCACTGACAGTTGCATAACATGAACTTTGTAGTTAGTTCTCCCCCACAGATTTCAAGGAAAGACAGATTGCAAAATGACAGGTTACGTGGGAGTGGCAGCCAGTCATGTCAGGCCCCTGCTTCCCATGTCGGGGGGCCGATTAGTCACTGTATTTGTTCAGGGACAGGCAACAAAGCATGCTGTCACCAAGTAATAAAACTAGGGGACCCAGGTAGCATTTCACAAAATGGAATATCAGAAGAGAGCGTTAGCCAGGAGAGACACAAGTGCAGGTAAACAAGGGACCTGGACCTGGGAAGTCACATGTGCATGGGACTACGTAGCTGACATTAGGGACAGGAGCGCTGTAGTGTCCTTGTTGGAAACCTTCCAAGGCTAATGAGAGAAACTTGCCGAATGTACTCTAACAGGAGCTGAGAGGCCCAGAGAAGATGTATTTATTCATGTGGTCCAGCTTGGATGGAGCCCAGGCCCGGGACACACCAGTCAAGGGCTCTACTGCTGAGCTTCAGGTCCAGCCCTTGTTTGTTTGTTTGTTTGTTTGGAGACACGGTCTTAACTATGTAGCTTGGGTTGCATCCAAACGCCTATGATTCTGGGGCTGGCAAGATGGCTGAGCAGGTTACATCTGCCACCAACTCGGGTGGCCTGAGTTTTATGCCCAGAACCTCCAGGGATGGAACAGTAGGTAAGAGTATTGTCCAGCGGCTGGAGAGATGGCTCAGCAGTTAAGAAAGAGCACTGGCTGCTCTTCCAGAGGTCCTGAGTTCAAATCCCAGCAATCACATGGTAGCTCATAATCATCTGTAATGGGATCGGATGCCCTCTTCTGGTGTGTCTGAAGACAGTGACAGTGTACTCATATACATGAAATAAATAAATCTTAAAAAAAAAAAAAAGAGTATTGTCCAAAGTTGCAGCGGATAGCGAAAAGGTTTCCAGCACTCAGCTGGGAGCTCACAGCATCTGTAACTCCAGTTAGAGGATAAGGATCCAGTACCCTCTTCCGGGCTCCCATTTCACGCCTGCAGTGCACAGGTATCTATGCAGACAAAATACGCATACACATAACAAATAAAGAAATTTGCAATCTTCATGCCTCAGCCTCCTGAGGGTTATTGGTGTCCACCCATCCCCTAGCTCAGATTTTTGTTACTTTAGCTCATACATGTAGTCATGTGAGATACTGTGTTCATTCTTTCATTGATTTATTCTCTGATATATTACATCCTGACCATAGTTTCCCTCCCTCCTCTCCTCATTAGAAAAAGGGCAGGCTCCCAGAGATATCCACCAAACATGGCATAGCAAGTTGGAATAAGACCTGCACCTCCCCTCCTATTAAGGCTGGTCAAGGGAGCCTAGGACAAGGGTCCCCCAAACAGGCAAAATGGTCAGAAATAGCTCCTCTCTCCCCGCTCTGTCTGTTAGGAGTCGCACAAAAACACTAAGCAACACAACTATAAAACCTATGTAGAGACTAGGTTAGACCAATGCAGGCTCCCTGATTGTCAGTTCAGTCTCAGTGAGCCCCCCCCCCAAAGAAATGATTCCCAAATGATTCTGCTATCCTCATAGACAGGAGCCTGGCATAATCACCATCAGAGAAGCTCGCTCCATCCAGCAACTGATGGCAGCAGATTCAGAGACCCACAACCACACAGGAGGTGGAGCCCGTGAACACTGATGGAGGAGAGGGAGGACTGTAGGAACTGGAAGGGTCAGGAATGCCACAGGAGACCCACAGCATCAACCGTCATGAATTCATCCCTTGACGCATGGCGTGAGGCAGGGTTTTTAACTTTGAGGTGAGGCAGTCCAAGCTGACATACGAAGTCAAGGCCGGCCTCAAACTCCCAATCTCCTTGCCTTAGTCTCCCAGATGTCAGGACTACAGGCATGCAACACGAAGCCCACTCCAAAGCCATTCTTTCTGTGTAGCTGTTGTAAAGGGAGATCTCAGAAATGGTTATTCTTTGGCTCAGCACCCTCAAATAGAGCCAGGGAGTGTAGCTGGTCTCTGCTACTTTGTGGGTTCTTCTCTGCCCCATCCTCTACCCCCTTCCCTCATCCTATATTTATCACTAGATAGGAGAAAAAGAAAGATGGAAGGGAAAGAGACAGGGGTCCAAGAATCTATTTTTTCCATTTGTTTCTTCTTTGAGCATGATTTTTAACAAACCACACCTCTGTAGAACACAAGGCAAATCAGTCAGTTGCTGTGGACAGTAAGAAGCAGCCCGCATCCCCACTCCTGGGGTTAAAACGAAAACACCTTCTTATAATATCTCTGTGGGTTGTTTTTTTTTTAAAGAAACTAAAATTCCAGGTTTTTCAAAAATGTCACTACAAAGGAGCTTTTGAGGAAAGAGAGCCCATGCCTGCTTTTTTATTTGCAACCTGGACCAAACCACAGACAGGGGCTACAAATTCTGAGCCCCATCCCTGCAACAGCCCCACAAAAATCACCAGTAGATCTTTGACAATTTGTAGAGTACTGGTGTGTGTGTGTGTGTGTGTGTGGAGTAATGGTGTGTGTGTGTGTGGGGGGGGCAGAATCTTGCTATGTTATAGTACTGGTTGGCCTGACACTTACTATGTTGATCAAAATGGACTCAAACTTGTGACAATCCCCCTGCCCCAGTGCTGGGATTATGGGCATGCACCACCACACCTGGTTCAGTTTTTTGCCTCTTAAAACTCTGCCCTTTCTTCCAAAGCTTAGAACATAGGCCAGTTGCTCCCACGCCCTCTATCTCCCGGTATTGTACTTCATTAACAGACTGAGTAAACACCTTTTGCCTGGGGTGGACTTGGGCGTCATTTCAGGCTAGTGCTAGTGTCCAGTTGATCCAGCAGCATGTGCTAAAGACTGTGTTCTTTCCCACAATTGTCTTGCCCTCTGTAGGAGCAATCACCCATGAGCATGGCAGTTGATTTGGGAATTGTTGGTTCCGATTCATGCTCTGCACATCTGTCCTTCATCCAATCCCCTTTGGGTTTTTATTATTATTAATCATTTTGTTCATTCATTCATTCATTCATTATCCCCTTCCTGGATACCTCTCTACAAACCCCCATCCAATATCCCCCTCCTTCCCACTCTGCCTCTATGAGGGTACTCCCCCACCCACTCACCCACTCCTGCCTCACTGCTCTAGCATCCCCCTGTTCTGGGTCATCAAGCCTCCATAGGACCAAGGGCCTCCCCTCCCACTGATGTCAGATAAAGCCACCCTCTGCTACATATGTGTCTGGAGCCATGGATTCCTCCATGTGTATTCTTTGGTTGGTGGTTTAGTCTCTGGGAGCTCTGGGTGGTACAGTCAGTTCATATTGTTCCCTTTGGATTTATTATTACCATTATTACTATTTTATTTTTTGGTCCCCTCAGGTTTGCTCTGTAGTGAGTTTTGGAATTGGGTGATGTGTTGCATCCAGAGTTGTCTGCTAGGGTTTATGTTGTACTGCTGGCTTCTTGGTTTTGCTTTGACTTGGTGTTTGTTTGTTTGTTTGTTTTTTGGTTTTTCAAGACAGGGTTTCTCTGTATAGCTCTGGCTGTCCTGGAACTCACTCTGTAGACCAGGCTGGCCTTGAACTCAGAAATCCACCTGACTCTGCCTCCCGAGTGCTGGGATTAAAGGCGTGCGCCACCACGCCCGCGTCTGCATGAGGATTTTTATTTTTTTATTTTATTTTATTTTTTTCGAGACAGGGTTTCTCTGTATAGCCCTGGCTGTCCTGGAACTCACTTTGTAGACCAGGCTGGCCTCGAATCCAGAAGTCTGCCTGCCTCTGCCTCCTGAGTTCTGGGATTAAAGGCGTGCACCACCATGCCTGGCAAGGATTTTTATTGATCCAACATGTTGGGGACTTCCCTCCCAGCACACCATAGGAGAGACCCAGAACAAAGAACACACTTTTTATACCTTGTAAGGGGCGGATTTGAGCAACAGGGCAGCTGTCTTATTCTCATTGTTGTAGCAAGTAACCTTGTCAGGCACTGGTTGGTTTGCACAGTGACTACCTCTGGCCTGGTGACTCACTTTGCTTGCCCCCATGGTGGGTTATTACGATTTGATCAGCAAAGCAGTAGTACATTTTGAACTTATGGGTCAGCTATTAACGTCACAGCTATTAACGTCACAGGGAATCCTAGCAAGGTCAGGGCAGTTTGTGGTTTTTTTTTCTCAGAATTCAGTGTGAGAAGCAGGTAGGAGAATTTTTCTGAGAACTGTTATTTTTGTTTTGGTTATTTCTCTGAAAACAACTAATATTATTTTGACAGCTGCAGGCTTAATCATTTTGACCGCTAAAACTATGTTTTCACATTTGTTTAGTCAGCCAGCTTCCTTATCTGGCTCTGCACTTGGCCTGCTAGTACAGTTTGGAAAGTCCTTTTCTAAGAGGGAAGGTACTGGGTGGTTTGAATTCATTTTAGATATTACAGTTCATTAGGCTAAACAGGAATGCTGGGTGTGTGTGCGTGTGCATGTGCATGCATGTGTGCATGTGCGTGCGTGCGTGTGTGTGTGTGTGTGTGTGTGTGTGTGTGTGTATGCGTGTTTCCAGAATTGGAGCAGGAGTCTGGGTTTATGCTGTGTTGCTAGCATCTGTCAATGACCTTCACCTGGGTCATTTGCCCCTGCAGGTGATTTGAACTTTAAAGGGTCACTGAGAGTGACTGAGGTGAGTCACACAATAAAGTGCCTGGCAGCAACCCAGTGCACAGTGATTCTATGTTGTTGTTGTTGTTGTTAGAACTGTGTGTGGGACTCAGGCCTTGGCTCGGAGCCATTTTCTGGCCTAGACTGTCTGCCCTTCTGTACCCCTGGAGGGGAAGTCTGCAGTGCCTCGGATATGGGAGGCATGTTCAGGAGTGCAGCAGGCCTCTCGGTGCACCTGGTGTGGCCACTCTGGGGAAGGAAGGCTGGAGCCTCACTCAGCCGGTGCTTGCACCAGTCTGTAAGTGTCCTGCATGGCACTCGCCCATATTCACAGCCCTGGAGGGGAGGGGCCTGGGGTCTGGCTTGGTCTTGCCTTCAAAGCTGTGCATGAGTCCACTCTTCCAGAGCCTTTCTAGACTACAGCTGGCTTGTCATCTCCCTTGGTCCTGCTTCTCTCATCTGGAACTTAGCTCTGCATGGATGCTTGTATGTTGGTTCCTGCCTGTCTATCCATGGTCAGCCCAGGGCCCAGCCCACCTCATAGCACAGAGTGGGAGCACAATACATCTTGGTTGGCTGATCGTGGTATATATAGCTTGAGAATAGCACTGTTCCCTGATTTATCCATGTATTGACTGCTGTATTGGCCTTGAGAATGACAGTTCTCTCTCCTTCTCAAGGCCATTCATCTCCACTCATTTCTGTTCATCTGTAAGTTTGTGCCCTCCTGCCCTGCTCCCTCCCCAGCCCAACCAAGCTCCACACTCCCACTGCTGGGCCTCATCCATCCCGTTATCCATTTATCTCATTCATCTCATTCATAATCTCTCCCTCTTTCCCCTCACCTCCATCCCAGATGAAGAGCCACCTGGTGCACCTGGCTTCATGCTGTTGTCCACAGGGAGAGGCTCTGCTGCTGTGACCTGAGGAAATGTCCGTGAAGCTGTAGGTTAGAGACAGGCTCAAACTCAGAAAAGAGGCAGTGTGAAGTGCACCTGTTAGAATCAATCAAAGACCAAAAAAGAGCCAGAAATACACTAATCAGGCTGCAGAGCCAGAAATACACCAATCAGGCTGCAGAGCCAGAAATATACCAATCAGGCTGGAGAGGTGGCTCACCAGCTGAAAGTACTTGTCACCAGTCTCAGTGACCTGAGTTTGATGACTGGGACTCACGTAGTGGGGAACCAAGGATCAACTCTGGCAAGTTGTCCTCTGACCTCCACACACAAGCTGTAACGTGCATACCCCAGAAAATGAATGAGCTATAGCTTAAAAAAAAAAAATAACCCGAAAACCCAGCCAATAAAATAATGTGATGTCTGTACACATTCCCTAACAGAAGCAAACAAAAGCTGGGAAGCAGAAAGAGAGAGGAGGAGGCTCTGCGAGCCCCTGGGTGACCTGCCTACAGCATCATGCACACTAGGCACGAGCAGAGATACATACATAGTGGGGATTCCTGTTCATTTATTCCTCATTCCTGTTCATTGCCTCACTCGGGAGGAAGAGGCAGGCGGATTTCTGAGTTTGAGGCCAGCCTGGTCTACAAAGTGAGTTCCAGGACAGCCAGGGCTACACAGAGAAACCCTGTCTCGAAAACAAACAAACAAACAAAAAAAAAAAAAAAAAAAAAAAAAAAAAAAAAAAAAAAAAAAAAAAAAAAAAAAAAAAAGAAAAGAAAAGTAAAGTAAAGAAAGAAAAGAAAAAGAAAGAAAAAAGAAAAATAATAAGTAAAGGAAGAAAAGTAAAATATTTGCTAATCAACTCATCAACAAAAATCACCCCTGACGTTTTGGATGTCATGATGTAGTCTCAGGACCACCCTCTTCTGAGCTCAGTGGTCTACACTGTGAGTGCTAGACATGACATCATCCAGGATTGAGCCGAAGGGCAGAGCACAGAGCTGGCAAAGATGCTGTGTGCCGTTGCCAGGATCTCAGACTGCAGTGAAGCCTTCCTTACCACACATGGCCCAAGGCTTCTCCAGGGCGGGGCCTAGCATCAAGACTGCTGGCACAAGTGCTTCTCTGAGCCTCTGTGTGCCTCTTGCCCTCCTGTGCCTTGTGGGTGCTATGGGGACTTAGCGGATCCTGACCATCCTGATCTTCATTGGCCTCCAATGGGCGTGGCCTAGCTTTGCTCCCTCCTGGGCCTGAGTGAGCAAGCCCCTCACCAGGCCCAGGAAAGCCTTTGCCAGTGCAAGTGCCATTGTTCATGGGACCCTCCTCCTCCCTCCACACCCCTCTTCCCAGCCCTCAGCCCTTCTGGGGTCACCTGTAACCTGGCCATCGGCTCTGTCTCAGGACTGGTGGACTTCCCGCTCACAGCCTCCCTCAGGTGGGTGGTAGAGGCTGGAAGGGTGATGGAGCCCTTCGAGGAGTCCTCAGGGGTAGGCTAGGAGAACAGGTCCCAGCTAGCTGGGCCACCTGAGGCTGGATCTCCACCCATTTCAAAACTCAGAGGGTGGGGCTATGATCTTAAAGCAGCTGTCTGGGGTTGCACACACGCCACACCAGGAAGATTCTCATACTGGACTTCCCTTCTCTGTACCCAGCTCACCATGGCCAAACGGCTGCAGGCTCGAAGGCTGGAGGGGATCGATCACAACCCCTGGTGAGCTGAGGGGCTGGGGATGGGTCTGGGTGTCCTTTCTCCCATGGGCTGACAATCTCTGACTTGTAGTAACTCAGTGTACCCAGAATGTGTGTGACAGCCACAGCATAGGAGAGGCAAGATAGTGGACTAGCCTCAAACCTCTGAGTGCCCCCCACCTGGCTGGGCAGGAGACACTGGTACAAACTGGAAATGGTTTTCTCCCCCTGAAGGGCCTTGTGGACTAGCAATGGCTTCCATACATCTGGGATTCATCCAACTGGAAACCAAAAACATGTTTCAAAAAAGCATCCTTGAGGCTGGAGAGATGTTTCAGTGGGTGTGAGGACCTGTGGCATCTGCTAGAGTACCTACGTAGGTTCAAGTCCTAGAACTTACTATTTTTCCAAAGCTGGGCGTGGCCATGTCTCATAATCCCAGTGCTGTGGCAAACAGAAAGAGGAGGGCTGCTGGGCTGTTCAGCATCCTAGCTCCAGGTTAGCGAGAGACCTTACGTCAAAGGGACAGGAGGGTCATAGCTCAAGATACTTGCCCACCTCCTCTGGGTTAACACCAAACACACACACACACACATACACACACACACACACACACACGTGTGTACACTCACAAAAAGGAAAATGAACACCCTTACCTAACACATACAGTTCTTCTTGCCCTCAGTCACTAACAGCTCTTTATATGCACACGCACGCACGCACGCACGCACGCACACACGCACACACACACACAGCCAAGCAGTCCTATAGCTCCTCTGTCCAGTCCATATCCTGCCATGTCCCACAACAACAGGGCTTTGACCCACAGCACTGCCTGCCGCACAGAGCCCGCCCAGACATATGCTGTGGCCTGTGCTTGTGTCTTTGTGACTATTTGGCTGTGAGTTTGGAGCGGGAAGGATGGCCTGTTCAAAAAAGTGGTGACCTCTGAGGCGTTAGGGCCTGAGTTTGGGTCAGCTAATTGTGGCGCTTACCTGTAATCCCAGCATTAGTGTGGTCTACTCAGTGGAATTCCAGACCAGTGAGACCCCTTGCCTTAAACAAAAAGATAGAAGGAGCCAGAGGAGGAGTGACACCAAGGTTGTCCTCTGACCTTCAGATGCATACCTGCACATGCATATAAACATACACATGCATACATGCAGTTCTGCACACATGTACACATCCTGATTCACATATGCTCCTCCTGGGGTCACTTAATTCACCAGAGCAGTGCACAGGACTCAGAGGACGTGCTCTACCGACCTCACAAGTTTACTATGAAGGCCACTGCCAAGGTACAAAGGAGCAGCCTGGCATTGCCTGGCACTCAGCTGTGTCCCCAGAGAGGCCCAGACCACAGTCAGCCACACAGGCCACCGGGTAGTAGTGTGAGCCAACTGTTTCATACTTTTCTGAGGATGGATGTAACAGGTTAGGCCATCTTTGTGGGATCTCCAAGTAAAACATCACCACGCCCTGCTCAAGGGGTGTCTTTAACAAGTCAGAACAACTGGGGCGGGTGGCTCAGGGGTGGAGCTTTGACGGGCTTGCCCTCCAGCTACGTGGAGAATGAATGAGAGAGAGTTAGGGGAAGAGAGAACAGGCTGTAGCCTATGTGAATATAAATGTTTCAGACCATAGTCGTGGTCAAAGTTTGAAGTCTCCTGGGCTAAGCCATATGATTGGTACAGGACCTGGCCACCTTAAAACATGGGAGCCACACAAGTGGAGGTAGAGGTGTGTTATCTTTCTTTTTCTTTTCTTTTCTTTTTTTTTTTTTTATTTTAGATTTATTTATTTATTACATGTAAGTACACTGTAGCTGTCTTCAGACACTCCAGAAGAGGGCGTCAGATCTTGTTACAGATGGTTATGAGCTATCATGTGGTTGCTGGGATTTGAACTCCGGACCTTCGGAAGAGCAGTCGGGTGCTCTTACCCACTGAGCCATCTCACCAGCCCGTGTGTTATCTTTCTAAATTGTCCCATGTATGTTAACCCTGACCCGCAGACAGGCACAAGTACCCCTCAGGAAACAGGTGACCTTCCAGGATCTGACTCTCTCTTTGTTTCCAGGGTGGAGTTTGTCAGACTGTCCAAGGAATATGATGTCGTAAACTTGGGCCAGGGCTTCCCTGACTTCTCGCCTCCGGACTTTGCTGTACAAGCTTTGCAGCAGGCTACCACTGGGAACTTCATGCTCAACCAGTACACCATGGCGTTTGTGAGTCTCCTGCCTCTCCAGAAGGTCCTGGGGCACTGACACAGTCTGTCAAGGGTCGAGGAACAGAGCCCAGTTCAGCGTCCCTCAGTTACTGAGAGTCCTGTGCCCTGCACCTCAGGTCCAGGGCAGAAGGCAGATCAGGAACCTTCTGACCCAGGCTGTGGGAATGGAGGAAGTGTCACATAGTAGTGGGAAGGGAGCTTCCAGGAGCAGGTGGTGCCTCAACCAGCCTGGGAAAGACAGGCTGCCCTTGGCATCAGACTAAATCCTAAAGGCTCTGTGGGAGCCACACAATAGGCAGTTGCCAACACTGGACTAGAACAGTGCTTTTTGTTGTTTTGGGTTTTTTTTTTTTGTCGTTTGTTTGTTTGTTTAAGACAGGGTTTCTCTGTGTAGACCTGGCTGTCCTGGTACTCACTATAGACCAGGCTGGCCTCCTGTTCAAAGAGATCCACCTGTCTCTGCCTCGTGAGGTCTGGGATTAGAGGAGTGTGCCACCACTGCTGGCTAGAACAGCACTTCTTAAATTTTGCAGTCTCAGTATTGCTTGTAGGGAATTTCCTAACATTTTTTGCTATGCTTACTATTCTTTACCTTGAATGGACTCATCCTGTATGCAATGCAATGTAAGTTGATGCTGTCAGTAAGGAATGTACCCTGGACATCCTTCCAGTCAAAGTCAAAGTCCCTTTATCCTTTAAAGTCCCCCAGCTCAGGGCCTTGGGGTGCCAGCTCCATGCAGCTCCTCACTCCCTTTAGAGTTTCACACAGTGCTGTGCTGACATCATCCCCTCCTTCCTCCACCTCTGCCTGTGCCCAGCGCTCCTTCCACACTCACCAGCTCTTCCTCACTTATCACAGTTACAGTGTGTGTAAGGACACACAACACAACATGTACGGAGATCATTTAGTACTCTTCTGTGTAGTGTCTAGGACTGACCACTTGAGACTAGATAAGCTATGAGGGCTCACCACTGGAAAAGAGTGATTCTCTTAGCAGCCAGTGACTGGGCAGGGCCTTGTGAAACGGCCCACATCCATGTTGGCATGTCAGCTGGTTTTGTTCTTGTGCAGGTTTTGTTTAGGCAGCGATATTGTTGAAATTCTATGGCTTCCCTGTCCTGTACAGAAGACACTGTCTCTAGAAGACATCCTCGTCCCTGGCTCCTACAGTCTCCCGCCCACTCTTCTGTGATGTCCCGAGCCTTAGGTGTAGGAGTTCCGGTGTAGATGTATCGGGTGGAGCTTTGTTCTCTGCATTTCCTCACATCTTTTAATGGCTATTTTGTTCTCTTTCATTACCCAGATGTGCCATGTGTTAATTACCCAGTCTATCTATATTAGTGGGCTGCTTCCCACGGCTGTTGTAAACATTGCCAGTTGTCTTTGTTGTTGTTGTTGTTGTTATTATTATTATTATTATTATTTTGGGTTTTTGAGACAGAGGTTCTCTGTGTAGCCCTGACTGTCCTGGAACTCACTCTGTAGACCAGGCTGGCCTCAAACTCAGAAAGCTGCCTGCCTCTGCCTCTCAAGTGCTGGGATTAAAGGCATGTGCCACCACTGCCCAGCTTGTTATATTATTTTAAATATCCATTTTTGTTATTTTTAATTGTGTGTGTTTGTGTGTGGGTCTGTGCACATGAGTGTAGGTGCCCCTGAAGATCAGAGATGGCAGACCCCCTGGAGCTGCAGTTACAAGTGGTTGTGGAGCTGTCTTATGTGGGTGCTGGGAATTGAACCCAGGTCCTCTGAAAGGACAAGATATGCTCTTAGCCACTAAGCCACCTCTCCATCCCTTAGGATAAACTTGCAGGTAAAATTCATGACTTGAAAATCAAATGTGAAGCCAGGTGTAGTGGTGCATGCCTTTAATCCCAGCACTTGGGAGGCAGTGGCAGGTGGATCTCTGTGAGTTTGGTCCCTAGATCCCACATGGTAGATGAAGAGAGCCACTCCTAAATGTTGTCCTCTGACTGCCATATGTGTGCTGGTGTACATATGCGTGTACATGCTTGTATACACACACATGCACACAAACACTAAATAATTTTTTCTTTTGAGGTAGGGTCTCTCTATGTAGTTCTTGCTCTCCTGGAACTCACTCCGTAGACCTGGCTGGCCTCGAACTCAAATCTGTCTGCCTCTGCCTCTTCAGTTGCTGGGATTAAAGGTGTGCACCACCACACCTCTCCAAATAAATGTTTTGTTGTTGTTATGTTGTTTAAAAAAGGAAAAAAAAAAAAAAGCCGGGCGTGTTGGTGCATGCCTTTAATCCCAGCATGCGGGAGGCAGAGGCAGGCAGATTTCTGAGTTCGAGGCCAGCCTGGTCTACAAAGTGAGTTCCAGGACAGCCAGGGCTATACATAAAAAGGAAAAAAAAAGCCCATGCTATTCCTACACCTCATTCTCTACGACCTTGAGCAAGACAGTTTCTTCTGCATTCTATTTTGTAATGCACCTCAACAAATAATCTTTGGCTCCAGGACTGTGGCGGGGGGGGGGGTCAGGTAGGCACACAGGGAAGTGTGGGTTTCTGCTGCCCTGCTGTGCTATAGAAGGAGACAGACATAATGTCAGCTTCCCCCACATACCAGCTCTGGGTCTGACTCCATGGCCAGGCTGCTAGAGGAAATGAAACAGGTTCAGGCCAAGGAAGCTGACTTCTGCCTGGGTGCAGCTGAGCTGGTGTAGTCACAGCTGATGCTGGATGCCTGACCGTGCTGTCCCGGCAGGGTTACCCTCCACTGACCAAGATCCTGGCAAGTTTCTTTGGCAAGCTGCTGGGACAGGAGATGGACCCACTCAAGAATGTGCTGGTGACAGTGGGTGCCTATGGGGCCTTGTTCACAGCCTTTCAGGCCCTGGTGGATGAAGGGGACGAGGTGAGAGGTGATACCTCATGGGAGGGAGGAGCCCAGGGCAGTGCCGACCCCAGCTAACCTGACCCTTGAACCAGGTCATCATCATAGAACCTGCTTTTGATTGTTACGAACCCATGACAATGATGGCTGGAGGTCGCCCTGTGTTCGTGTCCCTGAGGCCGGTAAGGAATGCTGGGTGGTTATGGGTAGGCTAAGGCTGGTAAGGTTTCCTGGGTGGGCATGGGTGGGTTGAGGGACCCAAGGTATGAGCTGAGCTAAATCCTGGGACATGGGACAAGGGAAGGGAGTCCCCTCAACTGGGCGGATGGAGGTGGAGCCCAGAGCTAAGAGAAGAGAAATGGGGACAGATATGAACGGAGATGAGCTGCGGTCAGGAAAGTAAATACTGCTCCCTCCAACCCCCACAGAACCCTGCTCCTAAGGGGCAGCTAGGATCCAGCAATGATTGGCAGCTGGATCCCACAGAACTAGCCAGCAAGTTCACACCTCGCACCAAGATCCTGGTCCTCAACACACCCAACAACCCTCTGGGAAAGGTACCAGGGGATCCATCCATTCAGAGATCTCTGCAAGCAGACGTTTCCTTCTGATCTTGAACATGAGCTCTCTCGGGCCTCAGTTTCCCTGCCTGAAGTGGGAGGGCTGAATGTCTGAAGCTCTGAGGACCAATCCTCCCAGAGCTGTGAAGGCTTGTGTGTATGGGCTGAGTGCTTTGGACCAGTGACTTTATCTGTTTGTGCAGTGGGATCCAGACATAGCCAGTCCCACAGAGCCATTATTGCAGAGCTAGATGCGATACTGACGATACTGACCAATATTGCAAAGAGGTAGTCCAGAGAGACCCTGAGACCTGATAGGGTCTTGCACTCTAAGCAGGCTCTGCCCTTGGGGACAGTCCCAGCTGCACACCTGTGACCTTGGCTCCCACAGGTATTCTCTAAGATGGAGCTGGAGCTGGTGGCTGCTCTGTGCCAACAGCACGATGTCCTGTGCATCTCTGATGAGGTCTACCAGTGGCTGGTCTATGATGGGCACCAGCACGTCAGCATTGGTGAGCCAGGCCAGCTGGGAGCAGCCTAGGCCTGGGGATCAGGCCCCGGGGCTGTGGAACTGTGCACTGGTGTGACTGTGGGCAGGGGCTTCCCCTCCCTGAGCTCCGAGGAGTGCAGTAGCATCTGCTTTCAGAGCCTGTCAGGAGCAGGAAATGCATAGGTCCTGCCAACAGTGTAGTGGATAAATCCCCAGTCCCTGGTCCCTTCCCTCCACCTTGCCCATTTCAGCATTTGCTCTTCTTGGCCCTTGGTAGCCAGCCTCCCTGGCATGTGGGATCGGACCCTGACCATCGGCAGTGCAGGCAAAAGCTTCAGTGCCACTGGCTGGAAGGTAAGTGTGACCACGTAACAGGTGGCGGCAGCAGCGGGAGGGTTGAGAGAGGCCTCCTCTGGTCCTGAGACCCTACTGTCTCCTGGTCTAGGTGGGCTGGGTCATGGGTCCAGATAACATCATGAAGCACCTGCGGACTGTGCACCAGAATTCTATCTTCCACTGCCCCACCCAGGCCCAGGTGAGAAAGGCAGGAAATCCCATGGTCTGGGAAGGTGCCAGAAAGCCCCCAGACAAGTCATAGCTGACCTATCAGTCTGTCTGTCCATCTGCCTTGCCTAGGCTGCAGTAGCCCAGTGCTTTGAGCGGGAGCAGCAACACTTTGGACAACCCAGCAGTTACTTTTTGCAGCTGCCACAGGCCATGAGTCTAAACCGAGACCACATGATCCGGAGCCTGCAGTCAGTGGGCCTCAAGCCCTTGATCCCCCAGGGCAGCTACTTCCTCATTGCAGACATCTCAGACTTCAGTGAGTGGGTCTGGCCGTGTCACTCAGGGTTTGGGAAGGTACCAAAGTTGGCGAGGACTCAGCACAACCTCTTTCGTTGCCCCAGAGAGCAGCATGCCCGACCTGCCTGGTGATGTGGATGAGCCCTATGATAGACGCTTTGCCAAGTGGATGATCAAAAACAAGGTAGGCTGGGCTCTAGCCAGGGCCAGGAGATGTAGTTGCACTGGTCATGTGTCTGGTCCAGTCAAGTGACGCCAGCCCAACCTTTTCCGCGACTCCTGCTACAAGGATGGTTCACTTGAACAAAGAAGCTATGCTGGCTCCAGGAGGCCCTGCCCTTGTCTGAGCCCGGCCTTCCCTCCCAGACAGTGAGGACCTAGCTCATCTGCTCTGAACCCTGCTCAGACCTCTGAGGTTCAAACATAGTTCTTCCCAGCTCTGCCCAGGCATGCTGCAGAGTCTGTTCTGTCTGTCTGCACCCTAGGAGGATCCCAGTGTGATGTCACACAGTGGTCTCTCCTTAACGGAACAGGAGATGGAGGGGACACACCCAGCCTTCCTCTGTCCCTGAGCTCTGTCTTAGCTCTCAAGGCTATACATAGACATGGTCTTCCGCGTTTGTCCCCAGGGCCTGGTGGCCATCCCTGTCTCCATCTTCTATAGCCGGCCCCATCAGAAGGACTTTGACCACTATGTCCGATTCTGTTTTGTGAAGGTGAGAGAAAGCGGGGGAGGGGTGGTAGGGTGGCGTGTGGGGGGGGCTGCTGGGCCTGGCTAGCCACTGGGGATGGGGGGGGGGTGAGAGAAGGCTCAGTGCATATCTTGCAGGACAAGGCCACACTCCAGGCCATGGATGAGAGGCTGTGCAGCTGGAAAGGAGAGCCCCAACCCTGAGGCGCTCATCCCCGCCTCCAACAGAGGCCTCAGCTGTGCTTTAACACAGGGATGGCGCTGCAGGGCCCAGCTGTGTGGGTGGGTACTGTTCCAGGAAAGAGGCCATTTCTTGGGGGTTTCAGCCATCTTAACCAATGTCTGGACTGCTGTATTGGGTTGGGGGCCAGTGCTGGGCCTCAGTCTGTGCCTCTGTAGGTTCTTGTAGCACCTTGGTTGTTTCTGGCCTCTCTGCCTGGGACAGGAAAGGATGGAGGATCAGGCCTGGAGCCCCAGCCCCACCTTAGCCCTGCTGAGGCTCAGTGGCTTCTCCACCTCCTCTCATGTCACCTTACGGTGTTGCTACTGTTCCTAATAAAGTTTTAAGTTATTAGAACCCTCAAGGCAGCTTCTGTCTTCCTTTGGACGCCTGGACAGGGCTTGGAATAGCTGGAACGGACCCCAGAGAACCTCAGACCCGACACTGTCTTTATGGGGGGGGGGCATGAACTGGAAACCTGGAACTCATCTAAAGTCACAGGACTTTGCATGGCAATCCAAATTCAGCTCCAAGCTGTCTGCTATGTTCCTCACGCCCAGAGAGTGCACGTAGCAGGCTGGGTTGGGGTGTTCACATGTGTGGACCGGAATGGCTTCTTGGAGACATTCACAGCAGTTCAAGAACATCCTCCTGGGTAGTGGCACAGAGGCAAGAAGCGCATCTGTGATCAGTCCCCATTTACCTGCCATCCCAACAGCCTGCTGAGGAGGGAGTGTGGGGGATGGCAAAGTCCAGGAGCCCCCACTTCCACCCCTTGAACTTGTGATCCTCCTGCCTCTGTTTGCAGAGCACTGAGAATACAGCATGCTCCACACCAGGCTTAGAAATGGGACTCGAAAGCTGGGCGTGGTGCCACACTCCTTTAATCCCAGCACTTGGAAAGCAGAGGCAGGC
>NC_034592.1:17441135-17457033 GCF_900095145.1 Mus pahari | reverse complement strand
AAAAAAAAAAAAAAAAGAAAAAAGAAAAAGAAAGAAAGAAAGAAAGAAAGAAAGAAAGAAAGAAAGAAAGAAAGAAAGAAAGAAAGAAATGGGGTTCAGTCCCTATTTCCACTAAAGCAACTGTAGTCCCCAAATCCCTCCAGGAGGCCATGCTAGAAGCCAAGTCCATATGTAGAACAAACTCAGGCATTTCATTCATATCTGTTCTCGAGCCTACAGAAATGATGGGGTCATCAGGTATAAGAACTAGAAAAAAAATATTTTCCCCTGGTAAGGAATTCCTAGAATATTAAGTTCTAGGATCAGAGTAATTTCTGTTAATCATAAGACCTCTTTGGAGCTTTGTGTACTGTCAGAGCTTTGAGGCTACCGCTCCCCCACTCCTGTCTTGGGGGATGGGGTGGCACTGGACTTGCAGTTGTATCACAAGGCCAATGATGGTTTTCTTCTCAGAGGTTTCCAGGGAAAGCCAGGGTCACTCACTGTAGCCCAGGTTGGCTTCAGGCTCGTGGCAATCCTCCTGCCTCCCCCCTAAGTGTAAGGATTAGAAACCTGAGCTCTGAGTTCTGGCTGGATTTTGTGTTTTGTTTTGTTGGCAGTGCTGAGGAGTGAAGTCATGGCTTTGCACATGCATGGCAAATGCCATACCACTGAGCTCCACCCAGCCATGGGCAGTGACTAAATCCAATACACATACGTAATAAACCTGTCAAAAGACTCAGTGACCAGCAGCTCCCGAGGAATGACAGAGAGACATTATCATTTATTATAGCCAGGCCTTAGCTTAGCCTATTTCCCAACTAGCTCATATAACATAATTAACCGGTTTATTCGGATCTAAGTTCTGCTCCACGGTCCGCTAGTCCCCTCCCCTCAGTACCAGCACAAGCTTCCCCTCAGCATCTGACGGTTGAATCTGCAGCTTCTGACTGGTTGGTTGGTTGGTTGGTTGGTTGGGTTTTCGAGACAGGGTTTCTCTGTGTAGCCCTGGCTGTCCTGGAACTCACTCTGTAGACCAGGCTGGCCTTGAACTCAGAAATCTGCCTGCCTCTGCAGCTTCTGACTCTTTCCCAGAGTTCCTATCTCTGCCCAGAAGTTCTGCCTTATCTTCTCCCACTTTGCTATAAGCTATTCAGCTCTTTATTAAACCAATCAGAAAGTGATGGAGATGTTTACAGAACACAGAAAGGGGTGATGCTTCATAAAAGTAACCATACCAAAGGCCATTCTGTGCTCACATCTCTGAGGGAGTACGGTGGGGGTGGGGGACACTCTCTCCCCTCATCTTCATTCCCCCCACTCCCCCTTACAGAAATCAGCATTTGAATAATACAAAGACATTCTTTTTACACAAGGCACTAGCGATTATCCCAACAAAACACAAACTTAGTTTAAAGATCTAGTTTTCTTTCACTTGCTGTTCCAGAATCGGGTGACAGACAAACTGTTCTGTAAAATAGAGGAGGGGAAGAGTTTGGTGGAATTGAAGAGACCATGCTCAGTGGTTAACAGCACTTGCTGTTCTAACAGACGTGGTCAGATCACAACCACCTGTAACTCCAGTTTCAAGGGGCCCTGGACTGTCTCCTGGGCTCTGTGGGCACTGCATACACATGACGCTGGGTATCAAACCAGGGCCTCAATGCTAGACATGCACTCTAACTCTGGGCTGCATCTCAGCCACGACTTGTCAATGGAACATACTTGGTATTGTTGGGGACCACGAATCACCTCACAAACCAAAGGAACACTGATCTCAGTCAGACAGAGACAGCTTATTGGGCATTCACCCCAGAACCATGATCAAGGCCACAGTTCAGACCGGAGCTGAACCATGATTAAGATCCTACAGGGAAGCCGGGCCTGGTGGCGCAGGCCTTTAATCCCAGCACTCGGGAGGCAGAGGCAGGCGGATTTCTGAGTTCGAGGCCAGCCTGGTCTACCAAGTGAGTACCAGGACAGCCAGAGCTACACAGAGAAACCCTGTCTCGAAAAACAAAAAAAAACAAAAAAACAAAACAAAACAAAACAAAACAAAAGATCCTACAGGGATTCTAAGCATAAAATCCACAAACGTCTGTGCCAGGTTATTTCACTGATCAGGATTTAGGGATAGGGGTTTCCTTAGGAACCTGTCTTTGTGGTGTACCTCTCCTGCTCACATTGGTTGGGGTATTCAACTGTGACAGGGGACTTGCCTTGTCTTAGCATTCATGTCTTAGCTTGCCAACCAGGATGTCCAAAACCATAGAATTCTTAATTCAGAGTACCTTGGGTGGCATACAGCCTTATTTTACTCCTGAGGTAGAGTCAGGAGGATTGGGAGTTTAAGGCCAACTTGGATACATGAGGCTTTGTCTCAAAAACAAAAACAAACCCTGAGTTGAAGAGATGACTGCACAATCAGGAGGGCCAGAGTTCAGATCCCAGCACTGATGCTACAAGCTTGGTGTCCCACTTTAACCCCAGCTAGGAGACATGAGGACTTGGTGGCTTCCAGCCTAGGCAGCAACCATGAGCCCCAGACCAGCAGTGGTGGTCCACGCCTCTAACCACAGTATAAATGCAATTGCACAGCTTGCTGCGTGGTGCACACTTTGGGTTTTTTTGTTTTGTTTTGAGACAGAGTTTCTCGATGCAGCTCTGGCTGTCCTGGAACTCATTATATAGACTAGGTTAGCCTTGAACTCACAGAGGTCCTCCAGTCTCTGGATTGCTGAGATTAAAGGCATGCACTAGCACACCCAGTCTATGGTACAAATTTGTAATCCCAGCACTCAGGAGGCCAAGGCTGATGGATCCTGAGCCAAGGTCTGTGGATTGCTGTCTATCTGCAGGTGAGGGCAGGCACAAGATCAGGTGAGAGCCTGTGATTGGGCAGTGGAAAAGGAAGGTGGGCTGAGAATTTTAGAGCCGAGTACAGAGGGACAGAGAAGAAGGGAAGGAGAGGAGGAGATACGATGGAACCTATAGGAGAGGAAGAGGAGCCAGACCCACGCAGTCCTGGGAGCCATAAGTGTTGGGGATCTCTTAGATATGTGATTAAATAATAAGTAGGGTGCATTTGCCCCATGTAGAAGTGTAGCTTGTATTTATAACAATTGAATTTTGAGTTCACTGTGTGGGCATTTTGTGGGTTGAGAATTTACTATATAAATCTGACTGGTTAAAAAAGGGGGGGGGGACTGGAGAGATGGCTCACTGGTTAAGACCACCGACTGCTCTTCCAGAGGTCCTGAGTTCAATTCCCAGCAACCACATGGGGGCTCATAACCATCTATAATAGGATCCAATGCCCTATTCTGGTGTGTTTGAAGATAGCTACAGTGTACTCATATACATAAAATAAATAAATAATTCTTAAAAACAAAACAAAATAAAACCTCGAGATGGGTGGATGCTGCATGGGGCAGCTAGACTGCTGGGGCCAGAGAGTAGCTGGCACTAGCATGGGGTGGTGTCTTTCTTACATTGCCCCACTACAAAGGCCTGTGTGAGCTACACAGTAGGCCTCTGAGTCTATGCCTCCCCACATTGCATCTCAAAGAAGTAACTTAGGATGCTGAGAAGATTGTTCTGTGGTTAAGAGAACTGGCTGTTCTTCCAGAGGACCTGGGTTCAGTTCCCAGCACATAGACGTACAAGGTGTTTTACAATCTACTATAATTTCAGTCCCGGGGATCCTGTCACTTCCTCAGGCGCCAGCCAAGACTGTGATGCACACACATACATACAGACAAAATACTCATATAAGTAAAGTCAAAATTCACACAAAAGGGTGCTCCACACCTGTAATTTCAGCTTGTGGGAGGATGAGACAGGAGGATGGGCATTATCTCAAAAAACAAAACCAAGCCAGTGTGGTGGCACACGCCTTTTTTTTTTTTTTTTTTAAATTAATTAATTTATTTATTATATGTAAGTACACTGTAACTGTCTTCAGACACTCCAGAAGAGGGCGTCAGATCTTGTTACGGATGGTTATAAGCCACCATGTGGTTGCTGGGATTTGAACTCCGGACCTTCGGAAGAGCAATTGGGTGCTCTTACCCACTGAGCCATCTCACCAGCCCAGCACATGCCTTTAATTCCAGCATTTGGGAGGCAGAGGCAGGTGGATTTCTGAGTTCAAGGCCAGTCTGGTCTACAGAGTGAGTTCCAGGACAGCCAGGGCTACACAGAGAAACCCTGTCTTGAAAACAAAACAAAACAAAACCAAAAACAAACAAACAAACAAAAAACAAAGCAAGCAAAACAGAGAAAAAGAAAGTATGACTCAAAAGAGAGAACCCTAAGGTAAACTGTAGCTGGTTGGTAATAATGTGTCAGTAGTGTTCCTCGACTGTAACAAAGTATCAGATCATTCTAAAATGTTAATATAAGCTAGGTGTGGTGGCGCATACCTTTAATCTCAGCACTTGGTTGGCACAGGCAGGAGGATCTAAGTTTGAGGCCTGCCTGGTCTACATAGTCAGTTCCAGGACAGCCAGGGCAATATATTAAGGCCTGTTTCAAAAACAACAACAAAAAGTTAATACAAAACTATCAGGCAGAGAAGTTTTTTGGGAGGAACCTGTTGTTGTTCTGGGTTATACAGGAGAACAAAGTAAAGGAGACACTGCAGGACGTGTTTAGGCTTCTCAGCAGCAGGGGTTCGTCCTCGTGAGCACTGAATTTCACATCCATTTTGCAGACCCTCCTTACTGTTACACAAAAGGCACTTGTAGCAAGTCAATTTCTGTATACCAAAACCTGCTACCTTCCTTATCTAGGCGTTCTCTGAAGGAACCAATACCTAACCAATTCTCAGGCATAACCTAAAATCCCAGGCATAAACAAGCAAATCCCAGGAGACTTCCTGGTTTGTCAGGTATGTCTCAGGACTAAGTTATGCAAAGGCTCTGAGAATCCTTGGAAGAGCAATGCCATAAAACCTCAGACAACAATCAATAACTTTACAAAAGGCTACTTCAAGCCCTAGGTACAATCCCTCTGGAATCCATGCCAGATACAATGGCTGCTATTATAGCAGCAGCTAAAAATCTGCTACAGGGACTTCTTTCAGTCCTATCTTCTCATTTTTTACTTAAAATGATTTTAAAGTAGACAGAGAATGTTGGTCAGTGGTTTGCATGCTGGAGACCTTGGATTTGATCCTCGGGGCTGCCAAAAATCAATCAACCACAGCCTCAGATGGTTGATGGAAAATTGAGTTTGAGGTCAGTCCAAGCTACATAGTAAGACCCCGTATCAATTTCTTTTTTTTAAAATTTAAAGTACTACACACAAACAAATGAATTAAACTGATAACGACTAAAGTCTGGGGCTGGCAAGATGGCTTAATGGGTAGGTCCTCAGTTCAAATCTCAGAAACCACATGGTGGCTTACAACCATCTGTAATGAGATCTGATGCCCTCTTCTGGCACATCTGAAGACAGCTATAGTGTACTTATGCATAATAATAAATAAATCTTTAAAAAAAACCAAAACCAAAAAAATAAAGTCTGGACGAGGCTGGGAATATAGCACACTGGTGGAGCACTAAATTTAGCACGTGTTAGGCCCTTAGTTGGATTCCCAAAAACTGAATGGATAAATAAAAAGAAAGTGCAAGCCGGGCGTGGTGGCGCACGCCCGGGAGGCAGAGGCAGGTGGATTTCTGAGTTCGAGGCCAGCCTGGTCTACAGAGTGAGTTCCATGGAAGCTAAATATCACCAGGGTACCAATGGAAAGGGCGACACATGAGCCCTACTGGGTTCAGGACAGCATGGTGCTGCGAACTCCAGGTTGCCCTGGAGACAGGGTACCGACTCAGCAATCGCACCGGGCGTTTCTGAGCTCCGCCTCAGCCTGGCACTCAGGACCCGCCCCACGCTCCGCGGGGCCTCTGATTGGACAGCTCCGCGGAGGTGTGGCCGGAAGAGGCGAGGCTGATTGGCAGGCGCGTGGTGTTCCTGGAAACATGGCGGAACGCCCGAGGAAGCGTCCGTGTGGCCCGGTATGTGCGGACGGATGGGTTCCGGGCTAGGCCTGGAAACTGCAGCGTGTCACAGTGGTGTCGGCCCGGGTCTTCTGCTCCCTCCTCACCCCTCGCCCGAAGCCTGAGCTTGCAGGGTTAGCTGGTCCGATCTACATTCAGTCTTGGGGCGACGGTGTCTTGAGTCCTCGCCTGGCTTATTTTCTGATTCCTAGGGCGACTTTTTCCATACCTGTCTTCCCCTTGTCTCGGGGTCTGCTTTTGCCCCATGGGGGTTCAGTCCTCAGCTCCCCGGACCTGATCCCAGGCTTTGTGCACGGCGAGTCCCTGTATACTTCCACCCTGCCTGGTTAGAGAGAGTCAGATGGCGGGAGCCCCGAGGGGATGCTCCCCTCCTGTGTGTGACCGGTCAGCGTCTCAGTCTTCCTCCTTCCTTGCAGGGTGAACATGGCCAAAGGGTTGAATGGCGAAAATGGAAACAGCAGAGTAAGTAAAGTTGAGGCCGGGTTGGGCAAGCGCACCGAGCCTTCCCTTCCTACAAACCAGCTAACGCCCCGCCGAGCCCTCTTTGGGTCTCAGTGCATCCCAGTGGAGCTGTATCGGCAGCCTGTCCAGAGCCTAGGCTAGCCCAGCGAGGAGGAAGTCTCCTCAGTATGCCGAGTCCTTTCCCCTCAATAATTCTCCAGAAAAAGAGGAGAAAAAGAAGTGGAAGGACCTCAAGATAATGAAGAAACTGGAGCGGCAGCGTGCCCAGGAGGAAGAGGCTAAGCGCCAGGAGGAGGAGGAAGAGGCGGCGGTCCAGAGGAGCAACCAAGGTGGGTCGGGAGGTAAATCGAATCCCTGAACCATGGGGACATGCCAGGGAGTGAAGGTCCACAGCCTGTCAGGCTGACAGGAACACCCCCTGTCCCTGCTAGGACGGCCTTACACGCTGAGTGTGGCCCTGCCAGGCTCCATCCTGGACAACGCCCAGTCACCTGAGCTCCGCACCTACCTGGCTGGCCAGATCGCCAGAGCCTGCGCCATCTTCTGTGTGGATGAGATTGTGGTGTTCGATGAGGAGGGCCAAGATACCAAGTGAGAGTCTCTGGGGAGAGGGGAGGACGAGCATGGGTGGCTTTGTCCTGCTCCTTGTCATGGCCTGGCTGCCTGAAGGAGCCCTCAAAGGCAGCTGCAGCGCATCTTTTCTCTCCCTTGGTGCCAGGGAGTGAACTCAGGGTTTTGCTCTATGCTGAAACTGGGTGTCACTCAGCCCTTGGATGGTTTTGGTTGTGGTCAGCATTTCTTTATGGTGCTTGTGTACCAACACCAGTGTGGGTCGGGAGATCGGAAGGCAACTTAAGCTAGCTGAGCCGTGGTGGCATATGTCTTTCATCCCAGCACTCAGGAGGCAGAGGCAGGTGGATCTCTGAGAGTTCAGGGCCAGTCTGGTCTACAGAGCAAGGTCTGGGACTGCCAAGGCTACACCAAGAAACCCTGTCTCCAAAAAACAACTAACTTACAGGAGTCAAATTGTTAGGTCTCCTTTCTCGGTGGGATCTGGATATGGAATTTAGTTTTTTTTAGGATTGGGGAGCACGATAAGCCATCTCGGCAGCCTGGCACTTGGATCTTGAGGCCTGTCTTAATCTTTCCAGGAGTGTGGAAGGAGAATTCAGGGGAGTTGGCAAGAAGGGGCAGGCGTGTGTCCAGCTGGCCCGCATCCTACAGTACCTGGAGTGCCCACAGTAAGTGTGAAGTGAAGGCAGCGTTTGGGAGGCAGCCTCCCCAGGAAGGTCCCAACAGCTGCATTCCTCCCTAGGTACCTGAGAAAGGCGTTCTTCCCCAAGCACCAAGATCTGCAGTTCGCAGGTACGGCTAGTGTGCCTGCCCCATTTCCCATGGCGCATTCTTGGGCACAGAGACAGATCAAGGTGGGAAAACAGGCTAGGGGTAGAACCTGGTCCCATCATCACCTCCTGTCCCCTGCCCAGGAATCCTCAACCCCTTGGACAGCCCTCACCACATGCGGCAGGATGAAGAGTCTGAGTTTCGAGAAGGCGTCGTGGTGGACCGGCCCACCAAGGCAGGCCATGGCTCTTTGGTCAACTGTGGAATGAAGAAGGTAGGAGTGGGAAGGCAGGCTGTGGTACACTTGGGGACACTTGCTAGCTATGAAAGGTAAGGACAAATGAATGAGGAGACCTGGACTCCAGGCCTGCTGTGAAACACTAGTTAACCCAAAGTAGGGCTCAAGCTACGAGCCCCTCAGGTTGGAGAGGTGACTCAGGTTAAAGAGCACTGGCTGCTCTTGCAGAGGACCCATATTCAGTGCCCAGAACCCACACAGCAGTTAACTCCAGTTCCAGGGAATCTGGTGCCCTCTTGTGGCTTCCTAGGCCCCGGATGTAGCTGGCTGACCTGGGGTCTCTGAGAACACCCTTCATGGTGTGGCACTCACTCACTCCCTCTAGCTTCTCTTCAGGAGGTGAAGATTGACAAGAAACTGGAGCCTGGACTTCGGGTGACTGTGCGACTGAACCAGCAGCAGCTCCCAGGTAGGGGAAGCTTCATGGGCTCTCCAGCCACCGGGCTCAGAGCTGCCTCCCAGCCGCCCCCACCTCCCAGTTTCCTTCATAACCTGTTTTGTTTCCCAGAATGCAAGACGTACAAAGGAACGGTTGTGTCATCACAGGACCCCCGCACCAAAGCTGGGCTCTACTGGGGCTACACTGTCCGGCTGGCCTCCTGCCTCAGTAAGACCTGAAGTCCCTTCCCTGAATGTCCATCTGTCCCGCTTGTGAGACCCACAAGTCAGATCAGGGTCTCTATCCTACCCAATGGTGTCTATGTTTAGGAGGTGCCTCCTCTAGCCTCTGGTCACATCTCTGGTACCCTAGTCTCCCTGAACATCTCCTTGAATGCTAAGAACATCTGAGAACAGGATGTGCTTGGCCCCCATCCTGCACAGGAATCTCACTGTCTGTCTGAGACCAGCTTAGATACGTCAGAGCGAGACCTTGCAGTCTCAAGACAAGTCTCATGGCTGCTGAATGTTGTCTGGGGCTTGGGAGCTCCTGCCTACCACAGCCAAGGTCAACTTCCCAAGAGCAGTAGGGTGCCTTCTTTACCTGACTCAGCTGAGAGCAAGAGCCCACTGAGCCTGCCCCGCCCCCAGGCGCTGTGTTTGCTGAGGCTCCCTTCCAGGATGGGTACGACCTGACCATTGGGACGTCAGAACGTGGCTCTGCCGTGGCCTCTGCCCAGCTGCCCAGCTTCAGGTGAGCACTGTCTAGAACAGGAACTGGGCCCTGCCCTACAGAGGGTTAGGGACTTGAAGCTCTGGAACCTGCATCCAGTGGAGCCTTGAAGTCCGTGTCTCCCTCTCTGGGTCCCAGGCATGCTCTTGTGGTGTTTGGAGGCCTCCAAGGGCTAGAAGCTGGAGTGGATGCTGACCCGAACCTTGAAGTGGCTGACCCTAGTGTCCTCTTTGACTTTTATGTCAACACATGCCCTAGCCAGGGCAGCCGTACCATCCGCACCGAGGTGAGCCACAGCCACAGGCACCCTGTTCTTACAGCCCACCCTGTGTGCCTTTTCTAAAATTTACTTACGAATGTTTTCTCTGCATGTACTTGTGCATATCAGGAGAGGGCATCAGATCCCATGAGACTACAGGTGTCAATAGTTATGAACTGTTATGTAGATTCTGAGAATTGAACTCAGGATTTCCCGGAAAGCAGCCAGTGGTCCTAACCACTGAGCAGTCTCTCCAGCCCCAGCCTAAAAAGCTTTTCTGAAGCTGGGATCTTTACCACAGCAAACTAGAAGCAGGGACTGGACACAAGAGCAATTAAGAGTTGCAGTCCTGGCCCTGTAGTAGCCCTGTGTTCCTAGGTTGAGGGACCCAGGTGATCTGTCTGTCCCTCTGCGGGGCTTCTTGCTTCCTCGCTTGTATCCTGGGTCCCTCTGGGTGTTACAAACATTTCTGTGTTGGGGGAGAGTGTGTCACATGCTCTGAGCATCCTCAGGATCTAGGCCAGCATGGGATGCGGGCCCTATGGATATTATGGGGGAGGCTCTGTTGCTCTGTCAGCCTCAGGGGCAGTGACTATGCAGACGGGCAGCCCCAGTCTCCCTGTCTCCGAGGTCCTGCCCATGTCACTAATTACTGTTCTACCAGTGTCCCTCCTGACCCTGAGGTAGGTCCCACGTGGGGCCTTGCTGCCTGGTCCCAACAAACTTCTTTTCTTCCAGGAGGCCATACTCATCTCGCTGGCTGCTCTGCAGCCTGGTCTCACCCAGGTGGGGTCGAGGCCCACTTCCCCGCTTTCTGGACCCAGGATGTAGAGGAAGCTGCAGGATATGGAGGATCACAGGAGTAGAGGTGGTCAAGCCTTCTCTCCAAAAATAACTGCCTTTAATGTGAGCCAGCCCTAGGTCCCCAGTGAGTCCTCCACTGTCACTTGCTGCCAGCAGTGATGGCCTTGAGGTTTCCGGCTCGAGCCAGAATATTGGGCACAAAGAGCAATCCCGAGGCCCGCTCAATGCTCTCGATGGGCACCAGGAACCGCTCCAGAGGGATGTTCTCATCCACAGGCGCATTGGGCATCACGTAGGAACGTAGCTCGATCTGCCCACCGGCTGCCTCCAGGATCAGCACCTTGAAGAAGTGTGTGGGCACTGCCACGTGGTTCTTCCCAATAACCTGGTACTTCACATAGGACTTCCCATCAGCCTCGGTCCTGTGGATAGACCCCAGCACACATGGCCAAGAGGCCTGGTTACATACAAGGTCACCTTCTCCAGGAAGCCTTCCTGACCTAACTTCCAACAAGAAGTTTGTGCTGGGCCTGGTTCCTGGTGTCTGGGAACTATGTAAGGTGGGGACCAATGCTTAACCTCTTCTGCCCAATACTGCTTCAGACAGAATGGCTGAATAAATGTGGCTAGTCCCTGACACCCATGCTCACGTGACTATAACCTGTCCCGTAGGCAGTACACCTAACAAGCACGAGTGGGAGGCTATGCTGGGGAACCCCAGCCTGGTGCTTGGCAGGGGCCATGCCGGATGCCTGTAGCCTCTAGTTTCCGCAGCGGCTGCTGCCTCCTGCAACCTGTGCTGCTGTTGCTTCTGCTGCTCTCCTGAGGAGCCCAGCACACTTGTCTGGCAGGAATACTTAGCACATCAGAGGCAAAGGTGACAGCCTCGTGTAGCAACGGGTTACGGGTGGTGAGGCATGTCAGACGTGGGGAGCAAAAGCAGGTGTCAGGCCAGGCACCTGTGGGCAGGTTCTAGACCACCCAAAGGTCTCCAGCTACAGTGACACAGAAAGCCCAAGGTTGCAGAGCAGGAGTTGGAAGCCCCGTCAGCCACAGGCTTACCTGGGCAGGAAAAGAGGCCCTGTGCAGACATAGACATTTTGGTAAGTTCGCGTCAAGCTGCGGCTGTATTTCTCAAGGTTGTTCCAGGCATTCTGGTTGAGGTGTGGCACCTGGTGGGAGAAGCGAGGCTCGGGAGTGCACCCCGGACCTTCCATTAGGGATGCCCCAGCACCTAAGGTTCTTGCCCAAACATTTGAAGGACAAGGGCCCAGAGAAGGGCTCCCTCCTTGAGGCTCTGTGACTACAGGTATTGAGCCAGTGCTAGCCACACTCCATTCTTGGCACTCCAACACTCTAAGCTTTCCCCGACTCAAAGAAAGGAGGAAGGAGGGGACATTACTTATTCAGAGACCCCCTAAGGTCCCTTGAAACTCCCAAAAAAGGCACAGGGGCTGGACAGTGCTGGCGTGCACCTTTAATCCCAGCACTCAGGAGGCAGAGACAGGCGGATCTCTTCAGTTCCCGGGCAGCCTGGGCTACACAGAGAAACTCTGTCTCGAAAGATCGAACAACAAAAAGGCGTGGGGTAGGATGTAGGCTCCTGTCCATCTCCATCCACTGGATGGATGTCCCAAGAACCTACTTCACAATCAAGACTCTGCTGGGAGCAGGTGCAGTGCTAACTGTGTCCTGGTGGCCTGACTGGCCCTAGGCCAGCAGGGTAGACTAAGGAGTCAAGCTCCTGGGTTCCCTGAGGAAGCACATTGGGTGGCTTGCTGACAGGCATTGCTGCAGTCACTACTTAGTGCACTGCTTCTCACGGGAGGCCGAAGAAGGATGAACCCGGGATTCTGCAGTGCCACTGTGGGATTCCTCCCTCCCGCCAAGGTGCACGTGTAAAGTAAGATCTAGACGCTGCAATTGGACGGGCGACCAGGGTCCGAGACTACCTGAGGCGCTACGTTGCTCAGGTAGAAGGTGTCGTCCATGGCCCGCTGACTCCAGCGGTGGTTGGCGGCGGCGGCCAAGTGGCCGCGGTCAAAGCCACTACCGCGGTAGTCCGCATTGGTGGCGCGGTGGTACGCGTGCACGGAGTCGTCCTCGCGGAAGTCGCAGGCGCGACGGTCCCCGTCGCCACGGAGCCGCTCTGGCCTCAGTTGCTCCAACACCCAGAGCGCACCGCGCGTGCGCGGATCGTAGCTAAGCACGTAGGACTCGCGGCTCCGGAGCTGCGCCACGCCGGGCAGCCCGTACTTGGCCAATTCCCCGGTGCCGCCGGCCGGTCCCCCCGGCAGCGCGGGAAGATCGGCCGCGACCACCGGCAACAATGGCACTCGGCCCAGCAGCCCCGGCGCTTTGCCCTCCCGCCGCCGCCAATGCTCTGCCGCGGCGCCCAGCCCCGCGCCCAGCGCTAGGGTCAGGCCGGCCCGCAGCGCGCGCATGCCTACCGGAGGACCAGTACGCTACCGAAGTCAACAAAGACCAAAGGAGCCCGTGCCGGTGTCACTCCCCGACGCCCTTCAGCTGCCCTTTTAAGACGTAGCTGGGGCCTGGTGCCGCCCTACTCGATTGTCATTGGTTGTTCCACGTCGGGCTCCGCCTCGCCAAGTCCGCCTCACATGGCCCTGCTTTTAAACAGGACAGAACCCCACATCTGTCAGACCCCTCAGGTGCACACAACCTCCTGCCACCGAACGAGGGAAGGATTTCTCTAGATTGACTAACAGAAGGACGCAGGTAAAGACTGTAGCTATTGATAGCCGCCTGGAACCGAAGCTTGCTAGTAAGGTTAGAGAAAACAGCTATGCTAGGGTCATAATTTTCAACCCACTTAAAGGGTTTGGCCTGGGAAATACGTTGTGTAGACCAATGTTTCCTGTTCTTAGGACAGGGGCTGGCTAAGGATATTTCCTACATGTCAGATGAAATAGTATTTAACTTACGAATATTTTAAGACATCAAGTTCCTGCCTTACAACCTATTAAGGTGGAAGAAGCCCGATACATAAGAACTGTGAAGAAAATAGGGCTGAAGTCAGAGCTACACTCATTAGCATGGGACAAAACCAATTATACATTAAAAGATAATTGGGCGATGGCGCTGGGGAGGTGGCTCAGTGGTTAAGAGCTCTTCCAGAGGTCCTGAGTTCAGTTCCTAGCAACCATAGGATGGTTCACAACCATCTGTAATGGGATCAGATGCCTTCTTCTGGTATGTCTGAAGACAGCTACAGTGTACGCATATACATAGAATAATTCTCTTTTAAAAAGGATTTATTTATATATTACATATGCAATGTTCTGCCTGCATGTATGCTTGCAGGCCAGAAGAGGACACCAGATCCCATTACAGATGCTTGTGAGCCATCATGTGGTTGCTGGGAGTTGAACTCAGGACCTCTGGAAGAATAGCTGGTGCTCTTAACCTCTGAACCATCTCTCCAGCAGGAATAACAATTCTTTAAAAAAAAAAAAAGATACATTGGGAAATAGGGCATCTGCAGGTCTTGATGGACAAGAAGGTAATGAAGGGAAATCATACAAATACATAGTATACACATGTGAACATGTTATAATGAAACTTGGGCTTGGTTGGTTGGTTTTTTTGTTTTTTGTTTTTTGTTTGGTTTTTATCAGACAGGGTTTCTCTGTGTAGCCCTAGCTGTCCTGGAACTCACTCTGTGTCGAGTCTGCTCTCGACCAGCAAGAAAGACATGACCACCAGTTCTTCTCTCAGCAGTTTATTCAGGAACCTTGAACAATCTTCATCATCTCCCTCAACATCTCCCTCTTCATCTCCCTGTTCATCATCTCCCTCTTCATCTCCCCTGAGCCCCAGGCTACAAGCCCTTTTATACTCTCATCTTTTATGCCACTCCATCTCGGCAGGCCACGTCACCTCACCAGGCGCACGGCCTCAGCCAACCAGAAGAGCAGGAACATATCACCACCAAATATGGACCTGTTTACCACAAGCTCTATAGCCAACAGGTGCCATCTTTAAGGTGCGGCTTCGGGTAGCCCAGGGGAGGGGCCGTAGCCTCCTACAACTCTGTAGACCAGGCTGGCTCGAACTCAGAAATCCACCTGCCTCTGCCTCCCAAGTGCTGGGATTAAAGGTGTGCGCCACCACAGACTATTGAAAAAATGAAAGAAAGAAAGAAAAAAAAAAGACAAAGTTGTGGGCTGGAGACATTGTACAGCAGTTCAGAGCACATTGGTCTAGCAATGGACCCAGGTTCATTTCCCAGCACCTATATGGTGGCTCACAACCATCTGTAACACCTAAGGATTTGTAGGCAAACACCTATATAGACAACATAATTTTGTTTTTTAAAGAGCATATTCAGATCTTGCAGAGAACCCAATGTAAGTGATAGGCAGCTCACAATGTCCTATAGCTTCAGTTCTCAGGACCCATTATATTCTGAACTGTGCAGTTCCTGCAGTTCTAGGGTGAAGGAGTCAGCTCAGATGACCAGAATTTTGGTTTCTTTCTTTCCTTTTTTCTTTTTTTAAAAAAGATTTATTTATTTTATGTATGTGAGTACACTGTCACTCTCTTCAGACACACTAGAAAAGGACATCAAATCCCATTACAGATGACTGTGAACCACCATGTAGTTGCTGTGAATTTAACTCAAGGCCTCTGGAAGAGAAGTCAGTGCTCTTAACCATTGAGCCATCTCTGCAGCCTGGAACTTTGGTTTCTCTAAAAACACAGTTATGTTACATGAACATGTTTTTGTTTTAATCCCAGGTGTGGGATATGGGGCTGCTTCAGACTGTGCACAGCTGATAACTATGATTGTCTCATGCTCTAGGAGGGACAAGATATTTGCCAGCTGCAGATAGTTTATATTTGGAATTCTGGGGACTCTTGAAAGGGAATAAAGGTGAGAACCCTGAGAGGGCCTGTGATGGATGTGGGCCCTGCTGCTGCATTTGCTGTTGGTCCATTGCTGCTATTGCTGGTTTGCTGGATTGCTGGTTAGAGATATCCTGAGGATGGATGTCAGATTTGCCCCATGGTCTGGACATGGGTGGGGATGCACGCCTTTAATCCTAGCACTTAGGAGACAGAGGCAGGCAGATTTCTGAGTTTGAGGACAGCCTGGTCTATAGAGTAAGTTCCAGGACAGCCAGGGCTACACAGAGAAACCCTATCTCGAAAAACAAAACAAAACAAAACAACAACAACAACAAACAAACAAACAGATTTGCCCCATGGAACCCAATGCCCCTAATCAGCAGGAAGTAGTCTAGAGTCTGGTGCTGCTATGTATTCAAATGACAAGTACTGGACCTCAAGATCTGGTGGTAGTCTAGACAAGCACAGTTTCACACCCACCAGATGATGTATATGAACTTCCTCACCTATCTTTTCTGACTGGTTAAATAAAAGTGGTGACAGCCAATCACAGGGGAGAATAGGTAGGCAGGGCTTTAGTTCCCGGGCTGGACAAAGAAGATGGAGATTGGGAGGCAGAGGCAGGCAGATTTTGAGTTCGAGGCCAGCCTGATCTACAAAGTGAGTTCCAGGACAGCCAGGGCTATACAGAGAAACCCTGTCTCAAAAAACCAAAAGAAGAAGAAGAAGAAGAAGAAGAAGAAGAA
>NC_034592.1:17414332-17440875 GCF_900095145.1 Mus pahari | reverse complement strand
ATTTCTGAGTTCGAGGCCAGCCTGGTCTACAGAGTGAGTTCCAGGACAGCCAGGGCTACACAGAGAAACCCTGTCTCGAAAAACCAAAAAAAAAAAAAGAGACAGAGGACAGGAGCTGGAGAGATGGCTCAGTGGTTAAGAGCACTGACTGCTTTTCCAGAGGTGTTGAGTTCACTTCCCAGCAACCACAGGGTGGCTCACAGCCATCTGTAATGGGATCTGATGCCTTCTTCTAGTGTGTCTGAAGACAGCAATGATGTACTTGGGAGGCCAAATTGTTTAAGTTCAGACTCCATTATAGAGAACCTGAGTTAAGTTTGAACTCAGGTAAACAGGCTGGTACCTAGCACTAGTTTCCAAGTTGCCGCACCCCCCCCCCAAACAAAATCCAAGCCTAGCTCCAGTCTCTAGACTAATCCCTGACAAGATCAGTGTCTTCAAGTTATTCCCCGAACAAACCTACACCCCCAGGTTACAAGCCCACCCCCTGCCTAACTACCACCGATGCAGATGTTGACAGGAATTTAAATTTATGATATGATACCAGCACCAGCCAATTATGTGAAAGGTCACAGTAGCTTTCCAATTAGATGCTTGCACCCTGCCCCCCACTTGCTGCTTACTATAAAGCCTTGCCCTGATAGATATTTGGGGTTCCCCTCCTGCATGAAGGTGGGTAGAGCGACTTCAAATAGAATGAAGACCCTACTGTGAGATGCATCTGATCAGCTCTTGTCTGTGTTTTTGATAATCACATTCTCTGGTACTACATTTTGGTGTGTTGGCTGGGAAGTTCCCCATGACACACGGGACTACCAATCTGGAGGGGCAAAACCAGTCTAGGTATTTGTGTTTTTATGTTTGTAACACCATGTTAAACTTCCTGCTTTTTGCCTGTCTGAGAGCTGAATTTGTCTGAGCTTTCTGTGAAATCTGCCCGAAAGAACAGAACAAGCTTGTGTAAAGTTAGATGTGGAACTCTTCCAGTCATACTGAGATGACTTATTTTACAGAACCTGGTGGCTTGTGGTGCCATGGTAATTCTTCTAGGTTTGAGCCCTGCTAAGGAATCTGAGCATCAGAAGCTTCCTATGAAGTCTGAGCAAGTGAGTATTTGCGAAGTGGCTCAAAAGCTCGTGATTTGTATGGCTGCTAATTTGTCTAAATGTTAGAAGTTTTCTGTGAGATCTACAGAGTGGAATGAAAACTTTTGTAAAGATAAATGACTTATGCTGCCATGGTAATTTTTACAGGTCTCAGTAAACATCTGTGCAGTACTGTGAGTTGCCATGTGTGTGAGCACCACCTTCTGGTTGGTTCTTGTTCTGCAGGCTGTATATTTTTCTGGTCTTGATTGGTTTTTGTTTCTGGTTGTGCCTTTCTCTGTTTGCTGATTCCAAATGGTGCCACATCTTTCTGGGAACAAGGCCTTTCCGTGGCTAGTTTGTGTTTACGACAAATGTATCTGGAAGCAGTGGCTATGGTGGAGTCAGAAGATCTCCCAAGCCTCAATTTGGGTGGGCATGGGCTCAAGGAACTGAGATGTTCACCTATCTGGGAACAAGGCCTTGATTTTATACCTGTGACTGCAGTTAAGAATAGATGTCTCCGGGAGGCAGAGGCAGGCGGATTTCTGAGTTCGAGGCCAGCCTGGTCCACAAAGTGAGTTCCAGGACAGCCAGGGCTACACAGAGAAACCCTGTCTCGAAAAAACCAAAAGAGAGAGAGAGAAAGAGAGAGAGAGAGAGAGAGAGAGAGAGAGAGAGAGAGAGAGAGAGAGAGAATAGATGTATCAGGAGCTGGTGAGATGGCTCAGCTGGCAAGAGCACACGACTGCTCTTCCAAAGGTCCCGAGTTCAAATCCCAGCAACCACATGGTGGCTCACAACCATCCACAATGAGATCTGACTCCCTCTTCTGGAGTGTCTGAAGACAGCTACAGTGTACTTACATATAATAAATAAATAAATCTTTAAAAAAAAAAAAAAGAATAGATGTATCAGTGGTGGCTCACAACCATGACATAACAAGATCTGATGCCCCCTTCTGGAGTGTCTGAAGACAGCTACAGTGTACTTACATAAATAAATAAATAAATCATTAAAAAAAAAAGAATAGATGTATCAGGGAACTATGGCTAAGGTGGGGCCAGGAGACATCCTGAGTCTCAGTTTGGGGTGGGCATGGACTCCAGGACACCCACCAATCTGGTTCTTTTCTTGTGTGTGTATGCTCCACTTTCTGGTTGTTTCTTGTTTCTGCCTAATAGATCTTTTTCATGAGTGCCACTTTCTGCTTGTTTCTCCCTTTTTTCCTCATTTGTTGTGTTTTGTGTGTTGTACTTGTGTTTATCATTACAAGATGGCATTGAGGGGCAGGTAAGAGCACTGACTGCTCTTCCAAGGGTCCTGAATTCGAATCCCAGCAACCACGTGGTGGCTCACAACCACCAGTAATGAGATCTGATGCCCTCTTCTGGTGTGTCTGAAGTCAGCTACAGTGTACTCACATATAATAATAAATAAATCTTTAAAAAAAAAAAAACCAAGATGGCATTGAAGAAGTGACTTTGACTAGAAGACTGTGATGAAATAAGTGACTTGGACTTTGATGGGTTTCCTTCACCACAGAAGAGACCAGAAAGCTTGTTCCTGGACCCATAGGGGAACACATCAGTAACCAAGCAGCAACTGATGCTTGCTTCCTCCTAACTCTCCCAGATTGGGATTTTAACATCATTGAAGGTAAGAGGAGGCTATTGGTCTACCATCAGACTCTGCTGTCAGGTCTCAAGGTGGTTGCAAGATGGCCCACAAATTAGGCAGAGAGAAAATGAAAGCACTGCAGCATTTTTAAAGAGACAGTCATGGAGACATTTTAACAATACACTCCCATGGATGATCTAGCTTTTTTTTTTTTAATCAGGCAGCACCAGATATTAAGAAAAAGCTCCAGAGGGTTGAGAAGTTAGGAAAGGAGTCAAAGGAACTTAGTCATAGTGTCAGAGAGTATTTTTTAAAAAAAGAGAGTCTGCAGAGGAAAAGCAGATGAGAGGAGAGAAGCAATAGACTCAAGACCTGGCAAAGATCCTGTTGTCAGTCATGGACAAACTAGAAGACTGTAGGAGATGCCTAAAACAGACAACTTCAGAAGAAGGAGATAAGGGAGGCACTGAGATCAAAATTGCCCCATCCCCAACCCCAGGGTAACCCTAAGAGTAAAAGGGAAACCCACCAACTTTTTTGTTGATTATTAATAAAGTTCAATATTCTGTCTTGCTAAAACTTGAAGATCAAGTCTCTTCATCATTTTATAAATGACTTCCCAGTGGCAACAGAAAGAAAACAAAAACTCAGGACATCTTAGAGGCCCTCAAAAAATTGGACTATTGAGTCTTCACAAAGAAGGCCTTACTCTGTCAATTACAGGTGATCTCCCTAGACCTAGGAAATGCATACCCAGACTTGGGGCCCTGGAATCAGCAAATGGCCAATCTGACACCAACTGCAAGGAGTTGCCCCCAACCCCCATTTTGCAGCCTTCTGGTTAAAGATGACACCAGAATGACTCCTTACCAGCCTCTCTCCTTGAATGCCCCAGGATAACTTTTCAGCTGCCCTGTTGCCTGACCCTGAGCTCGATCAATGGGCCACTGCATGACTGCTGAGATGGATGCAGAGGTAACATGGTTCACCAATGGCAACAGCCTAATTCAGGATGGACAGAGTATGCTGGGGCAGCGATGGCCTCAGACACCAAGATCATATGGGCAGAGCCAGTCCTGGCAGGAATGTCAGGCCAGAAAACTGAACTGGCAGCTCTGACCAAGGCAATAGAGTTGAGAAAAGACAAGAGACATGCATGGTTGGTGTCTTTGCTACGGCTCACATCTGGGGTACTTTTTATAGGGAAAGAGTACTCCTGAAGGCAGAAGGAAGAACTAAACTCCATCCCAAAGAGCAACAAGACAGCCCAGTGGGTAGCTCTAGAAAATTGGGCCCCTCATGTCCTTGACTCCACTAGATCCAGGAGATCCCACACTCTCTGACCAGACAGAAGATGGGATCTGGGCCAAAAGCCTGCCCATGTCTCAGTGTCATAAGAGATGATGACTACAAACTAATTGTACTAGAGAAAATGGGTATAAGCATACTGAAAAATGTGGGGCATTGGGCTATGCACAGACAGGCTGGTCTCCAGTCGATCTGAGATGCTGAACCCAGGGACCTGGTGGTTGTAATTTACCTACATGGGATGGAAGGAGTTCTCCTGTAACTCTGGCTCCTGTCTAAGTTACTGCCCCCCACAGCCCCTACAAGAGAAGCATGGCTAGAAGTCATGTAGGCAATGTTCCAAGCTTCAGACATACAGGCTAAACTCCTCCCCAGTTACCTAGCAACAGAAAAGATAGCAGCTCACTTTAAAAGGGGCTGTTTGGCCCCTCCTTGCTCTCACTCCTTTGTTCCCTTACCTTTCACTTCTCTCACTCCTCTCTCCTCTCTGTCTTCTCCTCTCTCTCCCTCTCACTCCTCTCACTCCTCACTCTCTTTCTCTTTCTCTCTAGCCTTCCACCCCTCCTCTCTTTCCCCCTGCCTTCTACAATAAAGCTCTAAAACCATAGACAGTCTCTGCTCATCAAGGCCTGCTGTGCTTGAAGGATGGGATAGGCTTTCTCCTAATGAGCCATTTCTAATCTCCAGATAGAAGGCCTTCCTGTGCTCCAGTCAAGATCTGCTGTGCTCACTCTCGAAGGTGTGGGAACCTCTCTTCCCNCTTCTCTCTCTCCCATAACCCCGGGGCTACAGGGTGTGGCCTCAGTGTCTCCAGGTTGGGCTGCCCCTTGTTCACCCCCCATGAGTGGGTCAGAGGCTTGGATGCCCACCCTGGGCTGAGTGGAAAGCCCTCCCACGTCTGCCTGTCCAGAGCATAGGTGGAACTCTGGCAGGGCGTGGGTCCTCCCTTCCCCCTCCTTTCCCTAGGCCTCCTTTTAATTCCCACAGAAAAAGATGCATTGTTCGTCACACATGGGTCTCCAAAGAATTCAGAACTTAGTCCACCATTCCACATCACAATTAGAGATCCCAACTCAAAAATAGCTGAAATTGCTAAAAAAAAAAACAAAAACAAAAACAACAACAACCATAAAGCCTGTCAATTGACCAATGCAGTCGCCAAGAAAAAGAACACAAGTAGTCAATACTGAAGCACCAAGCCAGGAGTCCATCAGGAAATGGACTAATGAACTTCACAAAAATAAAGCCAAGAAAATTTGGATACAAATATTTGCTAGTATTATAGATACCTTTTCAAGATGGGCTGAGACTTTCCCAACTAAGCACAAGACTGTGCAGATAGCAACGAAGAAACTATTAAAAGAAAGAAATTCTTCCAAGGTTTTATTTCTCTAAGCTTATAGGCTCAGACAATGGACCTGCATTTGTGTCCCAGGTAAGTTAGAGATTAGCTAATATTCTAGAGACTGATTGGAAACTCCCTTGTGCTTACAGACCCCTGAGTTCAGCACAGGTAGAGAAGATAAATACAATCCTAAAAGAGACCTTAACAAAATCCTTTATAGAGTTCAAAACTCCCCACCCAGATGGGACTCACCCCTTTTGAAGTTATGTTTTGTTCACCTGCTGACAGAAGCTGTTATGTGATCTCGAGGGTGTCCGGTGGGTGCACAAACATGTTTAGTATAAGCATTGTGCTTTCCATAACGCAGGCCCACCTGTGGAGCTCCACCAACTTGAGCCTGGAGACACAGGCTGGGGTCACTAGAGCGTCACTGAAAGGTCCCTGTGCTACAGAGTTGCAGTGTGGATCCTCCGAACATCCGTTTGCTATTGAAGAAGACCCTGGCCAGCAGGAGGAGAATTCAGCCTCAAGGCTCCCTCCTGTCTCCCACTGATGTCCCTACCCATGCCCCAGGGGCACCACAAAGTCACCCTGTGACTGTTTTCATGAAGCCTCAGGAAGTCCCATGATTGGGCCTTCTAGTCACAGAGAAAGGGGTAGGGGGAATGAAATGCCAATGCTTTTAAGTTCAGATTCCATTTTAGAGAACCTGATCTAAGTTTGAACTCAGGTAGACTAACAGGCCAGTATCTAGCATTAGTTTCCAAGTTGCCCCCCAACAAAACCAAAGCCTAGTTCCAGACTCTAGGCTAATCCCCAACAAGACCAGAGTCTCCAGGTTACACCCTCAACAAGACCAGCATCTCCAGGTTATTCCCCCAACAAACCTGCACCCCCAGGTTACAAGCCCACCCCCTGCCTAACGACCACCAATGTGGAGGGAGCAGAAATTAAGTTTATGATTTGACTCCCAGGACCAGCCAGTTATGTTAAAGGCCACAGCAGCTTTCCAATTAGATGTCTGTTGCTTACTATAAAGCCTTGCCCTGATAGATTCAGGGTGAGCTGGGGGGACTCACGCTAGGTGGAATAGAATAAAGACCCTGATGTGAGTTGCATCAGCTTGGCTCCTGTATTGGAGGGGAATCACTAACATTTCCCTGGCACTACATACTCACATATACAAAATAAATATATCAAGAGAGAGAGAGAGAGAGAGAGAGAGAGAGAGAGAGAGAGAGAGAGAGAGAGAGAGAAGATAGCAGTGGCTCAAAAGCTCAGAACATAGAAGCTGCATTTCTTTTCTCTTCAATCCACCCCTACCTGAGAGTGGAAGAATCCAAATCCCCTGCAATGTCCTGAGTCAAACACCAGAGGGAAGCAAAGAACACACCAAAGAAATTGGAACCTAGTAAACTTTTAAACGCGTGAAAGGGGTTTTAAGTGAAATTGATAATTTTAAAGAAAAATAGACACATAAAGATGAAAAACACAATAAAGAGCTTTGGGCTTTAGGTAGCACCACTTTAAACATTTTAAGGAAGATGGAAGTAATGAATAAAATTGGCACATTGCTGATTAAAATTATTGCATTATTAAGCTTCATGGGGTGGGGCAGGTGAGATAGGGTTTCTCTGTGTAGCCCTGGCTGTCCTGGAACTCACTCTGTAGACCAGGCTGGCCTCAAACTCAGAAATCTGCCTGCCTCTGCCTCCTGAGTGCTGGGATTAAAGGCGTGCGCCACCACGCCCAGCTTAAGCTTCATTCTTAATAAGCATTTTGGTTTGCTGTGTCTTTTTTTAAAAAACCAAAGGCCTTTGAAAAAATTCACAAATCTTAGAAAAAAATTACAGAAAATGATAAATCAGAGTGAGATTACTCAGATATCTTAAAAAACAGGAAAAAGACAAAGGTGAAATATGAAGAGAAGCATTAGAAGAAAGGATACAGAAATTTATAAATCGCCAGGTATGGTAGTGTATGCCTTTAATCCCAGCACACTGGAGGCAGAGGCAGGTGGATTTCTGAGTTCAAGGCCAGCCTGGTTTACAAAGTGAGTTCTAAGACAGCCAGGGCTATACAGAGAAACCCTGTCTCAAAAAAAGAAAAAGAAAAAAAGAAAAACCAAAGGTTGTTAGGAAAACCAAACCAAACCAGCAGCTTATCTAGCTAGTGTCCCCCAAAGGCCAGCAGATGCTGAGCACCCCGAGAGGACTGTGGATGACCCCCTGGGGACGTGCTGGCCTTGGGAAAGTTTAAGGGAACTTAAAAGTTAAGTATTGCTAATGTTGGAATGTTCTTGCCATACCTAAAAAATCTTGACTTCTTGGGTGATCAAAACTAGAATAAACCCCCAAGTCTCGAAAGATATGGCAAGAACAATATTACAACCTGGGCCATGGCTACAGTGGCTTTTGTGATGGAGGGAAGAGTCTAGGGAAATAGAAGCAGGGATAGTAACATTTCCACAGACCCCTGCTAGGCAAAGGCCAGTACGCTGAGGTTGAGATGCAAGTCATACATGCTTACATGATGAAGAAATCTTGGCATTATGACGAATGGCAGCCTTAAATGCCCAGGACAGATTTGAAGAAAGGAGAAAGACTTACGTCATAGAAGGTACAAAAGAAACATTCACTGACTTTTTACAAAAATTGGCTTCAGCTACAGATATGAAGATACCAGATCCACTAGTAGGAAGGCACTAATCAAATCTTTGGCTTTTGAAAATGCTAATGCTGAATGCAAAGATGTGATCTGACCTTTAAAGACACGATCAGCACCTCTAACTGAATGGATTAGAAATGCAGTCGATGTTAGATGTCACTCACCTGAGATGACCTTAATAGGAGAAGCCATCCCTAAAGGTTTTGAGAAAATCCAAACTCACAAATGTATTTTTTCCATTTATTTATTTATTCATATTACATACCAATCACAGCCACTCCCTCCTCTCAGTCCCACCCCATCCCAAACCCACCCTGGGTATCAATACACCCTGATTCATCAAGTCACTGCAGGACTAGGCGCATCCTTTCTCACTGAGGCAACACAAGGCTGCCCTGTTCCATAACTGTGGGATAGGATCCACAGGCAGGCAGCAGAGCCAAGCGCAGCCCTGACTCCGGTTTGGGGGGGGGGAACCTTCATGAAGATCAAGCTGCACATCTGTTACATTTATATGTGGGAGGGGCTGGCTAGGTACAGCCTGTGCTTGCCCTTTAGTTGGTGGTTCAGTCTCTAGGAGCCCCCAGGGGTCCAGGTTAGTTGACTCAGTTGGTTTTTTCCCCTTCAGTTCCCTCAGTCCTTCCTCCAACTCTTCCACAGGACTCCCTGAGCTCCATCTAGTGTTTGGCTGTGGGTCTTTGCATCTGTTTCTATACATGAAGCAAAAAACCAGAAGGGGCCAAGAAACAGATAAATTGGGAAATGTCTATATATGATCAGAGTTCAAAACTAAATATATCCCAGCACTGGGGAGGCAGAGGCAGGCAGATTTTTGAGTTCGAGGCCAGCCTGGTCTACAAAGTGAGTTCCAGGACAGTCAGAGCTACACAGAGAAACCCTGTCTCGAAAAATCAAAAAAAAAAAAAACTGAATATATTTATAAATAATTGAAGGAATGGTAGACACCAAAGCTGATGCAAATTTAACTTCTCCAAAATCTTGGCCCTCAGATTGCCCTCTTAAAGAGGTAGATATCAATTTCAAGGAGTTGAAACTTTATCCCAGGTAAAACAAACTATCAGGTGGCTTAAACATATAGGGCCAAAAAGTCAAACAGGAAGATTAGGTTATATGTGCTTGAGAGAGCCATAAACGTATGGAGAAGAGATCTGTTACAACAATGGAAACACAGATTAGCCTCCCTCCAACTTCAGGGGCAAGGATTAAAATAGGTGATGCTCCTGATAATTTTTTTTTAATGTTATCAAAGACAGTTACAGACTCTCCAGGCCGTCCATAAACACGGTTGTTAATGGACTGGCTCTTCAGGTTTAAGTGGGGGAGTCACTGCTGATAAAACATCAACGGCCTGACCACTAAGGTGAATTGACTGACCAGCCTGTTTGGACCAAACAATGGTCTATGACAAAGGAAAAATTACAGGCACTAGAACAGCTGGTCTAAGACCAGCTGGGGACTCAACACGTAGAAGAGTCCACTAGCCCGGGGAACTCTCCTGTACTTGTCATTAATAAGAAATCTGGCAAATGGAGGATGTTGACAGATCTGAGAGCAATAAATAAAGTCATTCAGCCACTGGGTTCTTTACAGCCTGGAATCCCATTGTCATACTCATTACCTAAGGAATTGCCTATCATAGTGATTAATCTAAAGAGATACTTTTTCACAATTCCTTTACAAGAACAAGATAGAGAAAAGTTTGCCTTCTCCCCCACACTTAACAACTCTATGCCAACTGAAAGGTACCTTGTGGCAATCCTGCCATAGGGAATGTTGAATAGTCTTACCTTATGCCAATATTTTGTACAACACCATTGAAAATAATTCATAAGCAATTTCTTTGATCCATAATTTATCATTATATGAATGATAGTTGGGTGTGGTGGCGCACGCCTTTAATCCCAGCACTTGGGAAGCAGAGGCAGGCAGATTTCTGAGTTCGAGGCTAGCCTGGTCTACAAAGTGAGTTCCAGGACAGCCTGGGCTATACAGAGAAACCCTGTCTTGAAAAAAAGAAAAAAAAACAAGAAAAAAAATTATATGAATGATATTTTGCTGACTGATTCAAATGGATTTACCTTAGAAAGAATGTTTAATGAAGCAAAAACAATTTTGCGCCGGGCGTGGTGGCGCACGCCTTTAATCCCAGTACTCGGGAGGCAGAGGCAGAGGCAGGCGGATTTCTGAGTTTGAGGCCAGCCTGGTCTACAGAGTGAGTTCCAGGGCAGCCAAGGCTACACAGAGAAACCCTGTCTCGAAAAACCAAAAAAAAAAAAAAAAAAAAAAAAAAGAATTTTGCCTTTTGGCGTTTACAAATTGCTCCTGAAAAAATACAAGGAGGAGATTCTCTTAATTATCTAGGATATGAGTCATGTTATACATGTGTTCTACAGGAAATTAGACCACAAAAGGGACAAATCAGGAAAGATCAATTAAGAACTCTTCAAAATTGCCAGGAGATATTAACTGGCTACAGCCTGCAGTTGATTTGCCTATTCAAGAGCTAACTCTTTTGTTTAACATCTTTCAAGGTGACAAAAACTTAAATAGTCCAAGAAGATTATCAGCAGAAGTTGAAAAGAAATTGACTCTGGTAGAAAAAAAAAAACTATAAGATGCACATATAAATCATAAAGATCCACAAATGGCCTGTATTTTAGTTATTTCGCCACAAATTTATGGGGACATGGGTTGTTGCTGCAATGAGAAACACAGATTAACATTCCTCCAACCTCAGAAACAAACGATAAAATAAAGAATGCTTCTAAAAAAAAAAAAAGTAAAAGGTATTATCAAGCCTTCCGGCCTTGATAATTCCTTGTGAATAGCCTTGACAATCCCAAGGGCTGGTGGACTCCTCTGTGAGTTGAGCCTAGTCACAGACTGTCCAGGTTGTCCACAAGCAGGACACAATGGGCAGTCTTTAGAAGTTACTAACTGCCCTACTTTTAAAATGGTTAACTGACAAACCTGTTGGACATTCATTGGCTTTTCTTCTTTCTTCTTCTTCTTCTTCTTCTTCTTCTTCTTCTTCTTCTTCTTCTTCTTCTTCTTCTTCTTCTTCTTCTTCTTCTTCTTCTTCTTCTTCTTCTTCTNTCCTCCTCCTCCCCCTCCTCCTCCTCCTCCTTCGATTTATTTATTTATTTATTATATGTAAGTACACTGTAGCTGTCTTAAGACACTTCAGAAGAGGGCGTCAGATTTTGTTGGGAATGGTTGTGAGTCACCATGTGGTTGCTAGGATTTGAACTCGGGACCTTCCGAAGAGCAGTCAGTGCTGTATTTTTTTATTTTATTTTTTATTTTTTTGAGACAGAGTTTCTCTGTGTAGCTCTGGCTGTCTTGGAGCTGATTGGCACAAGGGTATACACACACACACACACATTCAATTAAATGCTAGTGAATAGTAATTGGGCATGGTCATTCTTATCTGAAATCTCAGGAAGGGAGGATGGGGCAGAATAACCATGGGTTTGAGGCCCATCTGGGGTGAGGCATCAAACACACACACAGAACAGAGAAGTATACCATGGAGATCTATACCGGCTTCTCTTTATTCATCCATTAATGGTCAATTGAACTTTTTTGGTGCTTGTGAATGTTACCAATATATTCACTGTTCTGTGTGGAAAATCAGTTCTCTTGGTACCATTTACTGAAGACTGCCTTTTTTTTTCATCATGTTCTGGCTCCTTTGTCAAAAGTCAATTGATTCCAGGGGCCAGAAGATGGCTCAGCAGTTAAGGGCACTGGCTGCTCTTGAAGACCTAGGTTCAGTCCCCAGCACCCACATGGCAGCTCACAACCATCTGTAACTCCAGTCCCTGGGGATCTGATATGCCTTCCTCTGGCCTCCATAGGCACCAAGCATACATATAACAGCCAAGCACTCATACACATTTGCTGGGCAGAGGTGGTGTATACCTTTCATTCTAGCACTCAGGAGGCAGGTGGATCTCTGTGAGTTCGAGGCCAGCCTGGTCCTCAGAGCAAGTTCCAGGATATCCAGGGCTATACAGAGAAATCCTGTTTAAAAAAATAAAGATACCTAAACAAACAAAAAACCTTTAAACAGATGAATTGCGAGATTTATACCTGTTTCTGGGCTTCCTGTTCTGTTGGTCGATGGCAAGTGGTCCCTCTCGCCAGCATCGTGTTATAATTACCATAAGCTAGGATTTTAAAGTCAAGTGGCCCCCAGCTTTGTCCTGTTTGCTCAGAATTATTTTGGGTACCTGGGATCTTTTATGGTTCCCTAACCCATTTTCAGATTTTTTTCTTTTTCTGTGAGTTGTCTGTGTGCATGTGTGTGTACGTCTGTCAGAGTTCTGACCCATAGTCTCAAACAGGCTAAGCAAATACTCTGTCACTGAGCTACACCCCAATGTCATAGAAGCTTTGTTTCAGGCAAGGCCTCATTAGGCAGTCCCAGGAAGACTGGAACTCACTACACAGAGCTGGCTGGTCTCCAGTTTACCAGGATCTGTCCTCTGTGGAGCACAGGATCATAGCATGTGCCAGCACCCTTGGCCACAGTGGCATTTGGATAGGGACTACATTCACTCCTGTGATGTCTCTGTCCTGGGGACCCAGAGCATCCTCTTGTTCCTCTGCTCTTCCTTCAGTGTCTCCCAAGCACTTACCATGTTCAACATTCCTGCGACTGTGGTTCTGGCTCAGTGATAACAAACAGTGCTTGCTCCATGTGTGTTTGAGCCTGGGCTCTATGACCAGCACAAAATCCCTGAACACTTTAATTTCTTTTAGGTATTGCAAGTGGCATTTATTATCTTCAGAGTTTACAGTTGGCATGTAGAAATACTTGTGGTTTTAGCAGTGTGCTTGGTACACACCTTTAACCCCAGCACTCAGGAGGCAGAGGCCCTGGACTCAGAAGCTGAACAGGATGAACAAGAGTTTGAGACTAGCCTGAACTACAAAGCAAAACTAAATAAAATATAGTACTAAGTGACCCAAGGAACAACGAGCTGCTGGACATGCGTGAGCCAGCTCAGTGGATAAAGTACCCAACAGCAGCCCTGGGTTTGCTGGGAACCTCATGATAGCAAGAGGGAACTGATGCCAGCAAGACTCCCTCACCCACAGGCTGCACACAAATAAATATAATGTAAAAAGATTAATAATAATGTTGTGTGCACAGGCACAGCCCCGCCTTCCTAAGCCCGTTTCTGGCTGGCCGGCAGCTGAACTGCAAGTCTCTTGGCAAGCATTTCCTGGTCTATGTCTTAGAACATTATAAGGGACTTTGACTCTGTCCTTGCTCCAATTTTTTTCTCCCCTCCAAAGTCTTAAGTCCAACCACCACAGCACCCACACACATGGTAAAGAGCACAGAGTTTATTAAAGACAAATCCATCAACAGCACTGGCCCGCTGGGCTCCTGGGAGCTGCTCCCAAGTGAGCTGCAGGCGCTCAGGCTCTGGCTCCCCCTTAAGAATCAAGGGCAGATCCTTCCCTCAGGCAGCACCCATCTGTGGAGCCACCGTACCCAAGACAAAGTCTTCATGTCCTTGGCCTTCATCTCAAGGACCAAGTGGTGGGCACAGGATGCAGGTCTTCCAAACAAATCAGATGCAGTGATTCCAGTAGCATGGTCCCAGGAGAGAGGGCGGGGGGGGGGGAAGGCAGGCAAGTGGGGATTTGCTGTGTCCAGGGCCGAGCTATTAGCTACCAAGTCCTAGGTCTGGGGGGCAGTCAGGATGGTGGGAGTGTATATGGTCTCCCTTATACTCAGCTCCAGGGTAAAGCTGGTAGCCCTCTCAGGCAGGACCGGGGAGAGGATGTCAGGGTTAACCTTGGGAAACAAGACAATCCATACCTCCAACTCCATTAGCATCCCGGCCACTCCTCCCCACCCACAGTCCCAGGTCACTTGCCAGTCTGCAATAAATAGCTAGCCTGTGGTCCAAATAAATAGTAAAATACCTCCCAGGGGTTGTGTATTGGGAGAGAAGGCAGTAAAAAGGCAGGTCGAGTCCCAGCAGCACTCAACCCAACGTGGCTAAAGCAATGGCCTGGGAAGGAGGGAGCCCTGCACACTGCTCTTGGGAAGGCTTCAGGTGGCAGCTGTTGGAGCCTTGCTCCTGCTGGCCAGTCTCTGGAGAAGGTGAGACCCCTTGCTGACAAGCTGCCTTCAGGACTCAAGCCACGTGACCTCCATATGAGAGATGGAAGAAACATGGTCAGAAAAGTCTACTTGCTGAACAGGGTTCAGGTAACCCAGCCCCAAAGCACATGACCAGAAAGGCCAGCACCTCCACAGCCTTCGCTGCCTCCCCGCTCCGCCTCCCATGGGGGCAGAAGGCAGAGGTAGCCCTCTGGTACTGTGAGGCTCCGGGCCTTCCAGTTTAGTCACCTTGGACCCAGAGAAGCATTCTTTGGTCCCTTGCTCTTGATGAGACCTGCACACACCAGGTGGGAACATGGACATCAAGGAGATGACAGCACTACTGAAATTTCACCTCCCAGGCACACAGCAGCCAGGGTGTCTTAATCTCGGATTGAAGACTCTCCCCATCCTCCCTTTATCCATTCTTGAGTAGAAAATGGGTGAGAGGCTCAAAGCGTCACAGGCTTCCATTGTCATCAGCACTTGGCTTGCTGGAGCAGGTACTGGGGATTCCTGGAGGCCTCAGGCTGGGGATGGGAACAGGATGCCAATAAAGTTGGCCTCCAGGGCTCTCACTAAACTACACTCATTCTGAATGCTGGCCTCGGGGAGCAGAGGGGAGGACAGAGGGAAGAGAGCCAGGGCAAAGAGGACAGACGAAGGAAGGAGCCACACACGCCTCTGGCAAAGGAAGAAAGGGACAGGCAGAGGTAGACACAGAGGGGAAGCAGGGCCTTAGAGGGTTCCCACACACCCTCACCCCACTGCCAGGGCATGTGTGAACATACATACACACACACACACACACACACACACACACACACACACACACACACACACAAAGCAGAGACCTGGGAGACAGCCCTACCGGCCACGAGCAAACACACCTGACAGAGACAAACAGTGACCCTAGACGTGGCAGTCACTCAGCTCTTCTGGGGCGCCTCCCCAGGCGCCCTGAGCACCAACACTCACAAGCTGTTTCAGGCCCATGAGCTAACTGCCTCCCCTGACCAGGACTCAGGGAAGAAGAAAGCACAAGGGAGAGGAGCTACTGGGCAGAGGTATGGCAGGACCCATCAGTCTCCTAGGCCCCCAATGACCCCAGCGCCGGGAAGCCAGTTCAGGAGCTCCGGCCCTGCTGAGCAGTCTGGGTGGAGGGTCCCAGGGTTGAGGTGCAGGGAGTGTGGCAGGGCTGAGCACTGGGAAGGAGCGCAGCGCAGTGTGCTCCAGGAGCACCCTGGACCATGGAAACCAGGCTGGAAGACCTGCAGCTGGCTGGGACTGCAGCTTCCCTTCAGGCTGGCTCTCTCACAGGCTCCTTTGTGTCCCCAAAACAAGGGTGCGGAGCGAGTGCAGTGGCTGCTCTTCCAATGCTGGGCCCCTGCTACCAGGTTACTTCGAGTCCTGGAGTTCCTTGGCTTTCTGTAGGATCTGGCAGACGTCTGTGATGGGGTAGTCCTGGAGAGCAGAAAGCCACGTCATGCTCCGGGAGGTCACGTTCCTGGAACACCCACTTTGCTCCACTTGCCACACCTGCCACCTTCCCAGAGACCCGTTACCATGGAATGGCACCAGGGGCAGGGACCATGGTGTACCAGATACCCAGAGTAGCCTGCTCCAAACACTGCGAGTCACTAAGGTTCTGCCTCCCAAGGTCCAAAGGGTCTCACAGCCTGTTTTAGAACCAGGGCACCCAAAGGCCTTAGCCCTCACGTCTGACACAGAAGCTGGAGCCACACTGATGAACAGCACGGTGATAGCTCAGACAATGTAGCCCTTAGTTTTCTAGCCACCTCAGGAGGCCCAAAGAGAGACACTGTGGTTATGCCCGCCTTACAGACCTAGCTAGTGAGTTGTTGGAGAAGCAGTGAAAACTAGAGACAAGCCACTTGGCTCAAGTCACATGAGAAGCAGAGCAGAACAGATATGGACGTCAGGCTAGCTGTCAGACCCCTAACACATACCTCTCTTCTGTACACTACACTCAAGGTCTGTGAGGACCAGGACTCAACTCAGGTCCAAACCGGATGTGCTGCAGGAGTCTGGACCCTGAATGCACAGTATGTGTTCCTCTTTCTGGCCCTAGCCTGCCAGTGTCTGAGACTGGCCTCACCCCACCAACCAGTACCTGCAGAAGTCGCATGTTGACAGTGAAGTCCCCCTCCAGCAACTGCTCCCGGATCAGTCTGCAGGGAAACAAGGAGCCACAGTGCCCACAGGCCTGGGTGTACTCTAGCTGTGGAGGCTGGCCCCTGCTCACCACTCAGGACTGGGCACTCCCCCCCCCCTCCCAGCTTCTCTTAAGGAAGGGCCGAGCATGGCCCCACTCACATGAGCATAGCACAGCAGACCAGGAGGAGGAAATCGAATCGGTTGCCATCAGCAAAGAGGGAGTCCCAGATACGGATGACATCAGGCAGCAAGAACTCCTGGGACAGCAGCAGTGTCAGCCACCGGAAGGCAAAGAACTGAGGCTTGATACTCTGCTCTTGCTGGGGGACAGAGGGGGTGTGTCAGGGAGTGCACATCAGCTGTTTAAAGAAGACACAGCCTAGGAGCAAGCCCTGTTCAGGGCCCTCAAAGGGGCCGTACAGAGCCTGGGTCCACTAACAGGGCAATTCCAGCCAATGTTGCTATTTATTCAAGGCACACTAAAACTCCTTAATCGATTTGGAAATGATGTCAACTCATGCATCTCCTCCCCTTGGTTCTGTGGACCAGCATGAAGGCCAGTACCAGGCACTGTACCTGTGCTCAGCTCACGTAACCACAGAACAACCCTATAGAGGAGGGATCCGCAAGAGAGCAGTACCCTGCGCGCCACACGGGGTGGTGACAAAGTATACACTACACAGTAAAAAACAGAATTCTGTGTTTGCTTAAAAAATGTAAGCTGCTGAGCAGTGGTGACGCACGCCTTTAATCCCAGCACTCGGGAGACAGAGACAGGCTGATTTCTGAGTTCGAGGCCAGCCTGGTCTACAAAGTGAGTTCCAGGACAGCCAGGGCTACACAGAGAAACGCTGTCTCAAAAAACCAAAAACCAAAACCAACCAAACAAACAAACAAAAAAAGCAAGCTTCGGGCTGGTGAGATGGCTCAGTGGGTAAGAGCACCCGACTACTCTTCCGAAGGTCCTGAGTTCAAATCCCAGCAACCACATGGTGGCTCACAACCATCCGTAAGGAGACCTGGCGCCTTCTTCTGGAGTAAGACATATAATAATTTATGTACTTACATATAATAAATAAATCTTTTTTTTAAAAAAAAGCAAGCTTCAGCTGGGTGGCGGCGGCGCACCCTCTCAGTCCCAGTGCCCAGACAGCAGAGGCCACCAGACCTCTGCGATATCTCTGAATGTGCTGGGCCTGGCTTTACCTTTACCTGCTCAGCCATCTTGCTGGCAACACTCTTCTTTTTTTTCTTTTTCCATGGCAAGGTTTCTCTGTGTAGCCCTGGCTGTCCTGGAACTTGCTCTGTAGACCAGGCTGGCCTTGAACTCAGAGATCCGCCTGCTCCTACCTCCCAAGTGCTGGATTTGTTTTTTGAGACAAGCCTGTAAGTACCATTGTTAACTTCACACTCGCAGCCTATTTACTGTCTTCTCTGCTCAGCTGCCAGGCCTCCCAGGCCCCCCAGACCCCCAAGGCCTGCCTCAGCACTTGGGTCAGTGCTCCCTGGAGCTGGGCCAGCCCAACGTTGCTCAACTACAGCCATTTCCCGCCCCCACATTCAATCAGAACTACTGTGCTTGGCCTGTGTGTCCTGTCCATGTGTCAGGTCCTCACCAGCTTCAGGTAGAGCTCTACATCCTTATCCTTCAAGGTGGAGTACACCTTTTCCATCTTGTAGGTGATGCCGCACTGGGAGTCGTCCAGGCTCTTGATGAAGTTGTCCCGGATCTCGGCCATGAGGTTGGTGAAGCAGAAAAAGGTATCTGCTTCAGCGTGCTCTGGGGTAGACAGCGGGGTGTGAGTGGACAAAGGGACGCGAAGTGGTCTCGAGTCCCGCCTCACCTCTCACCCATAAGACACCTGTCCCACTTATGAATGTCACCAAACTGCCCCTGGAGGCTGGAATGGGTCCCTGGCCTTGGCTCCTGACAACCCCCAACGCCTTCGGCACTTCAGCCTCACCTAGGCACAGGGTCCACTCAGCAGCCTCGAATGCACTGTGCTAATGGATCCCACCTCTCAGTGTATTATTCACTGATAATGTGACTCTACTCTACCACAAGTTACAAGCATCAACAGATCCATAAGAAGCAGAATTCAGAAAGGCAAAGCTGGAAAGGGTCTCAGATGCAATTCAGCCAGCCCCTGCTCTGACACGGGCATAGATGAGGCTTTAGAGCCCCATACAGCCTATTGGTCAGTCTAGCCCCATTTCCTTTCTCTAGGGAGCCAGCAACGGGAGACTCCGGTAGCTAAGAGCTTGTCTACCTTTCCACTCGCTGTTAGGGTCAGTGGCAAAAGTGTAGTAGAGAGGGCCCACGATCTCATTCATGCCCTGCACATAAGCGATGCCAGGGTTGAGCTTGGCATAGATGAACAGGATGCGCTCCACCACCTCCCAGTGGGCTTCGCAGCCATTGGGTAGAACCTCATATTCGTTCAGGGCTGATGGTGCATTGTTCTTGTGCGGGGAGCTCATCTGGAGAGAAGGGAGAGCCTGTTAGCAGGACAAATGTTTCCATTAAGCCCCGCTTGACAACATCCTAGCTTATGGGCAAGACAGGGCAGGAGGAACATGTCAGGCCCAAGGAACAGGCAGGCCAATGGAGCAGGAGATTTCCAGTTACACTAGGCTAAAAGCAGAGGTCACAACAGGCATGATAGAACACAGTTCCTTCTGTCCCAGTACTTGAGAGGCAGAGGCAAGCAGAACTCTGAGAGTCCAAGGCCAGCCAAGGCTATCTTCAAACCAAACCAAACCAACCAAACAACAAAATAGAGGTTATACCAGGTGGTAGTGGTGTCCATCTTTAATCCCAGCACTCAGGAGGCAGAGGCAGGCAGATCTCTGAGTTTGAGACATGCCTGGTCTACAGAGAGAGTTCCAGGACAACCAAGAGGTTGCATAGAAAAACTGTCTTGAAAAACAAAAACAAAATAAACAGAGGTGGGGAAAGGGAGAGAAAGAACTTCCTGTACAGTGAGAAATCCTAATCTAGACTGGTGGTCACACACCAGTGTAACCTATATATACATGCATATATATATATATATGCATGTATATATCTAGCATATCTAGCTATATACATAAGATGTATTTTTTTTTAAACTTCAGTTGTGGGGCTGGAGAGATGACTCAGCGGTTAAGAGCACTGACTGCTCTTCCGAAGGTCCTGAGTTCAAATCCCAGAAACCACATGATGGCTCACAACCACCTGTAATGAGATCTGATGCCCTCTTCTGGTGCATCTCAAGTCAGCTACAATGTACTTATGTATAATAATAAATCTTTGGGCCAGAGCAAGCAGGAACTGAGCAAGCAGAGTTGGACCAGAGCTAGCAGAAGTCCTAAAAAATTTAATTCCCAACAACCACATGAAGGCTCACATCCATCAGTACAGCTACAGTGGACTCATACACATAAAATAAATATATCTTAAAAAAAAACAAAACAAACTTCAGTTGTAAATTATATGCCAAGGAGAATAAAGACTTGGCTGTATGTAGTGGTGCAGACCTGCAAATCCCAGCACCAGGAGGCAGAAGCAGGAGTCTCAGGAGTTCAAAACCAGCCTCAGCTGTACATGAGAGTTCTAGGCCAACCTGGACTATACAAAAACCAGCTGAAAATGAGAGAAGGCCCAAAACCTCAGCTGCTCTGTAGAGTCTCAGAAGCCTCAGGTGATTCTGATGTCTCAGCTGTCCCTGGCCTGTCCCGGCAGTGGCTGCAGAGCTGGGGGACTGCAGGACACACCCCCACAGAGACTGTGAGGCTTAGAACAGAGAATAGGGAGTCCCAGCTACCTCCACACAGGAACGCACCCGCCTCAGGAGCAGACCGCACTCCTCCAACAGTCCTACACACTTCTCAAAGCCGGATTCTTTTTCTTCTCTTTTCTTTTTTTATTTAAACAGGGCTGGGCACAGCCCAAACTGTACTTGAACCTCGTCATACAGCTGAGGGTGACCTGGAGCTGAAACTCCTGCCTCACATTACAGGCTTAGAGCCATGAAACTACTCTGAATATTTCAAGAGGAGAAAACAGAGGCTCACATAGACCTGAGCCTGGACTGGCTAGCTCAGAGCCTTTGGCCAAGCCACTAGAGCAGGCTGTCTCCCAGGAAGGCCCAGTGCTCCCAGCTTTCCAAGAACCTGCTTTCCATGACCTCATTTCCTCCTGCAGTTCCACAGAAACGATCATATCCAGATTACAGAGGAGGAAAAAGCCTGGAGTTCCACAGAAGGCTGACTTAAGCCAGGCTAACACAGGTCTAGAGTCCCAGGGATGAAGCTTGGGTGGATCCTGGATTGTGAGGACAGTTCCAAAGGTAAAACGGGAAGAGCCTGACCCTCATATACCAAGCCACAGCAAAAGAATCAATAGAGCTGGGCCTTCATCCAGCATCCACACAAGACGGACGCACAAGTGAGCCACGGTTCCTTTGCCAAGCCTGCGCTCTGCACAACTGCAGTGGGTCCCAACCCTGCAGCAGGTGCACGGGACCAGGAGTGACGGCACCCATCACCACCCTGAGTAGGGAGCAACTCAGAGAGAAGAAATCTGTGCAGTCCTCCATTCCCTGCTGGGCAGGCTTCAGAGCAGGGCCTTCCCACTCAAGAAAGCCAGTGACATGTGCGAACAAGTCACTGCTACAGGTCCCAGAGCAGTGGTCTACATGTAGAAGTAAGGTCATACACCTCATTTTGCATATCATCTACCACAAGTGGCAGGGTCTCCTAGATCCTGGAGCTCAACAACCTCCAGGGAGGGTACCCAGCATAGCCCCTTCTGTGCGATGTCCCGCTTGAACCCAGCCTGGCCTGTGTGACATCCCTGCCAGGCACGAGGCCACCTGAACCAAACGCTGCTGCCTGCTCACAACATTCCGCAGGCCCACCATCCATCTGGACAAAGACCTGTCTGACCCTCCCTCCCACTGCCAACTCTTCTGGTACTTCCTAGCGCTTTCCCTCACATCTCACTGCTTCTAGCCATAGGGGCCCTCTTTTTTTTTTTTTTTTTTTTCATGATACAAATGATAAATTAAGCTTTTGGTGTGAGATGCTATATCCAGATCCCTTGTACAGTAATAAAGAGATTTTGGGTTTTGTTGTTTGTTTTTTTTTTGTTGTTGTTGGTTTTGGCTTTGGTTTTTCAAGACAGGGTTTCTCTGTGTAGCCCTGGCTGTCCTTGAACTCAGAAATCCTCCTGCCTCTGCCTCCTTAGTGCTGAGATTAAAGGCGTGCGCCACCACTACCTGGCAAGGTTGTTTTTTGAGACGAGGTTTCTCTGGCTGTCCTAGAACTCATTCTGTACATCAGGCTGGTCTGAGATCTGCCTGCCTCTGTCCTCCAAATGTTAGGACTAAAGGCATGGTCTACTACAGCCTAGCATTTTAGTTCTTTATTTTTAGCTTAAAATTTTTTCTTCTCAAAAGAAAAAAAAAAAAGGTGACAAATTATATTTATACAGTAAATAAGTTTCAACAGTCAACACAAATCCCAAACCAGCCACCAGCCCTAGGACCGAGAAGCAGCTGAGTAACTCCCTCCAGGGTGTTCAGGAAGGGCATGGTGGCACGTGTAAAGCACTCGTGGCAGTGGGCCTGCATGGTGGGTAATGGGACGGGACAGGCACTAGATGGCCTGTTCAAAGAGGAGGCTGCCCAGTGACCACTAGGGGCTCAGTCAGAGGGCTTTTGTCTCTGCAGCAGAATCACTAGCCGAGCCCCACTCTGGAACGTTTGGCACTCTCTCGTTTCTGAGGACTTGGCACATGCCTTCCATAACACTTAGGAACCTATTCTGCTCTGTTCTTCCCTTCCTGCTGTCTAGGTCAGCCGCAGCCTCTGAGGCCCACACCTGGATGGACAGCTAGCTATCCCACTGCTGCTCGCACCACACCGGGACGTCCCTCAGAACTGTCTCCACTTTACCTCTAGCAGAAGAGCCTGAGATGAGCAGAGTGTCTAGCCTGCAGCTAGCATGCCCGGTTGGAACAACAACAAAAGGCCTCTGACAGCGACCTTCAGAAAGCACCCAGTGCCCTGTGGCCAGTGCACCAAATGAGACATGAAGGGACAGCCTGTCAGGAAAAGCCCCATGGGCTGGAGAGATGGATGGCTCAGTGGTTAAGAGCACTGGCTGCTTTTCCTGAGGTCCTGAGTTCAATTCCCAGCAAGGACAAGGTAGCTTACAACTATGAACTATGTATAATAAAATCAGATGCCCTCTTCTGGCATGCAGGCAAACAAGCAGATAGAATACTCATAAATAAATAAATCTTAAAAGAAAGGGAGAGGGGGAGAGAGAGAGAGAAGAAACAGGAGGAAGAGGAGGAAGAAGAAGAGGAGGAGGAGAAAAAGACCAGACCTCAGGGAGCTAGTAAGATGGCTCAGCAGTTAAGAGCACTTGTTCTTGTAGAGGACCAGAGTTCGATTCCCAGCGCTCACATCCATCCATGACTCTATTTCCAGGGGATCTAATGCCTTTTTTTGACCTCTACAGGCACCAGACATGTACATGATGCATGCATGCATACACACACACAGGCAAACATTCAAACAGAATAAATAAATCTTAAAAAGAAAACTACTGAAGAAAATATCTAATAAATAAGTCAAAAAAAAAAAAAGAAGAAGAAGAAGAAAACTATCTCAGGTCTCCAACTGGCTCTTACATTTGTGACCCCGCTTCGGTTCCGGGCCACCGTCTGAGACTTCAGTGTTGTTTGCTCCACCCGCTTACGAAGGGTCTCAAACTCATTTTGCGGGTCCAGGATGAGGAGGCAGGGGTACTCAGTGGCTCTTTGGAAGAAAGATATATCTGGGCACAGCCTCCTATTGGAATGGAAAAAATGCTATCACTAGGGTGGAGGTTCCAGCCAGGCAGCCCCAGGTATCCTCAGAAATGGCTGATTTACTTATTTCACAGAGCTGAGGACTAACCTAGGTCCACGCTAGACAAGTGCTCTACCACTAAGCTACCCCTTCCACTGTATGCTTGTTTGTAATTGTAACATCACAGCTGGGTATGGTGGCTCACACATACAATCAAGTACCTGGGAGGCCTAAGGCAGGAGGATTGTCCTGAGTTCAAGGCCAGCTTCATCTACAAAGTGAGCTCCAGACCACACAGCATGAGACTTTGTCTCAAAAAACTAAAGTAATAATATTTTTCCCAAGAGACCCAGTTTTTTAAAAGGCTGTAGAAATGGCATCTGCACGGTCACTTCATATGTGTCTGTGAAGAGGAACACGTGTAAATGTTTTAAGTGTTTCTATGGCACACAGCCAAATTCTCACAGACCACAGACACTTCTCCTTGAGAAAAGCACTGTGGAGTTGAGAATGCCACTTGGTGGCAGAGCACTCGCCTGGCATGCATGGATCTAAGGGTCAAGTCCTGAGTTCAATCCCCAACAAGAGAATCATATATTCCCATGTATCTGTCTCTAGACGCATGCAACGTGCAAGGCCTGCCTGTGGTCATTTATCATAGAATGCCCTCCGCTGGCATGGAGAGATGCATGGAACATTAGGAGGGCGGCTCGGATCTGAAGCATGACAGGGCAGGCATGCATGTGTACTCCTCCGAGCTCCTAGGCCCAGCACACTGCATCCTGGCCCTTGGGAAACCCTGACAACTTACTGCCATCACCAATGAGACAGAACCTGAGCCCCTAATCCCTCCACAAAACTACTACAGGATGAGACTCTTGACCTAAACCTGGCCCACAGCATATTACGGATAGGGCTACTCCAACACCAGTCTGAGCAGAAAGGCAGCAAGCGCCTGTTGACACCCCTCTGGCATCCGGAGGGTATCTAGAAGGGATCTGGACAGAGAAGTGGCACTCAGGAAGCTAAAGGAGAGGATTCCTGGACAGTACCCCAAGCCTCAGGGCACTCCTGCATCAGTTCCCTTAGACTAGAGAGCTCTTTTGCAAAGCCTCCCATTCCCCTCATGATTGGCATCTCCTGCTAAGTCACCTCCTCTAAACCGAGGCCCCTATTCTCTCAGAGCACCAGCTTCTCTTCCCCACAGCACTGGGAACCTTTGCAATCCCATAGGTGTTGCCAGGTTGACTACCTGACTCCTCACAGAAGCCTCCAGCCCTCCTCACATGGGTGCAATTGGCCTGTGCCACCAGGCAGAACTGGGCCTGAGAGAGATTTGTTGAAATGCTGCTGAGTGTGCTCTGCATGACTTCCCTGTCTAAACAAGGAGTGGGTGCCAGAGAGGACTCAGGCAAGCAGCTCAGTGAGGAGAGGGACTGGCTCCCAGGGCCCTTCTTCAAAGGCTGCGGTCCTGTGTTATAGCCAGCATAACATTCCCATATTGCACACACCCTTAACCTGAGCTATGTCACTTCTACTTCCAGATAAATCATGTATGAGAGCCTGGGTCACCTGCACAAAGTCAAATAGTCGAGGGGAGGCTACAACTAAACCAGACAAACAGGTCCCAGCACTGTGGCACAAACCTCACGGAGCCTTCCCCAGAAGCCCCTGGGAGCCTCTTACCGGACATCTTTGTCAATCTGGAGTAGCACCTCGTTGTCCTTAAAATATGTGTTCCACCTGCTGTCAGGGTTTGGGTTCAGGGGCTGTGAAGAGAGGGAGAAGCAGATGCTGTGTCCAAGAACCAGGCAGGGCTGTAGCTCAGGGGCCTCAGACCTGGCTCTGATCTAGAGACAAGCTCAGTCCCCTCAGAGGCAGAGGACACAGCAAGCACAGGCTTCCCAATGCCTCCCAGATACTGTGGAGACACTTTCACACTGCACAGCCAGCCAAGAGCCTTGCAGCCTGCTCTGAGCACATGCTGGGTGGCAGACAGTGCACTTGTAGTGCCCCAGCTACAAGTGTGTCTGTAGCAATCCCTCACTGAGCGCTGTTGAAACATTGACTGAACGAAATGAACACCATCTCATTTTTTACCAGAGCTTTGAGTAGTTCAACTCCAATTTGGGAAGATGGCTCTGAGGCCAGTCCAGCTCCACTTCTTGTCCTGTAAAGTCTACAGGAAGGAGCTCATTATAAGAGGAGACAGGAGTTTCTCCAGGCCTCAGACAGGCACTTCATCCTCATGTCTGCCCAGCTCTTTCTTCAACTATACAATCATAGGACCTTCTTCAAGGACCACAGATGAGAACTGTGTAGCTCGGGCAGAATGATTGCTTACCACCCTTGCGATCCTTTGCTGTCTCCAAGGTCACAAAAAGAGAAACATTTAGCCAGAGGGAAATCCTGGACCTTTTCAAGGGAACGAAGCAGGAAGGCTGCAAGTTTGAAAGCCTGAGCTACATAGCAAGATCCTGTCTCAAAACAAACAAACAAACAAACCCATTTCCAGCCTGCAAGATGGCTTAGTGGTTAAAGATGCCAACTGCACAAGCATAAAGACCTAAGTTCAGTCCCCAAAACCCATGGGGGAAGACAGGACCTGACTCAAAAGTTGTTCTCTCACCTCTATGCATGCACCATGACATGTGCCTTCCCTGGCATCCATACACATACTAACAATTAATTTTTAAAAAACGTTTTCCATTTCAGGGTCACTCTAGGCTATAAATTGAGTTCCAGAGCCAGGTGATAGTGTCAGACACCATTAACCCCAGTACTCAGGGAGACAGAGGCGGGTGGATCTCTGTGGCAACCTCTCTGAGGCCAGTCTGGTCTATAGAGCAAGCTGCAAGACAGCTAGGGCTACACAGAGAAACCCCATCTCAAAAAACAAACAAACAAAACAAAACAAGACAAAAAACCCCATCTCAGGCCAGCACAAATTACACAAGAGTCTGTCTTTAAAAGACTAGAGAGACTAATGAGTCTTTAAAAGCATGTACTGCTTATGTAGTCAGTCGGTCAGGGTTTTTGAGTCAGAGTCTCTGTGTAGCCCAGGTTGTCCTGGAACTCACTCTAGATCACTTGCGACTGCCTGCTGAGTGGAAGAATTAAGGTCGTGCATCACCACATGTAGTGTGGAGCATGCACTACCACTCTTAACAAAGGACCTCAGAGCCCAGCACCACACGGTGGCTTACAACCATCTGTAACTCTAGTTCCAGGGGATATGACACCATCTCCTGATCGAGCATGCATGTAGTGCACATATACACATGTAAGCAAAATGCTCATATACATAAAACAAATGAAAATAGAAATAATTTTTTTTTTTTTTTTTTTTT
>NC_034592.1:17405465-17414297 GCF_900095145.1 Mus pahari | reverse complement strand
CTGTCCTGGAACTCACTTTGTAGACCAGGCTGGCCTTGAACTCAGAAATCCACCTGCCTCTGCCTCCCAAGTGCTGGGATTAAAGGCGTGCACCACCACCACCCAGCTGTTTTTGTTTTTTTTTTTTAAATAAAAGGCTAATTTTAAAAATTATTGCCGGGCATGGTGGCAATAATAAACAAAAACAAGCCAAGTGGTGGTTGGTGATGCACATCTTAAATCTCAGAGCTCAGGAGGCAGAGGCAAGTGGTCTGAGGCAAATTCCAGGACAGCCAGGTTTACACACAGAACCCTGTCTCATAAAAGCCAAGACAGACAGACAGACAGACAGACAGAGGCAGACAGACAGACAGACACAGACAAACAGACACACACACAGAGACAGACACACAGACAGACAGAAACAGATAGACACAGACACACTCTCACTCACTAGTCAGCTTTCCAGAGACCATGCCTGAAGAGCTCCTGGTGCAGAGCTACTCCCACAGCACTCTCAGGACTATAGTTACTGCCTATGTTATGAGCTAGGCCTGGGCTCCTGTGGTTCCCTTGTGCCTAGTGTAAGCAGGGAGACACCATTGTTTCCAAGCAGGGACAAGCCGGTGCAGAAGGGAGGACAACGCACACTGGAATGCAGGCCAGGCTGTACCTGTCTCCAGCAAGGGGTCCTGGTTGACCCAAGCCTCTGCCCCCACCTATGCTTACATAAACCCTACTTACATGGTCCTCAAAGGTCACATCCTCCCTGGATACACCCATGTTGGCCTTGGCAATGCCAGGCTGGATAATCATCTCTCTCAGGAACTGTGAATAGAGCCCCCTGCAGGAGAGACGTGCAGAGAAAAGCTGCCTGGAGATCCCAGCAGAGGCACTCACGTGTGACGTTGCTCCTGATCACAGGTCTCACCTCTGCTTGGCCAGGGTGGAAGTCCACGAGGCTCTCTCCAGAGGGAGGTAGTTCAGGAGGATCTGCACAGAGAACAGCACAGCTCTGGCGACATGCCTGTCCCCATCCCGGACAGTGGCCTCCCCCCTCCTAGCCCAGTTCAGCCCCGTCCTCTGCTTTCCGCAGACTGTTCTAGATGAGAAGAGAACTTGGTACTGACGGGCTGGTAACCCGGGACAGAGGCTGCCACCACCTCAGCTCTGAGGGTTACCAATGAGTGGAAATCTTTACTGGCATAAAGAAGCAGTCCATCCCCAAAGGAGCCCTGAGGGAAGCCAAGAGAACACAAACCCCCACAACTTTCAGACAAGCGAGGGAAATGGCAAAGAGGAGAGGCCAGGAAGAGGTCCATGCAAGACCCAAAGGAGTCAGAACCAAGAAGCCCCACCCGAGGCACACCCACCTTCCAGCAGAGGCACCGCAGTCCGCCCTCACAGGGGATGCCTGTGGACACAGCAGGCAAAGGTCACCCCAAGCCAGAGTTCCAGAACCCCCCAGACCTCTATGCCTTGGAGCCAGCCGGCAGGGAGCGGAGTGGGCAGGAAACACTTCAGGAACCATTCTCCACCAAAGAGATGTCTAAGCAGATGCTAACTCTACCTTCTACACTGTCTACAGCCCTGTCCCCAAGCCCGGAGCTGCGTCTGTACTCAGAACTTTCTCATCTTTACTATTTCTCCTTCAAAGGGCCCTTACCAACTAACCTCTTTTTTCAAAGTCAGGCTCTTCTTTTAGGGGAGGGACAGAGTCTCATAGCCTAGGCTAGTCTCCAAGGAGGGACAGAGTCTCATAGCCTAGGCTAGTCTCCAAGGAGGGACAGAGTCTCATAGCCTATGCTAGTCTCCAAGTTCTACTGTGGATCCTCCTGCCTCAGCCTCTTCAGTGGCAGGATTACGAGTGGGTTTGGCCATCACATCTCGTATATAGGATGCTGAGAGTGGAAAGTGTGGCGCTAGGCAAACGCTTTATAAACTGAGCTATATGCCCAGCCACAGGCTCTTTTCATTTTATTTTTTGAGACAGGGTCTCACTATGTAGCCCTGTCTGAGCTAGAACTCACTCTGTAGACCACCAGGCTGGCCTTGAACTCACAAAGATTCACCTGCCTCTACCTCTTGTTCTGAGATTAAAGGTGTGAATCGCTATGCTGGGAAGGCATTAGTGTCTCTCCTTATAAACAATGGCTCTGTGTCTTCTCCACATTGGTTGTCTTGAGAGCTCTGTGCCAGATAACCACCATTTCACTTCATTCCCAGGTTAGCTCCAGTAAGTATGGAAGCTTAGCTGCACCGTCCTCACTTACAGATAGAGAAACGGATCTGCAGACAGAGCAACCAGTATTAAGCCAGGTGTGATGTGCAGTCCTAGCTCTGCACCATCAGCACAGGCAGCTTCCCCTCTAGGGCCTGGACACCACTCCAGAATGGGAAGGCCAACCTCTGCAATGCTGTCAGGAGTTCACAAGAAGGGCTCTGAGGGTGGGTGGCTTCCCTGACACTGGGACCTGGAGCCAATCACCCCCCCCTCCCAATCTGCATGACACAGGCGACTTAAATTCTTCGCAAAGTTACTAGGCTGAGCAATACCTTAGGAGCTATACAAACATCTTGGAATGTTTTTACAGACAGGGTAAAAATCCAGCTATCTCTGTGCTGGAACATTAACCATGGGGAAGGGCAAAGTCAAATGTGGTCGACGTTCAATTCCTTAAAATTGGTGTTCTACAGCTTGAGGTTTAACACTAACCAAAGGTCACTCTCAGCTCTGATCCAAAGCCAAGTAGAGAACCTGGGAACCAGCCTGCAACTTCCTTAACCCAAGAAACCAGCTGAGAAACGATGACAGGCCTTCCCTAGGCTCAAAGGGTCACCGCCGGTGCAGTCTTCAGGCCACTTCAAGGGGTTTGGGGGGATCATTCACCCCCTCCTAACTAAGGCCCAGCTCTATGCAGGCAGGCGGGTTTCCAGGGATCTTACCACTAAAACTGAGCTCTCGAAGCTTTTCCAACACAATGGAGGGCTCCTTCAGGACATCCTGGAAATCTGCAATCCTTCAAGGGCAGAAAAGGAAACGCCAAGGTAACAGGCTTAACTGCCAGTCTTGCAGCCCAAAGATCCTTCACTCCCAACAGTCCCCAACTACCAGCTTAGGGAAGTAGGCAATACAAGTTTCTTCCTCTAAGATCTGCCATGCCAACGAAAAGCCATGAGAGGTGTTCTAATCAAACGGGTTTAAAGTGAGAACTTAACATTAAGCACTTTCCACTGTTAGCGAGCTGGCATTTCCTGGGCACTTGCTGAGGCCAAGCCCAGCCCACAGCACACCACTACCCGAATTCACACAACCAAGCTTCGTGCAGCCAGGAGTAATTTGATCCACAGACAACGGACTTGTACAATCTCCCCACCGCTCCGGAAGCTCTTGGCTGGGTAAGGGGGAGGGGGCTCAGACTTCTCGGGCCTGCCCTCAGGCAAAGACAAAAGACTAAATATTAGTCCTGGAGTGACCAGAATTTAGCGGACGCTGCAAGATGTGCCTGGGGTGGAGGTAGGAGGTGGATTTAAGAGGCCAGACTGAAGAATCTGGGTCCTCTGGTGTTTCTCATGAGCATGGAGCACAGGGACAGGGGCATTTGGGGGGGGGGGGGAGTGCGGATCCTGGAGCGAGAAAGCGGGGAGGGTAATAGGGGGCCGGACGAAGTAGACCCTAGGGAAAGGGGTCCCGAGTGAGAGAGAAAGAAAGGTGACACTGAGGTAAGAGAAGCATCTCTGCTTCTCGCCTCTGCCAAACAGGCAATGAGACCGTAACGTGGGCTCTGGGGGCTCGCCGCCGGGGGAGGGGGCTATCCCTGGCCGCACATGCGCCGAGCAGCTCTCTCTGGGCGAAGGCCCAGCCCGGCCGGAGCGGTCTGGGTGCAGTGGTGACCTCGGGTCTCCTTACCGGCTCTTGTGCAGACTCGACATGGTGTTGACTTCCGGACTCCCGAGCTGCTTCTGCAGCCCCAGCGGCCGCCACCGCCACCGCCACCGCCACCGCCCCCCTCCCTCCGGGGACACGGGGCGCTGGGCAAAAGCCTCCGGCAGGAAGCACAACCTGGAGCGTGCGCGTTCCGCGGGGGCGGGGCCGCGCTGGGTCCGCCCAGGGGTCACGTGACGCGGGGCTGCTTTAAGGCCGGGCAAACCCTCCTCCGCTGAGCGTCGGGACAGCGGGACGGCCCTAGATCCCGCTGGCTGTGAGTCTCCCGCCCTCAGCTTCTGTCTACTGAATACGCTGGTCAACCTCTCTCACTCCCTGTCATTAACTGCAGCGCAGTTTGGTGAACTAGACTCAGTCCCCGGTGTGGTCTCGTTCAATGTCGAGTCCTTATGGAAATGACCCTGTTGCTCAGTGAGTACGGAGGAGTACAGCTCAAGCTTTCCCTGACTTTGGGAGTTCCTAGACTAGAATTCTGGCAAGCCTGGCGGTGGTAGCTCACGCCTTTAATCCCAGTACTCGGGAGCTAGAGGCAGGAGTATCTGAACTCGAGGCCAGACTGACCTACAGAGTTCCTGGACAGGAAGAGCCACACAGAGAAACCCTGTCTTGAAACTCCTCCCCAACCCCGCACCCCCCCCCCATCCTCAAGTAGAATTTCTGTAATTGCACAATTTCAATGCAATAGAAAATGAAAAACAATGCCGGGCGTGGTGGCGCACGCCTTTAATCCCAGCACTTGGGAGGCAGAGGCAGGTGGACTTCTGAGTTCAAGGCCAGCCTGGTCTACAGAGTGAGTTCCAGGACAGCCAGGGCAACACAGAGAAACCCTGTCTCGAAAAAAACCAAAAAAAAAAAAAAAAAAAAAAAAAAAAAAAAAAAAAAAAAAAAAAAAAAAAAAAAAAAAAAAGAAAAGAAAATGAAAAACAGGAGCTGAGGGTGTAACTCAGTTGGTAAAGTGCTTGGCTAGCAAGCACGAAGCCAGGTTTCAGGATCAGCACTCCCTGGAGCTGGATTTGGAGAAACATGCCAGTAATCCCAGCATTTGAGAGGCAGAAGCAGGAAGATCAGAAGTTCAAGGTCATAGTGAATTCGCTGTTGATGCCCCAGGGAATAAAGCGCTTGTGTGAGCGTGAGGTCTGGAGTTTGGATCCACAGAATTCATGAAAGAGCTGCCAAGAGGGGTGGAAATGTGCAAGGCTTAGGCTGTAACTCACAGGACTAGCGTCAGTGAATAAAGGGAACAGCCACCAAGGAAACCAACTGACATTTAGGTCAGGGCCCCCTACACGCGTGCACACACACACACACACACACACACGTTACTGCTACACATATTTGCACACACAAAATTCTGTGTATGCTTTGCCTGCATGTAGGTCTGTGCACCACTTACCTGTCTGGAGGTCAGAAAAGTGTTGGATCCCTGTGGAACTGGAGTTGTAGATAGTTGTGAGCTGGGAAATGAACTAGACCCTCAGAAAGAGTAACTAGAGCTCTTAACTTCTGAACTATTTCTTCAGCACACACACCCCACACACACACACACACACACACAATATTTTTTTTTAATTGAAAAAAGAGAGCTGGTCGTAATGGTGCACACCTTCAATCCCAGCACTCGGGAGGCAGAGGCAAGTGGATTTCTGTGAGTTCAAGGTCGATCGATTCTCAGGCTACCCAGTGAGTTCCAGAATAGCCAGAGCATAAAGAAACCCTGCCTCAAAATAAATAAATAAATATTAAAATTAAATTTAAAAGTAAAGGGGGAGGAAAAATAAAGATATCAGAAATCCTCAGTTTCCACACACACACACACACACACACACACACACACACATTCATAACTGCACTTAGTTCTTAATTTTTCCCAACAGCCACTGAAGACTTTAATGTTGGAGAGTGTGACTTTTCTTTATTTGTTTGTTTGTTTGTTTCGAGGCAGGGTTTCTCTGTGTAGCCCTGGCTGTCCTGGAACTCACTCTGTAGACCAGGCTGGCCTCGAACTCTGAAATCTGCCTGCCTCTGCCTCCCGGGTGCTGGGATTAAAGGCATGTGCCACCGCTGCCCAGCGAGAGTGTGACTTTTCAACTCCTCTTGTTCTCATGTTCCTGTCTGCTAAGACTCTGCTGGCCAGTAAAGCAGGTGTATGCTTTTCTAGTCCAAAGTCCCAAAACCTTTCTTATTCCTCCAAAAAACATGGCCAGGTTTTCGCAGCAACACGCCAATCCTTATACCAACTTCTTTTTTTTTTTTTTTTGGTTTTTCGAGACAGGGTTTCTCTGTATAGCCCTGGCTGTCCTGGAACTCACTTTGTAGACCAGGCTGGCCTCAAACTCAGAAATCCGCCTGCCTCTGCCTCCCGAGTGCTGGGATTAAAGGCATGCGCCACCACGCCCGGCCACTTATACCAACTTCTTCACTTCTCTCTTGCTGTGAAAAACCATGACCAAGACAAGTTCTAGAGGGGAAAATAAGGTTTCTTTAGAACTATGGTTCCGAAGGGATCACAGTCCATAGCCATCGTGGCAGGGAGGCGCAGCAGCAGGCCAGCCTTGGCGGCAGGAGCAGCAGGCGACAGCTCACATCTTGAGCCATAAGCACAGAGATTAAGGCTGGGGCGGTGGCTCGGCGGTTAAGTGCACTTGCTGCTCTTCGGAGACCATAGGTCCATTCCTGGCACCACATGGCAGCTTGCAACTCTCTGTAACTCCAGTTCCAGGGGATCTGAAGCCTTCTGCTGACACCACCCTCCAGGGTACCAGACATGAACATAATACACATATGCTCAAACACATAAACAATAAAATAAGTAAATCTACAAAAAATGAAGAGAGAACAAGAGTGAGCAAATTAGAAGTGGCTTGAATCTTTAAACTCTCAGAGCCTGCCTCTAGTGACTTTTCTCCACCAGTGATGCCATACCTCCTAAGCCTCCCTGAATAGCATAAGCCTTTGGGAGATATTCTCATTCAAATCACCATAGCCATGATGGGTCTTACTGCCTTAACACAGGTGTCTCCCTTAACCAGAACTTAGCTGCTTCCAACCAGTCTGGCTGTGCAGTGAGCTCTCAGGATCCACACTGGTCTCTCCATACTAGAGTTGCAGGCAATATCCAGCCATGCCTGACTTTTTACATGGGTGTTGGATGTGGGTTTGCCAGGTTATCCACAGAGCAAGTGTTCTTCCTGACTGAGCCATCTCTCCAGACCTGCATTCATTTCTTTTTATCACTGTGGTAAAATACCCGACATAGACAACGTAGGGGAGGGTCATTTCAGCTCAAGAATTCAGAAGGTAATCCCAGCACTCAGGAGGCAGAGGCAGGTGGATTTCTGAGTTCGAGGCCAGCCTGGTCTACAAAGTGAGTTCCAGGACAGCCAGGGCTACACAAAGAAACCCTGTCTCAAAACAAACAAACAAACAAAAAAAAGAATTCAGAAGGTTCTGTTCATCATGGCAGGGAGCTTAGAGTAAGAAGTTCAGTTCACGTCACGGCTAACTAGAGGCAGGAAGATTGATGGAGCTCAGGTGAACTCCATCCACAGAATACTGCTGCCTAAAGTCAGGGTGTATCTCCCCCTTGTCAGTTAACAGTTCAGGAAACATCTTCACAGACAAACCCACAAGTGTGCCTTAGAAAGGCTTATGAGTTGCTTTTCTTCTTTAAAGATTCGTTTATTACATATAGTGTTTGTTCTGCCTGCATGTATGCCTGAAGGCCAGTAGAGGGCACCAGATCTCATTACAGATGGTTGTGAGCCACCATGTGGTTGCTGGGAATTGAACTTAACACCTCTGAAACAGCAGCAGGTACTCTTTTTTTTTTTTTTTTTTTTTAAGATTTATTTATTTATTTATTATATGTGAATACACTGTAGCAGCTGTCTTCAGACACTCCAGAAGAGGGCATCAGATTTTGTTAAGGATGGTTGTGAGCCACCATGTGGTTGCTGGGGATTGAACTCAGGACCTTCAGAAGAGCAGTTGGTGGTCTTAACCACTGAGCCATCTCACCAGCACAGCAGCAGGTACTCTTAACCTTCGAGCTATCTCTCCAGCCTGTTGCTTTTGGTTTTTTTCAGATTTATTTTTAATTCTCCTTATAAGTGTGTGTGTGAGAGAGAATGTATGCCACATGTTTGCAGATTCACGCAGAGGCCAGAAGATGGTGTGGGATCCCCTGGAACTATCTGAAATTGCAGTTGTGAGCTGCCCAACATGGGTCCTGGAAACCAAAATGGGGTCCTCTGCTACAGCAACAAGTGCTCTTAACCACTGAACCATCTTGCTACACCTGCCTGGAGTTTCCTTTCTTGTCTTTGTCTTTTTTTCTTCTACTTCTCTTGTTTTCTTGAGATAGTGTTTCTCTGTGCAGGCCTAGCAGTCCTGCAACTTGCTTTGTAGATCAGGCTGTCTTCAAACTCAAGAGATCTGCCTGCCTCTACCTCCCCAGGGCTGGGATGATTAAAGGCGTGCGCCACCACAATCTGGGCCCTTAGAAGTTTTTTACTCTAATTTATTAGATAATCAAAATTAATCACCATAACACCACTGTCTTAGGGCTTCTATTGCAGTGAAAAGACACCATGACCAAGGCTGGCTTACAGATTCAGAGGTTTTGTCTGTTATCTTCATGGTAGTGTGCAGACAGACATGGTGCTGGAGAAGCTGAGAACTCTGCATTTTGATTAGCAGGTGGCAGTGGGAGACTGAGACACGTAGGTCCTAACTTGAGCAAATATAAGGCCTCTAAGCCCACCTCCACAATGACATACTTCCTCCAATAAGGCCACATCTCTTTTTTTTTAAAAGATTTATTTATTTATTATATGTAAGTACACTGTAGCTGTCTTCAGACACTCCAGAAGAGGGCGTCAGATCTTGTTACAGATGGTTATGAGCCA
>NC_034592.1:17372264-17405454 GCF_900095145.1 Mus pahari | reverse complement strand
CTCTCTCTGCTCTCTCTGCTCTCACCGCTCTCTCTGCTCTCACCACTCTCTCTGCTCTCTCTGATCTCTCTGCTCTCTCTGCTCTCACCGTTCTCACTGCTCTCACTGCCCTCACTGCTCTCACTTCGGTCTGGACTCACCACCAACTCTGTTTACCTTTTTAAGTTTGCTCATTTTTTGTTTTGTGTTTGTTTTTGTTTTTCTTTTGCTTTTTTTTTCTTGAACCTTTATATTCCATATGATGTCATATGAGTCTTTCAATCTTTCTCTTTCTTTTCTTTTTGCTTTGGTTTTTTGTTTGTTTGTTTGTTTGTTTGTTTGAGACAGGGTTTTTCTGTGTAGCCCTGGCTGTCCTGGAACTCACTCTGTAGACCAGGCTGGCCTTTAACTCAGAAATCTGCCTGCCTCTGCCTTCTGATTGCTGGGATTAAAGACATGCACCACTACTGCCTGGCCCGGCTTGAGGTGAATCTTTCCTTCTTCCCTCCCTTCTTCGATTCTTTTCTTGGTTATTTTGAGACAGGGTCTCCTGTTGCTCAGAAGACTTCAAACTCACTATATAGCAAAGGTTAGCTTTGATTCTTGATTCTCAGGTTTCTGCTTCCACTATTCTGGTATTACAAGCACACCCCACAATGCCTGATAAGTTTTCATTGTCTTCAGACACACCAGAAGAGGGCAGCAGATCTTATTACAGATGGTTGTGAGCCACCGTGTAGTTGCTAGGATTTGAACTCAGGACCTCTGGGAGAGCAGTCAGTGCTCTTAACCACTGAGCCAGACTTTGCTCTTATTTTTTTTAACTGCTATTAAGAGTTGGGAAGAGTTTTATTTACTTTGTAGATCAATTTGGGTAATAATGTCATCCTAACTGCACTGAGCTGTCCCACTTGTGAGCATGGGTGACTTCCCATTAATGTGTCTTTAATTTCCTTCAGCTGTGGTTTGTAGTTTTTAATTTATAGGGTTTTTTCACTTCTTCAGCTAATTTTTATATTTCTTATTTTATTTGTATGAGTGTTTTGCCTTCATGTATGCATGCATGTGCACCACATACATGGTTGAAGTCAGAAGAGGGCACTGGATCCCTTGGAACTAAAGATACAGAAGATTGTGAGCTGCCATATGGGTACTGGGAACTGAACCTTTCCTGATCGTCGGTAAGAACAACAGGCACTTTTAACTGCTAGGCCCTCTCTCCAGCCTGTAAATTTGTTCTTAAATGTTTTGCTCCTGGAAGGACAAAATCCAGCCCTGCAAGGTGACCTTTGCTCTCCACGTGCACACAGCCCACCCACCCCCTCTCTCTCTCTCACACACACACACATAAACACAGAGTAAAATGTTGCTCTTTTGTGCTGTTGTGGAGAGCTGAAGAGGCTCCAAGTGAATGTGGATTGCAGACATGGGAATGAATTCTGTCACGGACCGCATTCCTGAGACACACAGGAACAGTAGAGCCTTCCCAGTACAGGTCAGGTTCATCAGTGGACTTCCTTTCCTTGTGCCATAAATAATAGAACAGCTGAAGCTGGGCGTAGTGGCGCACGCCTTTAATCCCAGCACTTGGGAGACAGAGGCAGGCGAATTTCTGAGTTTGAGTCCAGGCTGGAACTTTGCAGAGTGAGTTCCAGGACAGCCAGGGCTATACAGAGAAACCCTGTCTCGAAAAATAACAAACAAACAAACAAACAAACAGCACTGACTACTCTTCTGAAGGCCCTGAGTTCAAATCCCAGCAACCACATGGTGACTCACAGCCATCCGCAACTGTACAGCTACAGCGTACTTATATATAATAAATCTTGGGACCGGAGCAAGCGGGGGCTGGAGAGAGAAGAAAAGGAGTCTGAAGACAGCTACAGTGTACTTACATATAATAAATAAATCTTTAAAAAATTTTTAGATGTATCAGCCCACTGGTGCATGCCTTCAATCCCAGTGCTTGAGAGGTAGAGGCAGGTGATCTCTGAGTTTAAGCCCAGCCTGGTCTATAGTGTGAGACAGAGCTACACAGAGAATCCCTGTCTCAAAGAAACAAAGATGAGTAAACAAGTACCCTCCATGACCTCTGCATGGACTTCAGCCTCCAGGCTTCTGCTATCTGAGTTCCTGCTCTGACTTCCTTCAAAGACTATGATGGACAAGTGTACACCCAGTCAACTTTTTCCTCCACAACTTGCTTTTGATCATGGTGTTTCCTCACAGCAATAGTGACCCTAAACTAGGACAGTCGTGCATGTAGAATTGTTTCAATACATTGCTGAGTTAGGGTTGCCATACACAAGGTTGTTATGTGACAAAATTTTTCCTAGAAAGTTAACACGCATGTCTACTCACCCCGAATAGGGAACTCAGGACAGACCAAAGTATACCACCACAGTCCAATTTGGTGATCTAGTGAGTTTTATTGGTATTACTTACAGGAACAGAAATGACTCAAAGACAGTGGCATGATCAAGGCACATCTCAGCATAGATGACAGTTCACAAAAGCTGGGAACCTATAGCACAGAGCACAGTCTGCAGAGAGCTGAGCAGACTGGGAAGTGTACTTCCCACCTGACTGGCCTAAATCTCCCGTAGGCAGCCCAGCTGTTTTCCTCTTCTTCCATGTAGCTGAACTGGTCTCAGTATCTTCTTTGCAGCTCAACTTGTCTAAAAACTCTCAACTTTTTATTCTTTACTCTGGCAGGGAGGGTCTTAGTGAATCTGGTTAGTTTCAGGGACTTCCTGAACCTATTTTGAGTTGATTACTTTCCTACTTAAGGTGTCTACTTTCTTTCTTTTTTTATTTTTCCCCTCCTTTTCTTGTTTTGTTTGTTTTTTGTTTTAGAGACATGGTTGTTTTTGTGTAGTTTTGGCTGTCCTGGAACTAGCTAAACTAACAGAATCTGCCTATCTCTGTTTCCTGAGTGCTGGGATTAAGGTGTATGTAGTGTGTGTGTGTGTGTGTGTGTGTGTGTGTGTGTGTGTGTGTGTGTGTGGTGTCTACAGAGGTTATAATGCTATATGCCAAATGGTAGAATTCCTGTCTGCCACAGGACCTGGGTTTGATCCTCCACACCCCCTCCCTTCTTTCTCTCTAACCCCACTCCAGGGCATTCCTCAAANTGGAACTAGCTAAACTAACAGAATCTGCCTATCTCTGTTTCCTGATTGCTGGGATTATGTTGGATGAAGTGTGTGTGTGTGTGTGTGTGTGTGTGTGTGTGTGTGTGTGTGTGTGTGTGTGTGTGTGTTTTGGAAAAGAAAATCGCTCAATGGTAGAATTCCTGTCTGCCACAGGACCTGGGTTTGATCCTCCACACCCCCTCCCTTCTTTCTCTCTAACCCCACTCCAGGGCATTCCTCAAACAAAAAGTGTTGTCAGTTTACCAGATGTGGAGAGCAGTAAGAAAAATGTTTAAGCTGACTGCCCGATTGAGCTTAGAGAGACAGAGATGCAAAGAGCCCACACTGATTTAAACTGTGAACATTCTGGACAGGAGACCAGAAGGAAACAGTTTACTGAGGACTGGATAAGGAGAGAGAAGGTAGATGAAAAGTCTGGATGCCCTGATTGTGAGACTGCAGAAGGAACGAAGGGATTTGTGTTCGGAGGTTATGGTAGAAATCGGGAGAAGAAATGGTGATGGGACAGTGAGATGGCCCAGCAGGTAAGGGTGCTTGGTACAAGCGTGGTGAGGACCGAATTCGATCCCTGGAACCAATGTGGCGGATGTAGAGAACCCTCTCCAGCAAACAGTTCACATGTGCATAAGCATGCACACATATAAATAAATGGGGAAAAAAATCTTAAAATGAAAAGAAAGGAAGTATAGACTAGCGAGCTTGTTCGGTTCCTACGTTTGTGGGGCTTACGTCTACCTGTAACTTCAGCTTCATGGGGCTATTGTCCTCAGCAGGCAGTTGCTGTCTCGTGCATAAACACATATACACATAATTAAAAATAATATTTTTTGAAAGATAAAATGATGGACAGTAGGGCACTATTGGAATAAGAGAGAAACAACTGTTAAGAGATCCTTGGTGACCAGAAGAAAACGCAGTGGCCAAGAACAGCAGCCTCACTGACAGCTCCTGGTCCTTTTCATGAAGGAGGAGGAGGAGCACCTTTTGAGGGGCAATGTGGTGGCTGCGTAGAGACCGCCCAAAAGACGTCGTGTTGGGCGCCGGGTAAGTCAGCACTAACTAGGTAAGATGGAGTCAATCCTGTCCTGAACCTGCTCCTGCGAGCCAGCCCCTCGCTAGAAGGAACCCTGGAGGCTAACGTGGGGACTCGGGCCCCAGCTTGGGCAGGAGCAGCCCGGAGAGCCCGGAACCTTCGGCCGCCGCCGCCCACGTTCGCGGCGGGACGAGACGGGAGAACCCCTCCTCTGTTGCTAAGGGGCGGCCCGGAAGTGACGCTTTGTTGACAGCACACCCGCAGCCACAGGCTCTCCAAGCCGTCGGAGCAGGATCGGGGGAGGGGCCGGGCCCGGAGCCAGCAGCCGGCGGCCCTCAGCGCAGCCGGCGGCCCGAGGGCAAGGGAACGGCCTCGGTCCGCGGCTCCGGTCGCAGCCTTCCCGCCCCGCCCCGCCCCGCCCGGCCCCGCCGACCCGGACCCGGACCGGATCCGACCTCCTGCGGCGCTTTGGCCGCCGATTCCCCCGGGCCGCAGCCTCCGCTTGTAAGCCTGCGAAGCATCCTGTCTCCCGGTTGAGGGCCGCCCCCTCCCAGGGTACGTCCTAAATGCCGAGCCAAGAGACGTACCTGCATCCTTTTCTTCACCCTGCCTCAGGGTCCAAGCCCTGTCGCTGCGACTCCTTGCAGAGGTCCACCCCAGGCCGGTGGTAGGATGGCGCTCGTCGCCTGCCACCCAGGTCTGAGGATTTTGTCTTGAAAATTGAGCTCTCTCTAGAATGAGAACGACGCTCGCCCTTGCAAAATGGGGGCTCGACGTAGGGCTGAGGAGGCCAACCTCTGCCTCTCCTACCTGTTGGATGAGTTTAGGTCTCCTCCCAACCCCCCCCCCCCCAAGCCGTGCGACTTAAAAGCTTAGGGATGGCTTGGCTCCTGAATCAGCTCCCAAAATGCGATGCCAAGGTACAAGACAGTGCAACAGGGTCAGAAAAGAGCGGGTGGGCTTGCTAAAGATCAATGGCTCCCATAGGTGAGGTGAAACGAAAACTGACCGCTCTGGCTGGCTCTGGGTAGAACTTGATTTAGCTGCTCTTTAACCAGTCAGAGCTCTCCTGGGTTTGCTTGTGCCTCTTGTGTGTGTGTGACAGAGAGGGGGAGCGGAGGGTTGGGGGTAGTGGTGCCTAATGACTGGGAAAAGCTAGCTCAATGATGTTTCTGACAGAATGGGTCTCTTCAGGCTTCAAGTTAGAGTGACGGAAGGAGATTGCATTGAAAGGGGGTCACAGAAGCTATGCTTTGACCAAGATATGAAGGGTTTCTCTGCTTTGGCTATTCAGTAAATAGACGTACAACATGTTAGATAGTAATAGGTGTCACGAAGAACAGTAAACAGACAGGCTGGGACCTTTGTATAGAATGGTCAGGGAAGGTCTCTAATGAGGTTGCAGACTGAGCAGAGATAAGTGAGGTAGAAAGTCATTACAGCTTTCCGGGGCTCAGCATTCAGCAGCAGGCACAAAGGTCCTGTGGTGACAAGAGAATCCGCCTGGGTCAGAATGAAGGAGGCAGAGTGGGTGACAAGGAAATCAATTGAGAGCAAATAACAGCAGGAAGCATATTAGGGACTGGCTTGTGATGCAGGGTTGACTTGTAATTTTTGAAATGTTGGAGAAGAATCAAAATTGTCTGAGGTGACAAATGACCATTGTACTTCAGCCCTGTGTTTTAAGTGCCCTCTTGCTGTCTTTACCGAACATCCATGGCGGAAATTAAAAGAGATTTCTGCGGGAAAGTCATGTCACATTACTGTTTCCTCATAGTTAGAATGTGAGCAAGCGACCTTCTGCCTCAGTCTTTCCATCTGTAAAATAGGACTGTTAAGCTACAGAGTGCATGTGTGGCAGTGTGGTACATGACAGGAGGGATCCACCCACGACAGCCCTGCAGCCCTTCTTTCTAGCATCAGCTGGTGGCATCACCATCTCTGTCTGACTCCCCTGGCTCATAGGATTTGTAGGAACACTGGGGGGAGCTAAGTAGAACTTTAAGACACCATTCACTGGTAAAAGTAATGGTCTGTTCTTTGGGGTATCTGTGAACTTGGCCTTGATTGTTTGTTGTGTTTGTTTAGACAAGTTCTCACTCTGTAGTAAGACTGGCAACTGCCTGTGGAATCCAGACTGATCCTGAACTCAGCAGTTCTCCTCAGCATCCCAAAGGCTAGGACTACAAACCCGAGCCTCAAATCCAGCTGGTGGCCTGCCCTTTATTTATTTATTTACTTACTTACTTATTTACTTACTTAGAGGCAGTTTCATGTAGACAAGGCTGGCTTCAATCTTGCTATGTAAAACACTGTGGTCTGGAATTCATAGAGATTGACCTGCCACTGCCTCCTGATACAATACTATCAGATTATATGTGTGTACCACCATGCCTGACCCAGAGAGGACTTTTAAAATTAAGCCCTGAAAATCCCCATTCTGTAACATAATATAAACAAAACGATGTCTTCCAGACAGATTGGAAAAGGACCGTGTTGGGCCTATCTGTGGCACTGAATGTGTGATCAAATTGCAGGTAGAGGCTGTGGATCCTGAAGGCACCTGGCACAGGCTGAAAACCTGCCGCCTTTGAGGAGAACAACTCCAGATCTTCTCCTCACCCCTTGAGCCTGACTACATCATCAGGCCTGTGCTATCAGCTTGAGGATATCAGGGCCAGAGGATTTGAAAATGCAAGGCCAAGGGGCAGAGGCTATGGCTGAGTGATAGAACACTCCCTAGCGTTCATAAGCCACTGGGGCCCACCCCATGCACCACAGAATCACGTAACATGTAAATGTGTAAAGTCAGTGCTTAGAAGGCAGGAGCCTCAACGGCGGAGAAAGCTGCTCTGACCAGAACCCCAGACTAGCACCATGGTGAGCCAGGGCCTAGCACAGTTCTACCGCCAGCTAATTGTATATATTTACGTGAGTCTGTTGCTCCTTCTGAACCTCGGTTTATCCTGCTTTACAGAGAATGGTGTCCTCCTGCCCCTGCTGGCCCTGGAGAGAGTGGTAGGATGAAACCAGACACTGGTCAGAGAAGAGTTTATCCTTCGCTCATGCTCGCAGTGGTGAAGAACACCTCCTGGTTCATGCTACTGCGTTCGTGCAGGGGTATCTAGGGCCCACATGCATAGGGCCACTCTTTGCCTCCTGGTGTTTGCATTTAACAGTTACTTAGTGAAGTGCCACAGCACATTTGTGGAGGCCTGAGGACAATTTATGAGAGTTGTTCTCTTTCCACCACGAGGGGCCTGAGGCTGAATTCAGGCTTTCAGTCTGAGCAGCACTAACCACTGAGCTCTTACGGCCCTGCGTTTGGTGGGTGGATCTCGTTAGCCTCAGTGCTGCAGTTCTTGATTCCAGGAATGTGAGCTCAGAGACCACTATGGAGTCAGCTCTCTGGGGACCAACATCAAACCTGGTTCATTCACTAGAGCTGTGTTTCTGGATTCAGAAGTGAGCACAGGGCTGGGGATATGGCTCAGACTGTAAGCATGCTTGCAAACACAAGGACCTGAGTTCAATCCCTGGCACCCATATGCAGAAGCCATCTGCCGACATACACTGGTAATCCCAGACATGGAGAGACAAACGGGAGGATCCCAGCTAGCCTGACACGTGCTCTTTAATATACAGTGGAGGACCTGTGACTTGTGCATGGTCCCTACTTTTAGGAAGCTTCTAGCCCTGGTCCATGGTACCCATAGAATCATGACCAGAAAACCAGGTCATCTGTGGTCAGTGCTCAAGGATGCTTGGAGTTGTAAGGAGGTACTGATGGCAGAGAAGAGAAATTGAGGCTTGCCCAAGTCGCTGTAGGTGGCACCACCGAGCACAGACCTGGAAAGCTGGAAACCCAGGTCTGACCTACTGCGTGGAGAACGCATATCTCTGTACAGACTGTGCAGACTGCTTGGCACACAGCGTCAGATGCCACAGCTGCAGGCTGTAGACAGACCCCTGCCTCCTGGGAGGATGAAGGAACCAGTGGGCATCCAGAAGGGAGCCAGTGGGCCTCCAGAAGGGGGCCAGTGGGCCTCCAGAAGGGGGCCAGTGGGCCTCCAGAAGGGGGCCAGTGGGCCTCCAGAAGGGGGCCAGTGGGCGTCCAGGGCTGAGCACTGTAGGCATTTGGGAGTTTGACTGCACAAGCAGAACCCAGGCAGCCTGCCCCAGGGTTCCGCCCTCCACAGTGTGTGTGCATTGTTTCTTTATCGGGAAAGACACCAGCAGCGTGCTGGGCATGTGCAGTCTTCCCCCATTCTGTGTCTTCCCAGCAGTGACCTGCAGGCATAGACTCTGTAGGCTTCTATCTCTAACCTCACCTGCACCTCTGTCCCCGAGAGTCCCCCTGACACTTGTCTGGAGTCACAACAGCATTCTGTCCCTAATCTCCAGCCTGGGACCTATTCCTTCCAGGATGGCATTCAGCCTCTATAAAGAGGGTTCCCAGAGCTCATGGTCACCATTTCACAGGGCGGGCACTGCTCCAAGGTTTGGATCCTCTGGCTCCCCAGAGTCTCTCGTCCTAGGTGTCAAGATGTTGCTGTGGTTCCTTGCTTCCTCCTCTGAACATTGGTTACTCTCTTGTTTAGTTTATTTATTTATTTATTATTTTACTTTTATTTTGTGTTTTTTTGAGACAGGGTTTCTTTGTGTAACAGCCCTGGATGCCCTGGAACTCTCTGTAGACCAGGTTGGCCTCAGACTCAGGGACCCATCTGCCTCTGCCTCCCAAGCACTCCGACTGAAGGTGTGCATCACCATGCTCAGCTAACTCTCTAGCTGGTGGGCTGGATGAATGGAACAGTGTGGTTGGTGAGCACAGAGTTGTCATCTCAGGCTCATTTTGTGGTACTTGTGGTTCTCCGTGTCTTCTTCAGCAAATGTCTAGCAGTCTCTACCTCAGAGTGCCATCGTGAGGTGATTGATACTGCCAACAGCCAACCTTTGTTCTGCCTAAATGCCAGGCACTAGTAGGCACGGAGGATGTGGGCGTGGGTGCAAGCCGCCAGGCTGTCCTCTGGAGCTGGCAGCTGGGGGGAGGGTCATAGACAAATTGTTATGCAAATGAATGGGTCTCTATTGGTGCAGAGAACTGGGCTGTGATGTTTGGCTGGTTAAATAAGAAGCTGTAGGAAGTAAATTCTGGAAGGAGCTGGGTATCCCTCAGGAAGCACAGAGGATGGAGGTGGTACAGCGGGGGCGGCTGCCTGGGCTGCTGTGGTTTTTCTCCATCTTTTCTTCCACTGCCCTTCCCCCAGCATGTCTTAAAAGAGCCTGTAAGAAAAGAGACATGGGGTTCTTCTCTCCTCTGGTAGGCTGGCAAGATCAGAGTCCAAACTGTCCCAGTTGCCAGAATTCCAGATGGCTGGACCCTGCCTTGACAGTGGAAATCCTTAAAGGCTCCAAGGGGTGGAGAGGTAGGGTGTCGTGAGCCTCTAGGCTTTGGTCCCAATGAGGGCAGCTCCTTCCTCCCCAGCTCACCCAGAACCCCCATGCCCCTGACCCCTTCAGCTGTAGGGTCGGCTCCTGGAGGAGGGGAGCACAGGTGGCAGCACCCACCAGTCTGTTCTCTGGAGGCCTTTGGTGACCTGGGCAACTGATAATATGGTGTCCCCTCCATGTGTGCAGCCCAGCTAGAGCAGGGTAGCGACCTGGAGCCGGGGCTCAGCCCTGCAGAAAAGGCAGTTCTTTCCCAGCCAGGCACAAGGTTCTGTCGTGGCCCACGGGGACTCAGCAGTATTCTGGGGACGATGAACCCACACTCAGCCTCGTGAGACTCACGCCCTGCCAGTCCACTGTGGCTCCTGCCATGGTGTTTGTTGTTGAAACTTCCCTTTCCCCAAGCCCTGCGCTTAGTATTCAGTACCAACTGTGTTCATTTCCCAGGAGCCATGGTCTGGACTCTCGGTGCCTGCATCCTCTGCATGCCGAGCTCTCAGCCATTGTACATGTCTTCCTACCTCGAACCTTCAGAGCTAGCTAGGGATCATCTCTGTGGTCTTAGCTAAAATGCCAAACCTTCCCCAATGCTCCAGCTCAGTGACACGGGCCCTTCCCCCGTCCTTCAGAGCACTGCTTGTGAGATGTGACTTTATCTGGCTTCTTTTTAGGTAGCTGATTGTCTCTTTCTAGCGCCAGAATGTTTCACAGGGGCAGGACCTTGTCTGGTTTGCTCATTATAGGACCTGTGTCCTCAGCAGCTCATGGCTAGGTCCATAATTACTACAGGAACAGTCAGCTTGCAGGACTAGCCTGGTCTACAGATTGAGTTCCAAGACAACCAGAGCTATACAGAGAATCTGACTCAAAACAAAACAAAAGAAAGAAAGAAAGAAAGAAAGAAAGAAAGAAAGAAAGAAAGAAAGAAAGAGAAAGAAAATAAAAGAAGCAGGCAGCATGGCCTCTGACCTCAGTTTGTCAAGGACACGGGAAATAAACTGGCACCTGGATTGGGCCCAGGGGAGCCTCAGCAAGTGCCTCCTAATGGGGTGGGGCCTACCTGGACATTGGCATGGTAGAATGGGCTCTGTAAGAGGACTTAGACCGTGCTTTGTAGAGGCAAGATACTCACTGGTTGGAACTGGACAGTTCTAGCAGATGGAGAAGGTACAAGTATGGGGCTGCAGGTGAGCAGGCCTGGGGCTCTTGCCATCCTGTGGAGGAGGAAAGCTAGAAAGGGTCCAGGAACTAAGGAAGCTGGAAAGCTGGTCCCCAGCAAGGCTGGCCTCGCTATGCTGCTCCCTCTGATACCAGCAGGCTGAAGGCCAGGCTTTTGAGGGTCTGCAAGTGAGGAAGGTCTTAGGGATGTCTATGCAACCCATTTGTGCCATCCCCAGAGAGTGTTACATTTCCACTGGGCCAACTGAAGCCTGGGTTGTGTGGGAGGCCTGGGTCTAGGGAGAACAGACCCTACTTGACGTAGAAGTGAGAGCAGCATGGCTAAAGGTGGCTGTGGCACTCCTAATAGCTGCCCTTAAGGAAAAAAAGAGCCGGGCGTGGTGGCACACGCCTGTAATCCCAGCACTCGGGAGACAGAGGCAGGCGGATTTCTGAGTTCGAGGCCAGCCTGGTCTACAAAGTGAGTTCCAGGACAGCCAGGGCTATACAGAGAAACACATTCTAGGCAAGTGCTCTACCACTGAGCTACCCCACCTTTTTATTTATTTTTTTAATAATTAATTTTATCATTTATATATATGCATATGAAGATGTCAGATCCCCTGGAACTGGAGTTACAGACAGTCGTGAGCTGCCATGTAGGTGCTGGGAATTGAATCCAAGTCCTCTGGAAGAGCAACCAGAGGCCCCCCCCCCCAATTCACCCTCCTTTTTTTGAGACAGGGTTTCTTTGTGTAGCCCTGGCTGTCCTGAAACTCACTCTGTAGACCAGGCTGACCTCGAACTCAGAAATCCACCTGCCCCTGCCTCCCAAGTGCTGGGATTAAAGGTGTGCACCACCACTGCCTGGCTCAGCCAGTGTTGTTATCCACTGAGCCGCCTCTCCAGCCCCCATTTTTTTATTTTATTAATATGGGGCTTTGCTAAGTTGCTCAGGTTGGTCCTGAACTAGTCATCCTCCTATCTCAGAATCCCCCGTGCAGGCAGTGTTGTCTCTTGCCTCCTGTCCTGAGTAGCTTAAAAGGCTCAGGAGTGGACATGGTACCCAGAAGCTAAGCCCATACCTCATTGGAACCTTCCTCTAAGACTGTGGTTCTCAACCTCCCTAATGCTGTGACCCTTAAATATATTTCCTCATGTGTAACCCCCAATCTTAAAATTATTTTCAGGCCGGGCGTGGTGGCACGCGCCTTTAATCCCAGCACTCGAGAGGCAGAGGCAGGCGGATTTCTGAGTCCAAGGCCAGCCTGGTCTACAGAGTGAGTTCCAGGACAGCCAGGACTATACAGAGAAACCCTGTCTCAAAAAACAAAAACAAAAAAAAATTTTTTTTTCATTGCTACTTTATAACTGTAATTTTGCTTCTATTATGAATTGTAATATAAATATCTATGCTTTCCAATGGTCTTATAACCTGTGAGAGAATCATTCCACCCGCCCAAAGGGGTCAAGACACACAGGTTGAGAACTGCTGTGTGAGGAGGGAGCCAGAGACCAGTTTATACAGAGTAGCCTTGAGTCTCCGAGCTCGCACATCCTTATCTGCCCCACGACCAGAGCTCATGCACTGTGTGCCGTGAGCAGCGTTATCTCCTCACCCCCTCCAGCCCTGGAGAAGAGTTATCATCCTCATGTTCTCCAGCTGAGGACACTGTGGTCTGGAGAAGCAACATTGTTTACCAGTCAGTCATGGAACGGGGTCAGAACACAGACCTATGTGTCTGACCAGAGCTCCTGTGCTTTGGGTAGATATTGGAAATTAATCCCAAATCTCATGTGGTAAGCATGGGCTGCACCACTGTCCTGCATCTCGAGAACACTACGACTTGTCTGAAGTTCAGTATCACAAGGGATTGAGTTGAAGACTGGGTTGGGTACCAAGATCCACAGATGCTCAAGGTGTTTATATACATAGTATAGTACTCACACAGAGCCAAGTTTAGGTTCTCACAAGATCAGTATGCACTCATCGCTCCAGCCTGTAGGAACTGCTTCTTGTTTGCGTAAGTCTAATATGAAGGTTCAGTTTGCAATTTCTGCAGCCAGTGTTGACACTATATTAACTTGCTTAGCACTGGTATGCATCCAGAGCTCTCCCAAGTATGGATCCCTTTGGTTGGTCCCAATGTTTTGGTTTGCTGTTTGAGACTGGTTCTCTCTGTGTAGTCCTGGCTGGCCAGAGCTTTCCGTATAGGCCAAGCTGGCCTTGAACTCATAGTTAGCCACCTGCCTCTGCCTCCCAAGTTCTAGAACTAAAAGTGTGTGCCACCACACCTGGCTGGCACCAACCATTTTTTATCTCTTTATAGAATTCTAGTATGCATGTGAGTGTTCACAGTGGAGACACCTGTGAGTCCACTGAGAGGAAAGACCCAAAGCCCATCTGCACCCAGAAACTCCCCTCAAGTGTACACACGTACACACATCCTTGCCAAGGACACAGGCCTGTCCCAACGTAGACCTCGTAGGTATTAGCAGAAGGGAGTACTGCTGGAGCAAACACAGTGTCCTTTTGCTTCTGACTCCTCCCTGTACACTGTAAGGGTCATCCAAGTGGTTGACAATATTCTCACTGCTGGGTGGCAGTGAATATACTGTTATCATCCCCTGCAATGTCAGTGGACATTTAAGGGTCTCTTCTTCTGGAGGCCATCACATAGAATACTGCTTTGAATATTTAGTGTGTTTTCAAATTTTATTTATTACTAGATAGTGTGAGAATATAGGTATGTACCTGCCACAGCCCCTGTAAGGAGATCAGAAGGCAACTTCTGGGTGTCTGCTGTCTCTTCCACTGTGTGTTCTGGGGTCTTCAGGCTTAACATGGCAGACACCTTTACCCCCAAGCCGTCTCACTGGCTCTTGTTTGCACACTCACACAGCACCTCTGTTGGGTATGGTCCTGCGGGCAGACTTGCTAAACCTCGAAAGCTCATTCCCGCTCAGCGTCAGTTAATATTGTTGAGCCTCTCCATTTACTGCTTGGTTCACACTGCTTTACAGTCCCACCAGCATCCATATCTTCACCAGAGCCTGGTGTCTGCAGTAGAGCTGGCTGGCTGTGGGAAAAGGCATCTCATTGTGGGTTGGTGTGCATTTTGCGGATGCTGATGTAGCAAGAAGAGTGCCCTTCAGGAGGCAGTCGTCCTGAAGGAGGTACCTGTTCTGATCTTCTGCCCACCTTGACACTGGTGCATGTGGTGCGTTCTCCTTCTGGACTACAAATGTTGCTTCTATGTTTTGACTGTATGGGCCTAAGGGTGTGCACCACCATGCCTGGCTGGTGCCAAGCATTTTTAAATCTCTTTACTGATTTTTAATATACATGCTAATGTTCACAGTGAAGATGCCTGTGGGTCCACTCGGAGGAAGGACCAGAGATGCTCTGTAGTCTGTGGCTCCCTCTCTTCCTCCTCCTCCCTTCCCTACTTCCCCTTCCTTCCCCATCTCTATTATGCTGCCTAGGCTTGAATTGATCCCCTATTTTAAGATAGGGTAGAGAGCTCTCCCAAAAGCTGGGATTGCAGGCACATTGCAAGCTCAGTCGATTGGTGTCTTCCTGGGAAATCATTGCCTACTCTTAGGTCATAATGTACCCTTTACTTTAGGCCTATAGTGTATTTGGAACTAACTTTTGTGTATATATGAACAGAAATTTCTTCACTCCAGTACATAACAGTTCAACTTTTTCTCCCTTGTGATTAGCACTTTTGAGGTCTGTTAAAAAATCTTGTGGCGCACACCTCTAATCCCAGCACTTGGGAGGCAGAGGCAGGCGGATTTCTGAGTTCGAGGCCAGCCAGGGCTACACAGAGAAACCCTGTCTTGAAAAAAAGCAAAATAATAATAATAATAATAATAATTAATAAAACTAAATTAAATTAAAAGGGGGGAGGGGAGAGAGATCTTGGGGGAGCGTTGAGAGTGGCTCAGTTGCTCACAGCACTGCTCTTGCAGAATACTTGGGTTTGGGCCTCATCTCCCACATGGTGGCTCACAACCCTCTGTAATCCCAGTTCTAGGAGATCTGATTTCTTTCCTGAGCTATGTGGGCACTGCATGCACCTAGAATTGGAATTCGAGTACCATGTACGTTCTGGGAATTGAACCCAGGGCCTATGCAAGAGCAGTAGATGATGCTCTTAACCAGCAAGCCTTCTCTCCGGCCATCAAGACTTTACATTATAAAGTAACGATTTCAGTGCAATGCACAGGAGGTGCATTCCAACCATTTGAAGTATCCAGTTCCATGGTTTTCAGTGGATACAGTGTCAACACTCCCAAAGGAAAGCCCATCCCAGGAGTGGTCACTCCGTTCCCCCAAGGCTGGTCTCCCTCCATCTGTAGATTTGTCCTTTGTGGTTGCACAGTCCGAGGACTATGTTGTAACCGTCATAATTGATTTCTTCAGGTTGCATGACCCAGTGTTACATGAGAGCTTCTTGTGACTGAATGATATCCCAACTTTTTATTTAGTCAGGGACTCAATATATAGCTCAGGCTGGTCTGGATCCTGATCCTCTTGCCTCTGCCTCCCAGGTGCTGGGATTACAGGTTTGTACAGCCTAAATTTTAAGGTCCTGATTTGAATGTGATGGATGGATGGGGCTCCCCTTTCACCATTCAAGAAATAGACACAGGCTCTTATCTGCACTCATTTGGCTGCTTTTCTCCTTCCCAGGCTGTGGCTCTGCCAATGATCTTGTGATTATTGGTAATCCATAGTTGCCCTTGTGGGCCACCGCTGACGTCTCCCAGCATGGCGTCTGACACGCCCGAGTCCCTGATGACCCTCTGTACTGACTTCTGTCTCCGGAATCTTGATGGCACCCTGGGCTACCTCCTGGACAAGGAGACCCTGCGGCTGCATCCAGACATCTTCTTGCCCAGTGAAATCTGTGACCAGCTGGTCAATGAGTGAGCAAGGGTCTCCCCAGGACTGGGCAGGGTTGGAGCCCAATGTGAGGAGTGAAGTTGAGCTGGTGACCAAGACCAGGGCAAGGGGGAGTGGCCCTGAGGGTGAGGGATGATGGTGGTATCAATGTGTTACCAGAGATACGGTTACATTTGCATTGGAGTGTGTGCACAGGGGCACACATGAAGGAGTGTGTATACATGTAGGATTACGCAGCACAGAACGTGTGTGTGAAGCAGCATGTGTGTGATTAGAGATGAGTTACTATAAAGTCCTGCATGTTCATGGGGCATTATGTGCTCCCCTGTGTGTGTGCTCGCACCTGTGCCTGCACCTCTGAACTACATACACATAAACACGTGTGTCAAGATCAGAACAGTAGACCTGTGATCAGAGACTTACACACGCAAATGCTCTCTGTACAGCCTCCTGGTGGATCCCCCACCACTCTGGGAGCCCACAGCACAGTGTGCATGTCCTTCCTGAACGCTTAGTTATCAGTCGCCCCAACAAGAAACCATAGGATCAAAGAGTTTCACAGCCAGATGGGAACCAAGGGAAACAAGCTCCTATGTGTTCTCAGCATTCGATGTAGGCCAGGCATGTGGTTGAACCCTTTATCAGCCTAGCATGGGAGCCAAGTGCATCTCATAGACGGAAAGTCTGGGGAGGTTCAGTTGCGTGTGAAAGGTTCCCCGGGGGGAAGCAGCCTAGCATCTGAGATGCTATGGGTCTCATAGTGCCAAGAGCTTCCAGATCTTTCTTATTCCTCCTTCTTCCTTGTTTGGTTTGTTTCTGGGTTGTGTTTTTTTGTTTTTTTTTTTTAAACAAAGAGGGTTGCACTGTTCCTTGGCTGGCCTGAAACTCACTTTATAGACCAGTCTAGCCTCAAACTCTGATGCACCTAGCTGTGACCACCTGATGCTGAGGATGTGCAATCCAATGCCTGCCTCTTTTCAGTTTTGTTTTTTGAGACAGGGTTTCTCTGTGTAGCCCTTGCTGACCTGAAGCTCACTCTGTAGACCAGGCTGGCTCCCAGCCCAGAGACCCACCTGCCTCTGCCCCCCGAGCACTAGGATTAAAGTTGGGGCAACCCCCCCNCCCCCCCCCACCGGGTCTTTCCATTTGAGACAATTCATGTATTTATTTTACATAAATAAAATGTCTTCAGACACACCAGAAGAAGGCATCAGGTCCCATTACAGATGGTTGTGAGCCACCATGTGGTTGCTGGGAATTGAACTCAGGACCTCTGGAAGAACAGTTCTTAACCACTGAGCCATCTCTCCAGCCCTCTTTTATTTTTAAAAGAGCCACCATGTAGGTGCTAGGAACTAAACACCAGTACTCTCCAAGAACAAGTATTCTTAACAGCTGGACCATCTCTCTAAGCCACTAGCCTAGGATGCAAGCACACATGGCTGTCTTAGCTAGATAGGGTTACACTGATAGCTCAGACTCTGCCCACCAGGCAACGGTAAGCACAAAACCATTTTACTTGATTTGCCTGCCCTGGAAGGGGATGATAAGGCCCCAGAGTCTAGACTGTGGTGTGGTGTGGCCCAGTATGATGGGGCATGCCTAGGAAGAGGGGAACACATGTTGAGAGTTACAGGCATGTGTTTAGGCAGAGTGCTAGAAGGAAATGGGACTTGCTGGTGATCACCCTGAAGACCACCTTTAGATTTCTGGGGCAGATGGATAGTCAGAGTCTAAGCAGATGCTGTAAAGAGAGGTGGCAGTTGCCTGGGTGATGTCATAAGTCCTCAGTCCTGTGACGTGGCTTCTGGAGGCAGCCCAAGCTCCTAGGTACTTGCTGAGGGAGGCTTGCTTCTCTCGAAGGTATGTGGAGCTGGTCAGTGCCGCCTGCACTTTTGAGCCACATGAGACTTTCTTCAGCCTCTTCTCAGACCCCCGCAGTACTCGGCTCACTCGCATCCACCTTCGTGAGGACCTGGTGCAGGACCATGACCTGGAAGCCATTCGCAAGCAGGTGAGACCCCACCCACCCCCAAGAAGCCAGGCCTGAGGTGGCTCAGGGTGGGCAGAGGAGCTGAGACTGCTGTACTTACTACCCCAGGACTTGGTGGAGCTCTACCTGACCAACTGTGAGAAGCTGTCCGCCAAGAGCCTGCAGACACTGCGGAGCTTCCGGCACAGTCTGGTGTCCTTGAGCCTCTTCGGCTGTGCCAACATCTTCTATGAGGAGGACAACCCAGGCGGCTGTGAGGATGAGTGCCTGGTCAACCCCACCTGCCAAGTGCTGGTCAAGGACTTCACCTTCGAGGGCTTCAGCCGCCTGCGCTTCCTCAACCTGGGCCGCATGATCGACGGCATCCCCGTAGAGTCACTGCTTCGGCCACTCAACTCCCTGGCCGCCTTGGACCTCTCAGGCATCCAGACAAGCGATGCCACTTTCCTAACACAGTGGAAGGACAGTCTGATGTCCCTTGTGCTCTACAACATGGACCTTTCAGATGACCACATCCGTGTCATTGTCCAGCTGCACAAGCTGCGGTGAGCACCCAGGGCAGGAGTTAGAAGGGGAAGGAAGCAGGGGATAGAAGAAAGGTGGTGTCAGTTCTGCGTTCATCAGCCATGGCAGGGGATCCCTTGCATGGGACAGAGGGAGAGAGCCCACTCCTTAGACCACACACTGTAGATAGTTGAGGGCAATTTAGGGCACCCAAGTCCCAGCAGGATGTTTCTCCAGAATTTCCTGGAGAAGCTGTGGCAGGCATGGGCCCTTCCCTGCTGTGGCCTGAAGGAGTAAGATCCTGACCTGTGCCCCACCCCCCGCCCGTCCCCCAGGCACCTGGACATCTCCCGAGACCGCCTCTCCAGCTACTACAAGTTCAAGCTGACTCGGAAGGTGCTCAGCCTCCTGGTGCAGAAGCTGGGGAACCTGATGTCACTGGACATCTCTGGACACATGATCCTAGAGAACTGCAGCATCTCCAAGACAGATGAGGAGGCAGGGCAGACCAGGTGGGTACCTAGCTCTGCGTCTGGGAGGGGGCCACTCACCAAGCCCTGAGCAAGCACCCTGTGTCAAGTACTGTGCAGGTTGGTGAGGCTGACACGGGAAGCACACCTTCAATCACAGTACACCAGAGACAGGCCATGCTCATCTCTGTGGGTTTGAGGCCAGCTAGAGCTGCATAGCTTCAAAAGGGAGTGGGGTGGCTAAAGAGAAGGCTCAGCAGTTCAGAACTCTTGTTGTTCTTCTATAGGGCCCAGGGTTAAAGTCCCAGTACACACATGGAGGCTCACAACCTGTCTGTAAGTCTAGTTCCAGGAGACCTGACATCCTCTTCTGGCCTCTGCAGGCACCAGGCACACACAGAGCATACAGCGTATATCCAGGCAAAACACCCAAACCCCACAAAGTTAAATAATCATTTAAAAAAAAAAAAAAAGGCGAGCCGGGCGTGGTGGCGCACGCCTTTAATCCCAGCACTCACTCGGGAGGCAGAGGCAGGCGGATTTCTGAGTTCGAGGCCAGCCTGGTCTACAAAGNGAGTTCCAGGANAGCCAGGGCTACACAGAGAAACCCTGTCTCGAAAAACCAAAACCAAACCAAACCAAAACAAAACAAAACAGGAGCCGGGCATAGTGGCACACGCCTTTGATCCCAGCACTCGGGAGGCAGAGGCAGGCGGATTTCTGAGTTTGAGGCCAGCCTTGTCTACAAAGTGAGTTCCAGGACAGCCAGGGCTAACAGAGAAACCATGTCTTGAAAAACCAAAAAAAAAAAAAAAAAAAAAAAACAGAAAGAGGAGCTTATCCTTGCTTGTCAGTGAAATGTGTCCGTGGTATAATGGCAGGGGATACCTTTCAAAAGCACTGGCAGTGGTGGCAGCTCCCAGTCCATGTTCTACACTGTACCCTCCCACCCTTCCGTGAAGAAGTGAGAGCGGGGGATGTGGCTCAGGTGGAACGAAGCTCTGACTTTGATCAAAGCATGTACCTGTATCCCAGCACTTGAGAGGTGGGGTAGGAGGACCCGGGGTTGAAGGTCAGGCTCAGCTCTACAGTGGGTTGGGCAGGGACAGGATGAGATTAGAAGCAGTTGTTTCACTATGGGTGGGGTGGAGTTCCTAGTCCATGGGGGAGCTCAGGCTAGGTCCAGTCAGGTGGCTAGCTCTGACATGCTCTTTCCCTAGCACTGAGCCGTCCAAGAGCAGCATCATGCCCTTCCGGGCTCTGAAGAGGCCACTGCAGTTCCTTGGGCTCTTTGAGACCTCCTTGTGTCGTCTTACTCACATTCCAGCCTACAAAGTAAGAGGCGGAGTGGGGAGGAGGAAGTGGCAAAGTACAGCATAGCACTGAGTCTGGCATCCCATTACCTGGGTTGTCCTGACATGTTCTGTCATTAGGTGAGTGGTGACAAAAATGAAGAGCAGGTGCTGAACGCCATCGAGGCCTACACAGAGCACCGGCCCGAGATCACGTCCAGGGCCATCAACCTGCTGTTTGACATTGCACGCATTGAACGCTGCAACCAGCTTCTGCGGGCCCTGAAGGTCAGCTCAGAACCCAAGGCCCTCAGGCTCCCAGATATTGCTGCCCTCCTTCTCTGTCCTTCTCACCCAGCCCTGATCCCAGGGGAACAGGCAGCCTTGCCTTGCAAACCTCCACCCGTTGGCAGTGCTAGCCTCCCTGCCAGCCTGTTCAGGACCTGCCCTAGTTCCTGATCTCACATCTCTCCAGGAGAGCAGGTCTAAGGTCAGCCTTCCCCCAGAGACGGCAGTGACTCAAAGAGCCCAGGCTGTCTCTGCCTGCCTCTGCAGTGCCCCAGCTCCAGCCCCTTCCCTGTGTTCACACAGCTGGTCATCACAGCTCTCAAGTGTCACAAGTATGACAAGAATATTCAAGTGACCGGCAGTGCTGCCCTCTTCTACCTGACCAACTCTGAGTACCGCTCGGAGCAGAGCGTCAAGCTGCGCCGGCAGGTCATCCAGGCGGTGCTGAACGGCATGGAGTCCTACCAGGAGGTGACGGTGAGCCCCCGCCCACTGCGACCTGCATGCTTGGGCCCAGTATCCCTTCCTGCTCCCCGGGGTCCCAGGCACACGGGTTCCCCAGGCTTAGGTGGCCTTGCACAGTTGCTGTCCCAGAAACCTGCCCCTGGCACACAGGGACCCCAGAAGCTGGCTTCAACTGTGGTCCCCTGCCCATGACCACCTCACCTCTGTCCTCTGTGCTCCATATTGACCATTTTCTCTGCCCCTCTCTCCCTATCATTGTTGGGGGGGGGGTCTAAAAGCAGGTGGTACCCGTTTTTAGTTATAAAATAAGAGACCATTTACCATAGAACAGGTATAATGGCATGAGAAACACCCCACCATCCACCTAGCCTTCCACTGACTCCTCACTCTGAGACGTGCTCTATGCATGAGAATTTAGTAAACAGGTTGTCTGCACCACTCTGCATGTTTGTGTAATGTGGATGCCGTTTCTTTTGTTTTATTTTCTTCTCTTTTGAGAGGGTCTCACTCTGTAGCTCTCTCCTGCGAGTCCTTACATGAACCAGGCTGGCCTTGAACTCAGCTCTGCCTGCCACAGCCTCTAGAACTGATTAACAGTGTGCACCACGTGGTTACTTCCAGCACTCACCAGGGCTGGCACTAAAGGCATGGTGCATATCAGTGTGTTTGAGTTCTGCTTTGAAGATGTGGCTTACCCAAAAGAGAAAAAGAATGGGGAGACTGAGGTGGGATTGAGGTCTGGGCTTCAGAGTCAAACCCTGTCTCAAGAAGAAAATCAAGAAAATGGGGCAAGGAGAGATGGTTCAGCAGTTAAGAGCACTGGCTACTGTTGCAAAGGACCCAGGTTCAAATGTCATATCTCACACCCATCTGTAACTCCAGTCTCAGAGATGCAGCACCCTCTTCTGGCCTCTGTGGGCACAGCATGCATGTGGTACACAGACATATGTGCTAGCAAAACACCTACATACATAAAATAAAAATCAAGAAAGCAAAGGAGTTGTTGGGTGGTGTTTTAGTCTCAGCAGTCAGGAGGCAGAGGCAGGCAGATCTCTGGAGTTCCAGACCAGTCTGGTCTACAGAGTGAGTTCCAGGACAGCCAGGGCTACACAGAAGAGCCTCTCAGAAACAACAACAAAGGAGCTAAGACAGTAGTTTTCTGCAGAAATGGTAGCATAGAAACATTGTAAAGGGTTGGTTACCTTTAAACTTTAAGGCAGGGCAGATACAGGAGGACTCTCTGAGTTTGAGGCTAGCTTCATCTACAGAGTGAGTTCCAAGACAGCCTGTTTCAAACAAGAAAAAAAAAAAAAAAAAAGCAAAATAAGCTTTCTCAAATTACAATTTTGGGGCCAGGGGTGTAAGTCAATGATGGAGCACTTGCCTAGCATGTACAAAGCATGGGGTCCGGACTCACCTCCTAGCATTGTAAAAATGTGTGTGCATGTGTGTTGTATGATAAAGAGAAAAACCAAGATGTTGCCTAAGGGGCCATACCCTCTGAACAGTGTGATCGATAAAGCATGGTGAATGCTAATACTTAATGAAGAAGAATGTAGGGCTGGGTTGATTCTCAGTGCTCAAGTTAAAGGCACTTGTTACAAGCAGATCTCTGAGTTCCAGGATGGCAGGACAGCCAGGGATACACAAAGAAACCCTGTTTTGAAAGCCACACACACACACACACACACACACACACAGAAAAAAAAAAAAAAAACCTTTTACTATTACCCCTGCAGAGAACATGGGTTTAGTTGCCAACACCCATTTGGTGGTGGCTCACAGGTGGCTGTAACTCCAGATCAAAGGACTGCAGCACTTTCTGACCTCCCCCATCACAATGCATGGTGCACATATGCAGGCACAACACTCACAGTATGTCTAACAAGGAAGAAAAGGCGATTAAATGGCAACCAGTGTAGTACATTTATGCATCATCATAAATGTTCAGGCTGGGGAAGAACTGAGAAGGGCGTGGCCAGATGCCTGTGAGAAGGGGCGTGGCCAGACGCCTGTACACAGCCACCTGGATGACAGCCTAGCAACAGGAACATGTGTCCACCTCCCTCTTGTGATCCAGAGAGCCCTCAAGCAAGCCAGGCTTGGTGGAGACAAGAGGGTCAGAAGTTCAGTGTCATCTTCAGCTGTGTTTGAAGCCAGCCTGGACTACATAAGACCCTCTCAAAGAAACGAACCCCAGAGCCCCCAACCATGTGTACCTTAGTGCAGCTGTGTGACGGACACCAGAGCGCATGTGGAAGACATTATGGACAGTGGCCACAGGTCCGTTAGTGGGAGAGTCAGTGGGTGAACTGAGTGTCATGAGAGCCTAGTCGTGTGCAAGGCAAATGAGTGCATGGGGTGGTACGTGGCCTTGGAGCGGTGCCAAGCTCCCTGGGAAGGGAGGGCAGGCTCTTAGGGTCAGGAAGGGACCTGGGTGTTGGCAGTGTGGTTTCTTTTCTTTTTTTGGTTTTTCGAGACAGGGTTCTCTGTGTAGCCCTGGCTGTCCTGGAACTCACTCTGTAGACCAGGCTGGCCTTGAACTTGGAAATCAACCTGCCTCTGCCTCCTGAGTGCTGGGATTAAAGGCGTGCGCCACCACACCCGGCTCAAAAATTTCATGTTTTTAAAACTTTTTTTAGAATAACCTCAATAAAAATGGAAAGCAAGACAGTAAGTGTTAGTTGAGCAAGTGTTATGCTGAGGCAGCAAGGGTGGGAGTTGAAGGCTAGCCCTTGCTACACGGTAACCCTGAGCTCAGCCTGGACTATGTGAGACCCTCATATCTCCATCTCAGAGACCTCCAAACCCAACAACCCAAAAGCCTGAGAGCCTCCTCAGCTCGGGGTGACCTCGGACCTAGGGGCCTGGCCCAGATCTCCCTGAACGTGCTCTGCTTGTCTCCCAACCTGGCCCAGGTGCAGCGGAACTGCTGTCTGACCCTCTGCAACTTCAGCATCCCCGAGGAACTGGAGTTCCAGTACCGCCGGGTGAACGAGCTGCTGCTGGGCATCCTCAGCCCCACGCGTCAGGACGAGTCGATCCAGCGGATCGCAGTGCACTTGTGCAACGCCCTGGTCTGCCAGGTGGACAATGACCATAAGGAGGCTGTGGGCAAGATGGGCTTCGTCGTGGTATGTGAGCTTGACTGCCCTTGTCCCCCTGTCCTCTGTGAGGGAGGCCTCGAGAGGACCTGGGCTCAGGGGTAGGAGGGGGAAGGAGATGCTTTAGGGTAGACCCAAAGAAGTACATCTCTATTCTTGTTGGAGGTGAGCTGGAGGAGGGAATTGCTAAGGACTGAGGGCAGAGCCTGGAACATGCGAGCCAAGCAGCCCAGCACACTGAGCTTCACACTGACACCCAACACTCTCTCCTCCTCCATATGTGTGCATGTGGGTGTGCGTGCGTGCGTGCGTGCGTGTGTGTGTGTGTGTGTGTGTGTGTGTGTGTGTGTTGGTGAGTGCTTCTGGAGGCAGAGTTGTTTGATCTACCTGGAGCTGGAGTTACAGGTGACCATGAGCCTTCAAACAGGAGTGCTGAGAATTGAACTTGGGTCCACATACTCCTAACCACGGAACCATCTCTGCACTCCCCTAGAAGGGTTGCTTGCTTGCTTGTTTGTGACAGAGTCTTTCTATGTAGCCATGACTGGCCCAGAACTTGCTATGTACCACAGGCTGGTCTCTAAGTCAGAAAGATAACTCACTTCTACCTCCCCTGAGTGCTTGTAATAAATGTGTGCACCACCATGCCCTCCTCAGAAGAATTTCTTGTGTTTTGTTTTTCAGACAGGGTTTCTCTGTATAGCCCTGGCTGTCCTGAAACTCGATCTGTAGACCAGGCTGGCCTTGAACTAAGAGCTCCACCTGCCTCTGCTTTCCGAGTGCTGGGATTAAAGATTGTACCACCACGCCCGGCTCAGAAGAATTTGTTAGTGTGACTGTTGCTTGTGACTGTGTGGTCTTCTCTGTCTTTAACTACTTCCACTCAGCTCCATGCAGTAAGCCTTATGACAAAAGACCCAGGGCTGGCCCTTCATCACTATGCCTTTCTGGCCTGGTATGAATAAATTCTTAGCCTAGCACCTGGGACAGGATAAATATGGAAGGAAAGGAAGATTTGGGGGTTGGGGCACCGATTGCCACCCTCCCTTATCCCTGGGGAAGTGCAGCCCCTAGCAGGGAAGCACTATGACAAGTGTGTCCCCAGGTGTGTCCTTGACCACCCTCAAACCACTTCCAAAAGACCTGGGTGCTGCCAGGCTGTGTCACCTAGGACAGGCAGTGCCCACTCCCTGCTGAGTTCCTAAGCTGAGGAGTCCTGGCCTCAGGCAGCCTCTCTCCTCTGCCCACAGACCATGTTGAAGCTGATCCAGAAGAAACTGCTGGACAAGACGGTAAGCGGAGCTCACACACTCTGCTCTCACCCCAGAGCCTTCTGTGTCAGAGTTGATCATGTGTCCTCAGGAGGACATAGCTGAGCTGTACCTCCCCCACAGTGTGACCAGGTCATGGAGTTCTCCTGGAGTGCTCTGTGGAACATCACAGATGAGACACCTGACAACTGCGAGATGTTCCTCAACTTCAATGGCATGAGGCTCTTTCTCGACTGCCTGAAGGTAGGCAGTTCCCGAGCTGCCACCATCCCACGGGTGCCATCCCACCCAAGCCTCCCGTGGGCACACAGGGCCAGCCACACACAAGCCATGTCTGCTGCTGAAAGACGTGCCAGGAACCTCCTCTCAGTCATGCCATCCAGCTGTGCCTCCTGTTCTGTTCTGCCTACCCACAGACCACTCCCTGCTAACAGGATACAATTCTGCCCAGAATGTAGGAGTCTGTTTTGTCGGTAGCTTCTTAGGGGCTCCCCAAAAAGGACTCTACTGAGCTGTGGCAAGTGGGGCCACAGTCACCCCCAGAGTCAGCTCTCCCGAGCCTCTGTCCTGGGAGCACTGGGTGTTGGGGTTACCTTACTGTACATCTCCTTTGTCTAGAAGGTCCCTTCACACAGGTGCCCACAGAACCTGCAGGGTAACAGTATCAGCCGTGAAGGGACCAAGCATGAAGGCCTTGCTGGCTCTTGTTTCCCAGGAGTTCCCAGAGAAGCAGGAGCTACACCGTAACATGCTAGGGCTCTTGGGGAATGTGGCAGAGGTGAAGGAGCTGCGACCTCAGTTGATGACCTCCCAGTTCATCAGTGTCTTCAGGTTGGTACTTCCTGGGCTGCCAGAATACTCAGAAAAGTTGTGTGTACACTGTGAGTGTGTACACTGTGAGTGTGTACACTGTGAGCACACTGCTCTGTCGGGTTTCTCTTACTGATACTGCCTTCTATCTATAATGTGCTTTTTTTTTTTTAATTATTTATTTACTTTATGTATGCAAGTACACTGTAACTGTCTTCAGACACACCAGAAGAGGGCATCAGATCCCATTTTAGATGGTTGTGAGCCACCATGTGGTTGCTGGGAATTGAACTCAGGCCCTCTGGAAGAGCAAGCAGTCAGTGCTCTTAAACACTGAGCCACCTCTCCAGCCCCCTATAATGTACTTTTTGTTTTCCTTTGATCTTGTTTTTAATTCTGTGTATGTGAGGGATGGGTATGTGCCCATGAGTGCAGCTGCCCATAAAAGCCAAGGCTCTGGGTCTTTCAAAACCTGAAGGGCACAAGTGATTGCAAGCCATCGTGGGTACTGGAACCTAGCTCTAGGATGGAAGAGCAGTGTTTTAGTCTCTCAGCCTACCGTAGATGGCAGTAATGTCACATCCTGTTCTCTGGAGGACTGTGTATACCAAATGGCTAGATGTTGGAACGTGAGCTTGGGAAATGAAGCAGGAATCTTTTTATGTTTTGTTTTGTTTGTTTGTTTGTTTTTCGAGACAGGGTTTCTCTGTGTAGCCCTGGCTGTCCTGGAACTCACTTTGTAGACCAGGCTGGCCTCAAACTCAGAAATCTGCCTGCCTCTGCCTCCCGAGTGCTGGGATTAAAGGTGTGCGCCACCACGCCCGGCTCTGAAGCAGGAATCTTGACTATACAGCAAACTCCAAGCCAGCCTGACTCAAAAGCAGACAAAAAAAGAGCCACATGATTTCCAGCTGAGCAGTGGTGCAGGCCTGTAACCCTGGCTCCCACGAGGCTGAAGCAAGAGGGTGTAGATTAGTGCCCCTGGCAGTGGGTGGAGTGTGCTGCCCACGAGCGTGCAGACGCATGAGATGGATTTTCTCCCTCCTTCCTGGTAGCAACCTGCTGGAGAGCAAGGCCGACGGCATTGAGGTTTCTTACAACGCCTGTGGTGTCCTGTCTCACATCATGTTTGATGGGCCTGAGGCCTGGGGTGTCTGTGAACCTCAGCGGGCAGAGGTGGAGGAGCGCATGTGGGCGGCCATCCAGAGCTGGGATATCAACTCCCGGAGGAATATCAACTACAGGTCAGAGAGGGGAAGGTACACAGCATGGAGACCAGAAGCTGCTTGTCCCAACATGGTGTGCCAGAGCTTCCCACCCTGGGTCTGTTCTCCAAGGGTGTTTGCTCTCACTCACTGTAAGGTTCAGTGTGTGAGGGGCACCTCTCCCACTTGCTAACGTGTGTCTAGCCAGGCCTGTCTCTTATGCATGTTATACACAGCAAAGCACAAGTCACCTGTCACCCCGCCCATGGCCATCCAGCTGCCTCAGTCCTTCTCCCTGACACGCTGTGTACGGTAAACAGTTGAAAGGGAGGGCCATCCTGAGCGGCTGTGCTCAGGCTCCAGGTCCCTGGGAGGCAGGAAGCTGAATCCCAGGGCTCTTCTGAATGAAGCTTGGCTGATGAGGTTTTCTGGTTTGGGGTCTGGAGCCACAGACTGGCCTAAAATTATTGTAGGTTTCTCTCAAGGCTCCCTTGCTTACCAGTTCATGCTCTTGGTTGCCAAGACCCTAGCTTTCTGCCCTCTCCCTCTTCCCCGACTTTGGTCTTCTCCAGAGGGAGCTCCTGGGTGGGGCCAGCAGTAGGGCCCTGGCATCCTACAGGCTTGCCCATGCTGCCTTTAGGACCCTGCATGGAGGAGGAGCGCAGGGAGAAAACCCCCTCCCCTCCCCATCCCCCAGGTAAAAGTGGCCTCTCTCCTGCAGGTCCTTTGAGCCGATCCTCCGCCTCCTTCCCCAGGGCATTTCTCCAGTCAGCCAGCACTGGGCCACCTGGGCCCTGTACAACCTCGTGTCTGTCTACCGTGAGTGCCTCCCGTCCCTTGGCTCGGTCACTCAGTTAACACAGCATGTCCACAGGGAGCTGGCACACAGGAGAGAACACAGAGACTTACCGTTGGCATTGGAGGGATGCCAGTGTGCCTGTTAGCCTAGTGCACCATCAGAGGTGCCTTGCTTCACACACTTGCCCTACCTGCCAGTGAACTTCCCAGTCTTTTTGCCACCTGCAGGGCAGAAGGATACCTGGGTGGTCACCACAGTCACCTGAGGGTATCTTACTAGCAACATCATAAATTCCAGCTTCTGCCTGGGGAATCTGGTTCCAGAACTTCCTGGAACCTGTGTCACGATACAAACCTCTCAGAGAGCTCATGCTTTGGGCCTGTGGTCGAGGTATTTTCCATAGGACCAACTCCAGGGAAATTATAACCACAATTTCTGGGGAACAGTGGGAATTGTCTTTCCCAAAGCCTTGCCCGTTCCCTTCCGTGTGGCCCCAGGAAGCCTGACACCCTTGGCCTAGTCCTGTTCCCTCCTGGCAGTGTCTTTCCCCAGGTCGCAACTGTAGAACAGTTCTGGAAACAGCCTGGGTGTCTGGGGACAGGCTAGTAGACGCACACTGTCCTCACTGTTACCCTGCCTTGCAGCTGACAAGTACTGCCCCCTGCTGATTAAAGAAGGTGGGATGCCCCTGCTGAGGGACTTGGTCAAGATGGCTACTGCCCGGCAGGAAACCAAGGAGATGGCCCGGTAAGAAACAAACTGCATTCCTGACTAGGTACCTTGGTATGGAGGGCAAAGGGCACAATGGGAATGGCAGAAATCCCCAGGAGTTATCAGGGTTGAGTGTGGAGCAAACAGTGTATGGGTGTCCAGCAGAGGCCTCTGTCGTTTGCCCATGGATGGCAGACAGGGTCTCAACTGTCAGGGGAGCTGCTCTGCTTTCAATTCCCACTGAGGACCCTTCTTGTCACTGAGCACTAGCAAGAACTCTGCATTATTTTTGACCAATGTTATCCCAATAAAAATGGACTCGGTGTAGTGAGCGTATGCTAGAAGCCACGTGCATACAGTGCTGGGTTATTTGAACGCAAGTATGAGGGTGAAGGCCGCCAGGGAAACACACCCTTCATCGGCTGGGATGAAGCTCAGCGGTACAGCTCTCGCCTAGCATGTGCAGGGCCCCACCTATAGCGCGCGATATCAGAGTGAAGGGCTGGGGCATGCCAGAATCTTCACAGGTCTTCTGTGTCCCTGGGACTCACTGTTGAATGTTTAAGCTTCATTTCTGATTGTCCCTCCCTGTGTGCACTAGAATGTGCATACTACATTAGAGTCAGTGGGATTGCCTTCCTCGATCCTGGATCCATTCTCTTTGGGAGAATATTCCTTTGTTATAAATCTGAGCACAGTGTAGCCTGAGCCGCAGAAACGCCCGCCTCCTGTCCCCATACCTTTCTGCTGTGGAGACCCCAGCACTCTGTCATCCAGTCTTTCTGGTGAGGGCCTGGTTCAGTTTTAACTGACTGGTCCTCAAATTTAGTGTCCCTTGGGAGTCCCCTGTAAAGTGTTAGAATTGAAGAGCTGCCTGCAGACTTTTTACCAATGGTCTTGGGGCCATCTACGTTAGACAAGATCCAGGACTTTTGGGTGGGGCTTGTCAGTGAGCCCTCTTGGTCCCCTGAGGCCTGTAATGTGTCTGAGCAGCAGGTGCCCTGCTTCAAGGAATGAAATATCCTGGGAATTTCCGTCTCAAAAGCCCTCAGTGCAGCCTGCCAGCAAACGGAGTCTGTGGTGAACCCCAAAACCCCGAGTTTCCCTGTTGAACAGGCAGGTGGTGCAAGGGCGAACTGCAGTGGGTGGCAGTGTTCTCAGGAGCAGCCTGAGCTGCCTGAACAGATGTCCAGTGTGTTTGGGATGCCCCTGTGGACCTCCAAGGAGAGGAGAAGCTGCTGCTCGGCCGGGCAGACGCTGAAGAGGGCAGCAGTAGGCTTAGGAGGTCAGGCCTGGCTGCTTGGAGGACTTCCTCCTTTTCCTAAGTTGAGGGCAGTGGCAGCATTCCTGGCCACAGGTACTACTTCCCAGATGTGCTGCCAATCACTGGCAACACCATTCAAGTCTCTGTCAGGGTCACTCCGAAAGCTTGGTGAGTAGCTGTGGGGCTCCAGGAGAGCCGCTCTCCTCAGCCGCCCTCCAATGCTTTCCCCGGTTTCATCCAGCAAGGTGATTGAGCACTGCAGTAACTTTAGAGAGGAGAACATGGACACGTCCAGATAGAGGCCACACAGCTCGGACCACAGGCCGGGAGGAAGCGCTGGAGGTCTAGTGGGCAGGTCCCTTTGCGGAGCCTCCCACAGGGTGAAGAGACAGCGAGGACTTGCACAGCCGACGCGTTTCCTTAATGTTAGTGAGATATATATTATATATATATATTATTATTATTTTTTTTTTTTTGGTTAGGAAGTGTGAAGTTTTGTGTGTATGACTCTTCTCCCGAGTCTTTGCAGCTCCTTGCCACTCTCGGTCTGCCTCCAAGCTTTGGTTGCTGCCATGTTCCCTCCTGCCCCAGCCAGGCTTGCCTCTAATGCTGTGAGTGCCTGGCCCCTTCCCCATGAGCTGGCCCTTAGCAGGCTACTCGCCACCCCCATTCCCTACCCGAGTGCCCTGCCCAGGCTCCCAGGTGAGTGAGGCTGGCAGGCTTTAGGAGGAAGTCCAGCCCTACTGGGTCTCCCAGAAGCCTTGGTGCTCCAGGCTGTGAGCCATCCGGGGCCAAAAGAGTAAGCTGTTCCCAGGCCTTAGGCCAAGCAGCTCCTGTCCAGAGGACCCTGGAGAAGCAGGGCTCTATTGGCCCACAGCTCTCTGGCCAGGCCTGTCTGTGGCCATGCTGCTATGGAAGGAGGCTGCCTCAAGTCTCCCTCAGGCCCCAGGCTTGGAAGGCTCCAGCTCAGAGAGGGTCAGAACTCAGGGGCAATTACACTGCCCCTTCTGCCAAACATGCCCCAAATCGCCTCAGCTCTGGCAGCTGGCACCTTCCGGGACCCAGGGTCTTTCCTTGTTCTGTAGCCCTATCTGCCCACAGCACCCCAGTGCCCAGGTACTCCCACCAGCAGCAGAGCTGAGCCCACCCGCTGTCCAGAAGGTACTACAGCTCCCTCCAAGGCAGGAGGTCCCCACTCCAGCCTCACAGGGGCAGCAGGAAGCCACCTCCAGACCAGCACTTGGACGGTCCTCTATCCCCTCCAGCCCAGTCAGGCTGTCCCTGAGAAGCTGCTGCGCTGTGTGACAGGCACAGTGACAGGAAGCTCTCTGGGTAGCTCCTGCACCCTGTCATTGTATCTCAGCATTGCTTTCATTGTTGCAGCTACTGAGGAGACCCGTGTACACAAGCAGGCTTTAGGGAGCAAAACTGGAGGCAGCCTCTGGTGTGGCTTTTTCTGCCCTTTCTTCTCTGTGCCCATTTTTCCGGGCTTGTCTGCCTACAGTCAGAAGGGGCTTGGCTGTTGTTCCCAGAACTCAGGGAGAGGCAACTGATGTTTCCAGAGGAAACTCTCCCTGCCAGGTTGCTTCCCCCATGCAGCACTTGGGCAGCCTCAGCCCATCCTTTCCATCCCACGCCCTCTGGCCCTGCAGGCCCTGAGCAGAGCTCGCATCCCATTGCTTTCCTACCTGGGTCTGGGGAAATGTCTGTACTTCAGGATGTCACAGAAATACATTTTGTGCAAAGTGCAGAAGAGTGGTGTCTTTTCTTTCTGTAGGAGACTGGGGGATACTGGGCTGAGGTGCACGGTCAGAGGTCAGGGAAGGAGCTAGGGGTCTCCTGGAGTGTGGGTAGTTTTACTGTAGGTTTATGTGCCTGCAGGCAGGAGACAGGTGGCAGACTAAAGTTATGTGTCTATGACATTCTCTCCATATCTCTGTGCCCAGAAACTGAGGTCATGGCTGTCCACTAGACTGGCAGAGCCCCAGGGAGACAGCATAGCCTACTGGGAGAGACACAAAATAAATATAAACTCACCATTCTGCAGCAAAGGGAAGAGCTCCTGCTAACATGGTGAAGTGGCTCAGGTCTGATGGGTGCCAGATAGTATTATATAGCTCCCTATGGATGGAGAAGAGGGGAACAAGTGTGTGTGTGTGGGGGGGGAATCCTCTACAAAAGGCTGAGCTGAACCTAGTGGAAAAGGGGAGCCTGTAGGGGACAGCATGTCAGAGGGCACTGCCGTGACAAGCACACAGAGACAGTCCCACTGAGATCCAATAGCAAAAGGAACATGCAGGTTCAGGTGGGAGGGCAGAGCTAAGCAGGTGTTCACAAACCTGCCACGTGCTCTCAGACCACACAGAGGGTGTGCAGGAGTGCCAGGATCAGATTCAACAGTTGTGGGAGCTGGCATGCTGTCTGCATCCTTCCTGATAGAACAGGGGTCCCCTCTGCTCCCCAGCAGAGCCCACAACAGTGCCTTCTACCATTGACAGCCCACAGGGCTGAGGCAGAAAGGGTGTCCGTCACATGTGAGTCTGGGAGGGAGCTGGACGTGCACGTCTGTGTGTGCATGTCTATGTGTACACGTGTATGGATGGGGCTTTCCCTTGTCAACGCCACATTCTCAGCCCACAGATGGGTACATGCAAGAGGTGATGTGCCTTCTCACCTCAGGTTACCATAGCAAAGGAGGGGGCACAGGCCCCCAGGTGCACGGTGTGCTCCTAGCCTGGGCACCTGCTCTTGCCAGCGTCTGGAGCACTGCTTCCTGCTCACTCCATCACTACCTGGCTACCTGGACATCAGGGCTGTGCTAAGGGTCAGCACACAGCACAGAACCCTGGGTTTCCAGGGCTCTTTATAAATTCATTTTAGCTGTTTTGTGTGTGTATACTACTTGTGTACAGTGCCCATGGTGGCCACAAGAGGACAGCAGGTCACAAGTACGTAGTATGAGTGCTGAGACCCAAACTTCTCTAGAAGAGAGCAGCAAGCATGAACCACTGAGCCGCCACCTCTCCTGGCTGCCCATAGAGGGATCTTACTGGCTGTGCCACACATATGGCTTAGCCACAAGGAGCCCTGCCACTAAGACTGACTACCTGAGTTCCATTCCCAGGACCCATAGAGAGAGAAAAGAGACCACACACCCACACACCCAAAAAAGTACAAATAAATACACTGATTTTTGTTTTTTGTTTTTTATTGAGACAGGGTTTCTAAGTGTAGCCTTAGCCATCCTGGAACTCAGTTTGTAGACCAGGCTGGCTTCAAACTCCACCTGCCTCTGCCTCAGGGTGCTGGGATTAAAGGTACCC
>NC_034592.1:17369174-17372253 GCF_900095145.1 Mus pahari | reverse complement strand
TGTTGTTTTTTGGTTTTATTGAGACAGGGTTTCTTGGTGTAGCCTTAGCCATCCTGGAACTTGGTTTATAGACCAGGCTGGCTTCAAACTCCACCTGTCTCTGCCTCAGAGTGCTAGGATTAAAGGCACCACTATGGGCCTTTTTTTTTTTTTTTTTTTTTTTTTTTTTTAAATTAAAAAAAAAAAAAACCCACCATACTGGCTGGGGAGATGCCCTGGTGGTTAAGAGCACTTGTTGTATATTACACACACACACACACACACACACACACACACACACACACACACACACACCCAATGAGGGTTTCTCTATGTATCCCTGCTGTCTTGGAACTATACAAGTAGTTCTGTAGACTACGCTGGCTGCTCTCAAACTCCAAAGATCCACTTACCTGCCTCAGCCTCACCAGCCAGCTGCCCTGCCCCAAACTAAGGCCTTTCTCTCTCTGCAGCTCTGGCTGCCCTGAAACTAACTATGAAGACTAGGCTACCCCTGCCTTTGAGTACAGAGATTAAAGGCGTGCACCACCACNNCCCTCTGTANTTGTGGCTCTTGCAAGGGACCTCAGTTCAGTTTCTAGCACTCACATGGTGCTTATAACCATCTGTAACTCCAGAGGACCTGGTACTCTCTTAGAACCTCTGCAAACACCAGGCATGAACATGGTGCACAGACATACAATCAGGCAAAATATTCACACACATTTTTAACAGTCAGCCTGTAAGCCCGCTGACCTGATTTCTGTCCCTGGAAACCAAAGGCAGGAGAGAGCCAACAGCTAGGGTTATCCTTCCATTTCTGTGAGCCAGCTATCACATCAGCTTGCACACACACACACACACACTCCCTGACTCACAAATGTCTGTGTGTTTTGTTTTGATCTTTTTATTTTATTTTTCCATGGACAGAGCCTCATTATTCAGCCCTAGCTGGCCTAGAACTTATTATGTGGACCAGGCTGGCCATTTGCTTGTCTCTACATCCCAAAGGATGGGATTAAAGGTGTGGGCAGGGACTGGAGAGATGGCTCAGTGGTTAAGAGCACTGAATGCTCTTCCAGAGGTCCTGAGTTCAATTCCCAGCAACCACATGGTGGCTCACAACCATCTGTAATGAAATCTGATGCCCTTAAGTGTGTCTTAAGTGACAGTGCACTTACATACAACAAATAAATAAATCTTTAACAACAACAACAAAAAGGTGTGGACAGCCCAACCCCTTCTTTTGGGACTAGCTTTTATGTCACACAATTAGTTGGTTTTAGTCCCCTCCCTCCACATGTATAGAGGGTGGCCTTGAATTTTCTTGCATCTACCACCAGCTTGTTGAGATTTCAGGCATGTACCACCATATCATATATACTATGCTGGGGACCTAACCCAGCCTTTAGTGCTTGCTAGACAAACAGTCTACCAATTGTGTTAATCCCCAGCCTCTGTTTAATCTCATGGAATAGCCTGATAGCCTGATTGGCCCTAACCTACCCCACCCCAGCCCAAACACACACACACACACACACACACACACACACACACACACACACACACACAATGGACAACCAATCGTTCCATAACCACCCTGGCCTTAGGAAGTCAGTTCTCCTACAGAAAAAGGGATGTCTATTTGACCAAAACAAATCCCAAGAACATGCACACTGGGGTTTGGGCTGGAAGAGGGTCATCAGGTGGAAGTCATCGGGGGGGGGGGTGTCCAAGGAACACAAGGAGAGAAAGGCAGTCTGGCTGGGCCGTGTGGTAGCAGGGGAGACAAATACCTGTCTAAGACGTGGGTACTATGACCAACCCCATTGAAGAGGCAGAAAGTAGTCTAAAGAAGGTCACTAACTTGCCTCGAGAGGCATAGGATGGACAATTATTTCTCTGACTCCAAGCTGGGCCATGCGTGTCCAGATTCCGCACAAAAACCCTCCTCTTTCCCATCATCCATTTGCAATATCCAATAATAGCTTTCAAAAAGACTAGAACTTCACGCTGCACATAAATCACACAATTAAGAATTGGGTAGGTACAATATCTTAAAATGAGCTGATACATAGTATGTTGTAAGTATATAACCTTAATTTTATTTGTTTTTTTGCTTTTTTTTTTTTTTGAAACAGGGTTTCTCTGTATAGCCCTGGCTGTCCTGGAACTTACTCTGTAGACCAGGCTGGCCTCGAACTCAGAAATTCGCCTGCCTCTGCCTCCCGAGTGCTGGGATTAAAGGCGTGCGCCACCACGCCTGGCATAACCTTAATTTTATAACACTATAAAAATATCTATAACCAATGTAATCAAATATAACCCTATTTTTGTATCAATATACAAAGATCTATAAGAGCAGATTCAATAATCTACCCTTTTTGCTACTATTCCTATATTGTTTCTATAGCTCTCACCTTTTTTGTCTAAATAAATAGAAAAGATTTTAATGCTAACACAGTAAAACTATTTACAATAATGAAGCTATTTCTGCCAGTTTCTCCACATCCCTTCCTTGGTTGTATCTCTCAGTTTTAGTATTAAATGTTTTTGAGTTCAAAGGTCTGTAGAATGTTTGTGTTAGCCTCATATGAACTCAACAGTTTGAATGTCCTAAGAAGTTTGTAGTCTAAAGCTGATCTTTGGGTGGTATTTGTCAACTCAGTGGCAATCCTGGCTATGTAGAACATAGCAGTAACCCCAAAGGTGGCCACTGTTTGAACAGAACCTGGCAGCAGAAGAGGCATAGGGCAGTTTTGCTAAGTGGTAGCATTACTACAATCCAGATAGATTCATTGTTGCAGGGCCTTGTCATATTCTTGGAAACCTAACAGCTTACTCTTAGGAATGGTGGAAAACTTAAACATTTTAAATGCAATATTCTGTAGATCTCAGAAAGGTTTGAGGACAATAGTCTATTTAAGTGCATCCAAGGTATACAAACTCCGTAGTTACTTGCTTCAGATTCAAACTTGAAAACACATACGGGAAGCTAGATGAAGCTTACTTCTAGAACGAGTTAGTATTCTGTATGACTACTAATATCAGGATAGAAAGTTTTCTTTTTCTTTTTTTTTTTTTTTTTTTTTTTTTTTTT
>NC_034592.1:17367218-17369127 GCF_900095145.1 Mus pahari | reverse complement strand
TTTTTTGGTTTTTCGAGACAGGGTTTCTCTGTGTAGTCCTGGCTGTCCTGGAACTCACTCTGTAGACCAGGCTGGCCTCAAACTCAGAAATCCATCTGCCTCTGCCTCCCAAGTGCTGGGATTAAAGGCGTGTGCCACCACGCCCGGCTTTTTGACAGAAAGTTTTCATTGTATAATAATCTTATAGATTTTGAGATAATATTTGTACCTTAAGAAGAGGTTTAAAGAGTCAAATGAATAACAAACAGTGTGAGACGCGTGTCCATCGAATAGTCTCTTATTTTGTTTCCCTCGGTTCCATTCCAAGTAGCTCTTCTGATAGGAGATAGAGATTTTGGAGTTTTCTTTAACAAGTATGCCTGGGTTTAGAGAAGGAGAGAGCCACACTCCAACGCCCAAACCACCTTTAATTTTTAATTAAATTGGGCCTCATAGAGACCATTTCCCACTTCTGTCTGTGGAGGGCAAAAGAGACAAGATGGAGTTGGGTGATAACGCTTGGCTAATTTACTCTTTTTTTCCTTAGGACATTTTCTCAGATGTTTCATTTGTTCAGTGGTTTCTTGATGCATTAATTGAATGATTGTATTCTCCTGGAAACATTAGAAACAAAACCTTGCCCCAATCTGAACTCTGGAGATTTCCTTTTTTGACAGGTTTTATCTTACCCAGGATAAAATGTTTTTTGGCAACAGAAAAAGATAGAATTGTTATCTTTTAATTTAAAAATTAATTTGAAAACTTGAAACTAAATATGTCTATTTGATAAATATGCCTATATTCTCCTTTATATATATTCAATATAAATAAATATATAAATTATATATGTACATATATATGGGGAATACATATGTATTTTTTCAAGGTTTAAATGTATTTATTTTTATACCACAATGGACATCCATTTTGAATTTCAGCCTACTTTTGCAAGAGGCTTTTAAATTTAAATCACTATAATTGCTATATGCCTGCCTCTGACTCTCAAGTACTGGTATTAAAGATGTGAACCACTACCACCTTGTTCACTAAAACTCTAGAATTTAGAAAACAACTACTTTTTAGAGATCTGCCTGACTCTGCTGGGATTAAAGGCATGGGCTTCCACCTCCCTCCTCAAATATTTTATTTTAGCTCCAAAATCATTCCAACTCTTAAGAGATGCAGAAAACAAGTTTGAAATGTAGCAACACTTTGAACTTACTTAAAGCTCTTTAAACCACTTAAGTGTTTTCTTTTAAATATCAAACAACAAAAATATTTCTTTTATTTCAGAAGAAAACTCAAAAGCTAATGTCTAAGATAGTGTGGGTCATGTGACAATCTACAGCCCAATATTCTAGCATGAAATTAAGATGTTGGGGTTGAGGAATTGCCACAAAAATCGTACGAATGTTGATCTCAGTTAAGCAAGAATAGTTTATTGAATGCACACCTTAATGCTGATCAGGTCAGGATCACACAAAAAGGAATCAATAACCTAATCTGTTCTCCAGGCAGGGTCATAAAGAGGGGGGGGGGGAAGCTTACAGAAATCACAATGTGGTCAGCTCTGACTCAAGCCATTTTAGACATAACAGGTTTTTTTTATTATTTTTTATTAGATATTTTCTTTATTTACATTTCAAATGCTATCCCAAAAGTTCCCTATACCCTTCCCCTGTCCCTGCTCCCCTACCCACCGACTCCCACTTCTTGGCCCTGGCCTTCCCCTGTACTGGGGCATATAAAGTTTGCAAGACCAAGGGGCCTGTCTTCTTAACGATGGCCAAATAGGCCATCTTCTGCTACATATGGAGCTAGAGACATGAGTTCTGGGGGTACTGGTTAGTTCATATTGTTGTTCCACCTATAGGGTTGCAGCCCCCTTCAGCTCCTTGGGTACTTTCTCTAGCTCCTCCACTGGGGACCC
>NC_034592.1:17356154-17366154 GCF_900095145.1 Mus pahari | reverse complement strand
GGCCGCTGGTGGCACCCAATAGACAGCCTCCCTGAACCGCCCGTGCCCCGCCTCTAATGCAAAGCCACCAATCCCCGCGTTGCTGCACCCCGCTGCCCCGCGGCCCCACCTTCCGCGCGCCTCTTCCGGGTGGGCTCGGGCGGGGGCCAAGGCCATGGCTCTTTGGCCGCCGCTCAACTCTGGGATGCTGGTGCGAACTGGCCACACCGTGCTGACCTGGGGAATCACTCTGGTGCTCTTCCTGCACGACACCGGTGAGCCGGACACCGCGCCACCCCGAGCCCACCCGATCACGCGTGGTTCCCCTCACGCGTGGGTATACCGGGGTCCTCCTAATCTCAGACACATTGAAATCTCCATTTCCATCTCCCACCAGTTCCTCAAGCGTCTTTCTCACATGTCGGTCCAGGGGCCATCCTCTCTCCGCCTGATTCCCAAGTTGGACCCTAATTAATCCCAGTAATTTCCTATCACCGACAGATGTCCATCCATCCGAAGACCACCAGAGCCCATCAAATCCGAGGACCGACTAGAGGCCCCATCTCTCCCATCCTTGGGCTCTACCTGTCCTTCCCAGAAATTGTCTCCCAACCCCTCCCTAAATAAGATTAAGAAATCCACTAGACTTAAGGACTTGGCTTTCTGGTCCCTTCCCAAACCCTGTGAGCCGACTAACTGCCCCCAAGGAACGCCACTAGCGGGGAGCAGGTTTCCCACCCTCGCCCGGTAGCATCTCCTTTCCCCATCGTTCCCTTCACCCCCCCTCCCGCCCCCACCTAGGTTTCCCTTCCAGAAGCAACAGCCCACCACAGAGGCTTCCTCTGTAGCCCTCCTCCATCGCTTTTGCCCTTTGTCCTCAGGCTTCCACACCAGGAGTCAGCCCCCTTCAAAACCTCCAAGGCTCTCTTTCACCCAAGGATACTAGAGTTGCCTACACAGCTGTCTGCTGTGGCCATGACCATCACTTCTTAGCCCTCCTGCCTCTCCAGAATCCTCATTCACTACCATGGGCTGGCTGGCTGGTCCCACCCTCTTCCCCTGGGGAACCCCCTTCCTCCTCCCTCCTCCCTCCTCCATCAGGTCTAGCCTTCCACCACCTCCAGCTACTTTCTCTCCACCCCCACCCCTCCCGCCCTTGCCTTTTGCTATGGGTTTCACTGTCCTCTGGCCTCCCCAGAGCTACGCCAATGGGAAGAACAAGGGGAGCCGCTCCTGCCCCTCACCTTCCTGCTCCTGGTGCTGAGCTCCCTGCTGCTTTATCTGGCTGTGTCACTCATGGACCCCGGCTATGTGACCACTCAGCCCCAGCCTCAGGTAAGTAAGCAGGGACCACAAGGGCCAACAGGGGAGTGAGACCTCAGAGGTCTATCGATGTTAAGCCCTGAGCTGCATGCAGTGTGGGGGCATCTTGATGAAGCCTCTTGCCCACCCTGTGTTTTTTTGCTCCTACAATGATGACATCACCCAAGACCCAAGTGAGGACAATTGTCTTGCAAAGGCCACCAAGCCTCTAGTATGCTGCCATGTGCATGCATCCCTTCTACATGGGATGGGCCCCAAATCCTGCACAATGGGAACCAAGTAGTGCCTAGAGAGATGCCTCCAGCATCGTTTGCCTCCCAAGGAAGGAGAACCCCCAATCTCATACTCTTTGCCTCATTTCAGGACGAGCCCAAGGAGGAACAGACAGCCATGGTTCCTCAGGCTATCCCACTCCGGCGCTGCAGACACTGTCTGGTGCTGGTAGGTGACACACACATACTCTTGCGGAAGTAGTTGGGCCAAATTAAGACTCTGTGCCTTGGTACCCTGGCACCTTTAACCCTGCCTCCCCTCCAGGAATGCCCCCCAGATTTAGGACCTGACTATGGCCTTCAGCCCTCTCCCCAAAGGAGGACTCACTGGGGAAGGCAGCGCTGAGCCTAAACTGTGCTCTGTATCCACAGCAGCCCCTGCGTGCCCGGCACTGTCATGACTGCCGCCGCTGTGTTCGCCGCTACGATCACCACTGTCCCTGGATGGAGAACTGTGTGGGTGAACGCAACCACCCGCTCTTTGTGGCCTACCTGGCACTGCAGCTGGTAGTTCTGCTGTGGGGCCTGTGCCTGGCATGGTATGTACCCAGGGAAGTGCAGACAGCATGCACACAGGTACTTGGGGGGGGGGGGGGAGTCCCTGGGACCCTGCAGTCCCCAGCCCTAGAACTCTATCCTTGTCCTCTAGGTCCGGTCTCCAGTTCTTCCAGCCCTGGGGGCTGTGGCTCCGGTCGACTGGGCTCCTGTTCACCACCTTCCTGATGCTCATGTTCTTCACGTTAGTGATTGGCCTGCTCCTGGCCTCCCACCTCTACCTGGTAGCCAGGAATACTACCACCTGGGAGTTCATATCCTCACACCGAATCGCCTACCTCCGCCAGCGCACCAGCAACCCCTTTGACCGAGGGCCGACCCGAAACCTGGCCCACTTTTTCTGTGGTTGGCCCTCTGGGCCCTGGGAGACCCTCTGCGCTGAGGAAGGGGAGGAAGGCAGCAGCCAGGTTGTGTAGGGTTGCTGGAGAGAAGGCTGCTGTTGTGCCATGGAGGCATCAGCCCTGTCAGCCCAAGGCCTTCCCACCTTCCTAGGGCTTCCAGTCCTCTAGAGAGAAGCAGACGGAAGCCCCCTGCCGCCCCCTGAAGGAAGACAGGAGAAAAGGAAATAAGTTGGGGGAGGGGTGTTAAAAGAGAACCTAGACACTACTACAACCCCTGGCCTGGCTACCTCAAGTGTACAGTTTTATTAATTTAATACTCTCTATAAAGTCAAGTATTAAAAGGAGAAGCCGACCATGCTGCTGTGGACTCTTTCCTGGTCTGGGGTATACCAGGAAGCAGAAGGAGAGGGTTCTAGACACAGCAGGAACACAGAGGAAAGCCTAGCATGGCAGCCCCACAGACGGCCGCTGCCTCGACTCCCACACACTCATTAAATACTTTGGCCCAGGCACATGGCTACGTGGAGGCTTCCTGCGGTCTGGCAGAAGTGCCAGGAGACCCTCAGGACTCCAGGAACTGCTCAGACACGAAGTCAAAGTCCCGGAAGGCAGCCTGTTGGCGAGCGGTGAGGGAGCTCTGGGGGACTGGTGGGGTCAGGGTGGGAGGCAGGCTGGTGAACTCTCCCTCGAAGTAACGAAGGTCTGCAGGGCCACAGAGGGTAGGCACGAAGGGAGGCTGAACGGTGCGAGCCAGCAAGGCCTGCCAGTTGGTGGTCTGAACAAGGAACAGGAGTATAAGAATGTAGGAACCGCAGACCCCAGCCTCTTCACCTCCCCAGGAAATGGGGACTGCTGGGTTCCGGCTTCTTACCCTGAAGAATGGCTGAAGCTTGATCTCCTCAGCGTCCCGTTCTCCTGCCCCTAGACGCTTCTCTGGGGACTTCTGGAGGAGCTGGCAGGAAGCAGGGCAGGATGTGAACCTGAGGGCATGCCAATCCAGATGCTGGCTGCCCTACAGGTACCCGACTTAAGCTATGCTATAGGGCCACAAGGTAGAGGCAGAGTACACACAAGTCACAAGCAGCCGCCCTGGACCTCCGGTCTCACCTTCTGAATGAGTTCGAGCCCTTGCACCGACAGAAAGTGGGGACATGGGACATCAGCATTGACGATGCATTCAAACACCTCCTCTTCTGTGTCCCCCGGGAATGGACACTGTGGAGATTGGGGTTCAGCAGGCTATGCAGGCTGTTCCACTGTCCCCACCCCAAGACCCTGGAAGCCCTGCCCTAGCACTTACCTCACCCACCAGCATCTCATAGAGCAGCACACCCAGCCCCCACCAGTCCACAGCCCGTGTGTAAGCCTCCTGAGTCAGAACCTCCGGGGCCAGGAACTCTGGGGTGCCACAGAAAGTGCTGGTCCGGTCACCAAAGCCAATCCCTGCAAACCAACATCCACACCAATGCCTGCTGGGTGTGGTTCACTCACTATAGTTCTGGTTATAAGAATTAATGGGGGAGCCGGGCAGTGGTGGCGCACGCCTTTAATCCCAGCACTCGGGAGGCAGAGGCAGGCGGATTTCTGAGTTCGAGGCCAGCCTGGTCTACAGAGTGAGTTCCAGGACAGCCAAGGCTACACAGAGAAACCCTGTCTCGAAAAAAACAAACAAAAAAAACAAACAAAAAACATACAAAGGATTCAATGTTGGAGTGCTTGAGGAGATGGTTAAGAAAGGACCCAGGTTTGATTCCCAGGACCCACACGGTAGCTTGTGAATTTAACTCCAGTTTCAAGGTATCTGAAGTCCGCTTCTAGTCTCCATGGGCACTAGACATACCAGACATACATGCTGCAAACCACCTAAACATATACAATATAGCTTAAAAGATCAAGGTGGGGCTGGTGAGATGGCTCAGTGGGTAAGAGTACCCGACTGCTCTTCTGAAGGTCCTGAGTTCAAATCCCAGCAACCACATGGTGGCTCACAACCACCCGTAACAAGATCTGATGCCCTCTTCTGGAGTGTCTGAAGACAGCTACAGTGTACTTACATATAATAAATAAATAAATAAATAAATAAATAAATAAAAAATACATATATACATACATATATATATTCATATATATATGTGTATGATATATGCCATACATGCACACATATTTATCAGTTGGTGCCCATCTTTTTTTTTTTAATATTTATTTATTAAATGTAAGTACATTGTAGCTGTCTTCAGACATTCCAGAAGAGGAAGTCACATCTCACTAAGGATGGTTTCGAGCCACCATGTGGTTACTGGGATTTGAACTCAGGACCTTCTGAAGAGTAGTTGGTGCTCTTAACCGCTGAGCTATCTCTCCAGCGCCTGGTGTCCATCTTTATGATACCCAATAACAAGGCTTGCTGTGTCCCCTAGACTCTAGGCCAAGGTGACTGTGTAGCCAGTGACTGTATGAGAGATTGTTTCTGATGAACTTGTGTGCCAAGGTCATCATAGCTTCTCTGGCCAACTGTTCCCCTAAACATGGGTCAGGAGTGAAGGCCAGGGCTGGACACCCATGAGTGGGGAAGATTTCTGGCTGGCCTGGGCAAGACAAGAGAGGATGTGTTTCCAGGACAGGGGCCCCACCTTCCTTGCATAGTCCAAAGTCTGCAATCTTGAGGAAGCCCTGGGCATCCAGTAGCAGATTGTCCAATTTCAGATCCCTGATGGTAGAGTGAAGATCAAAGGAGCTGAGAAGGGCTGAGACCTGGGGCACAGCGGCAGCACAGGGAAAGCTCGCGGGCCCACCCAGCATCTCTTGGGCAAAGACTACCTGTAAATGATCCTCTTCTCGTGTAGGAACTGCAGCCCCAGAACCACACAGGCCAGGTAGAAGCTGGGGGAGGTACAGGGAGAATTCAGGCCTGGCACTGAGAAGGTCCTGGCCAGACACAGGCATGGATGGGACTGAACAAACTAATACTGGAGGAGCCCAAAGTATTCCAGTGTTGCTATGTATTAATGACCTGTCCTTCCTGTGCTCAACTATGGCAGAGCTACTGGGGCTAGTAGTATAGGCCGATAATCCCAGCTACTTGGGAGGCTGAGGCAGGAGGATAGCAAATTTGAGGTCAAAATGATCTATATAGTTTTCAAAAAGCAAACAAAAGCCTGGTGGTACCCGGCAGCGGTGGCACACGCCTTTAATCCCAGCACTTGGGAGACAGAGGCAGGATTTCTGAGTTCGAGGCCAGCCTGATCTATAAAGCAAGTTCCAGAAAAGCCAGGGCTACACATTAAAAACCCTCTCAAAAAACTGTAACACAAATAAACAGAAAAAGGAACCATAAAGGGCTGGAGATGTAGCTCAGTGGTAGAGCCTGGCACACACTAAGCCCTGGGTTCAAAGCTCAGTATGGACATCTGCCCGGCAGCCTGGGGGGATAGTCACCATGACTTTGACTCAAGTCCGGATCTGAGAGGTTGGAGAGGTGGCCTGGCATTTACTAGGGAGTACTACTGTCTGCCCCACTGCCCACGCCTAGGCAAGAGTTCCTCTATCAGGTCCATACCCAGCCTCTCCTGCTTCAGGAGATCTGTGCCTTCTTCTGGTGGCTGAGGGCTCTGCACTCAATTTGCCGGGGGCCATGCACAGCCACACATACACACAGTCAAATGAGGATCTGAGATTTGACTCAGGGTCACACACTAGGGTGAGGGCTGATGGGCTGAGTCAGTCTGTTGTAAGCAGAGCAGCAACTGGAGCTGGGTAGGCAGACCCCGCTGCTGTCCTGCGGTAGGCAAGTAGCAAACATGACTCTCATCCCTGCAACAAGCTTGCAAAGTTGTGACAACAGATTCCATCCACAGCTATGCAAATGAAGTCCTCATATGCTGTAATTTCCACCCAGCCTTCTCACAATCCTGTGCTGTCTGTCTGGGGGGTACTCCCCTACCCCCAAGGGAGCAGGCACCAAGTAACCAGAGGACTCACCAGGCCTGGGGCTCAGGAAAGACATCCTCATGAATCTGCGACATGAGGTCTCCTCCGGGCAGAAACTCAGTAACAAAGCAGGCGTGGCTGGAGGTCTGCAGGCAGGCAAGGAGAGAGAGCAGGAAGGGGTGCCCGGTACGCCCCACAGTCTCCAGGATCCGCTTCTCACAGTATAGGCTGCAAGGGAGGACATGGAATGGAACCCCCATGCGCTATGCCCTGACACCCATACAACACCTCTGGCTGGCTGGGTACTCAAAGAGCTGAGGAGGCAAGCTGATGGTTCACACGTGGTGAAGGCTTCAAACCTGCCCAAGTACTGCAGTCCTACTTCTAGACGAGTTCCCCGGCGTACTAAAAGACCAGAGGGCTTGCCCAAGGCCAAAAAGAGAACCTGAACCTGGCCCTCGGGATCTCGAGCTACCTTTGGAGCCCAGGTTGGCCACCCCATATCCAAGATCAGCTACTTCTCAAATATATACACCTGTCCATCTCATCTCGGCTTAGCACTTCCTGCTTCTTCAATGCCTTGATAGCGTAGTATTTCCCTGTTCCTTTGTACTGGACCAGGAGGACCTAGGGAACCAGAAAAAATTGGACTCCAGGTAAGAAGGACAGATAGCCTTCATCTCCCCACACATTCCCTCCATCCCAGCATCTCCAGCTGAGACAATGCTTGCCCACCCACTAACTCCTCAACTACCTACCTTCCCAAAGTGTCCCCGACCCAGCACAGCCAAACATCGGAAGTCTTGAAGTCTGGGGGGTTTCCTGCAAGAGAGGAAGGGCCTAGGCTGTCCCCTCCACATCTAGAATTTTAAAACTGCACTCAGCACAGAAAGACATTGAACAAGCCAGTTTGTATACCCGAGGAGCGAGGGAGTGAGGTGTCAATCAGTGTGTACAGGGAGTGATGGTGTACACTTGTAATCCCGGCACCCAGGCTACAGAAGCAGGAGAATCACAAGTTCAACCAGCCTGGGTTACACTGTAAGACCTTATTTTTAAAATGACTAAGTCTCAGGCAGTGAAATGGCTTACGTTCCATGCCCAGAACCCACTTTAGAAAAGTTGGATGCAAGCAGGGCAGTGGTGGCACACGCCTTTAATCCCAGCACTTGAGAAGCAGAGGTGGGCAAATTTCTGAGTTCGAGGCCAGCCTGGTCTACAGAGTGAGTTCCAGGACAGCCAGGGCTATGCAGAGAAACCTTGTCTCAAAAAACCAAAACAAAACAAAAGAAAGAAAGAAAAGAAAAGTTGGATGCAAAGCGAGTGGTGGTACACACTTTTAATCCCAGCACTCCAGAGGCAGACAGTTGGATCATGAGTTTAAGGCCAACCTGGTCTATATAGGGAGTTCCACGACAGCCAGAGAGCTACACAGAGAAAGGAGGAGGAGGAAGAAGATGAGGAGGAAGAAGGAGGTAATAAAAAAACAAAGAAGAGATGGCTCAGGAGTTAAGAGCACTGGCTGCTCTTCCAGAGGACCCCAGGTTCAACTCCCCACATCCACTCGGCAGCTCACAACTTCCAGAGCACCTGACTCCCTCATACAGACACAAATGCAGGCAAAACACCAAGGAACATGAAATAAAAAGGAGTCACTACAAAATTGTGCTTCAGCATGGGTCTGTGTGCACACGGAAGCGCGCGCGCACACACACACAGACACACACACCACACAAATATATATTTAGTTTTTTTTAAGAAAAAAAGACATTGGCAGAAACCCTGTCTCGAAAAACCAAAAACCAAAACAAAACAAAAAGACAAAAGTCTCTAAATGAATGGAAGCCAGTGAGTACCTGGTGGATAAGGCTGCCAGGGTGGACACTACTGCAGGTCTAGGGTCCATGTGGGGGCGCTTGGTACACTGTGGGGACAGATAGGTTCAGGACGGAGCAGAGTTACTGACCCTCTTTCCCTCCTGGCAGCCGCTGTGTCTGCAGCCCCGACCTCCAGAATCCCTTACAGGAGTCCCTGGGGCTGGTTCTTGGAGATAGAGGCGTGGGGGTTTGGGAGGAGGTTTCATGTCTTCTCTTGAGAGCGGCTTCATGGGCAGGAAGTTACTGTAAGAAGGAGATGTCTGAGCCCTGACACATGGAAGGGGGAGGGGCGTGGCCACGTGAAAGGCCAGAGGGTGAGGAGGGTGAGGAGGGTGAGGAGGGAAAAGACAGCACTCAGAACCTGAAGGGACAGAGCCTGAGAAGTGTTTCAGAGTCTGCGCCAGGTGGCTCACCTGGGGGAAGCAGCACTGGGGGTCCCACAGGCTGCTGTTGAAGGACACCCTTTAGGGGGACTGACTGTGTGTGGTGAGCTGCAGGGGGGCAGCAAGCTCATGACCAGGCGCCCCCAGGCTGCCATGCTAAGGTTCATCTGGGAAGCTCTCAGGAAATCCCGGCCTAGAGGAGGCAGGCGGGGCTCAGTGCCAGCACCCCCAATGGGCAGCCCAGCCCTCTCCTCACAGGGTCTGTAAGCTCCACACCTCTCCGCTTAGAGAAAATGCGTCTCTGCCTCTGCAGCCGAGGCCTCCTTTCAATGACAGGCTCGCAGAAGGTGACCTAAAGGGACATGAACAAAGCTGAAGACCTGGAGACTGGTCGCCTTTCACACCGCTGGCTAGTCCCTGTCCCTGTCCCCACCCCTGTCCCCGTCCCCACCCCACCCCACCCCCAGTGCCAGCTCCCAATCTCAGCCATGGGGGCATCCTAGTTAGTGCTAACTTTCCATCTGAGAGGGACTGCCTAGATTACATGGCTCGTGGGCATGTCTGGGGTGGGAGGACTGTCTTGATTGTTAATTGATGTAGGAGGATCTAGCACACTGGGAGGCACCATCCCCTAGGCAAGTGGTACTGGGCTATATAAGAAAGTTAGCCAAGCATGAGCCTGGGAGAGAGGCAGAGAGCAAGCCAGCAAACAGGGTTCCTCCCCAGGCTCTGCTTTCAGTTCCTGCTTATTAAGTTTCCGCCTTGATTTCCTTTAGGATAGGCTGTAAACTGGGCCGTGGTGGAGCACACCATTAATCCCAGCACTGGGAGGCAGAGGCAAATGGATCTCTGTGAATTCGAGGCCGGGCTGGTCTACGGAGTGAGTTCCAGGACAGCCAGGGCTACACAGAGAAACCCTGTCTCAGAAAAAAGAAAGAAGGTGGTAAGAGAAGAGGCGGGGGTGGGAGGGTGGGGGGCTGGGGAGCTGAGGGGGGGGTAGGCTGTAAATCTGCAAATTGAAATCACCCCTTCCCTGCCTTCAGTTGCTTTGGCCGGTGTTTTAGCGTGAGGCAAAGCTAATATGAACCAAAACTCAGAGGACCTAGACAGGATACCACATCCTCACTGGGGCCAGGAGGAGACACACTTTTGTATTCAAGATGACATATGAGGCAGGATAAGCTCAGGGTATCGAGCGATGTGAGCCTCTCTGTAGGCCTGTCTGTGGATCTGTCTCTATCCCTCAAGTCCCAAGGTACATGGGTTACCAGTCTATCACACAGATGCTCACACACACACACACACACACACACACACACACACACACACACACGCACGCGCAC
>NC_034592.1:17344842-17356074 GCF_900095145.1 Mus pahari | reverse complement strand
CACACACACACACACACACACACACACACACGCACACGCACTCCTGATGTAGGCAGGGGTTGATACCACACTGAGTGTCTGCCCTTCCACCTTATTTTTTGAGACAGGGTTTCTCACTGAACCTGGAGCTCACTGTCTGGTGAACCCATCTGTCTGTATAGCCAGCCATGAACTTATAGACACACGACCCCACACATGGCTTTTATACGGATCCTGGGGATTTGAACTCAGGTCCTCATGCTTACACAGGAAACACACTTTACCCACTGAGCCATCACCCCAATCCAAAATGTCAGTCCTAAAGACCCCCCCTGTTAGAGGTCAGGGGTCAGTAGGAACCTGGGCAAAGAGCCGCCCCTGTGGCACCAGACTGAGAGAAAGCTGGTGACAGGCATTGTCCAGGAAGTCCTCAAGCTTCAGGAACACCAAACCACACAACTGTCGCCAGTCCCGCCAGTGAACCCCGATCTCCAGCTCACGGGCCTATGTGGAAAAGACCGGGCTGAGGAATGGGGTTTGTCATCGGCCCTCACCTGAGTGCCCCCCTCCCGATACCCCACAGCTAACCCTAACCACACAAAGGCCAGCCTTACTCGGTCTAAGGAGATGAGAAAGGCCTGGTCCCAGGATTTCTCAGCCACCACTCCCCATCCTGTCTGGCCCACAACACGATTGTCAACCTTCAACACAGCCAGTACCTCACCTGTAGTGCCAAGGCTCGAATTTAGGGCATGGCCAGAGCAGGGGGGCCCCAACACCTCCCATGGCTTCTCCTTACTTACTGGCCAGCTCGCCTCCACCACGCTGCTGCTGCTGCCGCCGGGACCTTGTTCGGAGCCAGCTTTCAGAAGGGCTACCAGCCAGGACAGCCATGGGAGACCGTCCAGGCACAGCTACCAGCAGATCTTTGCAACCCAGGAGGCGAACCTGCAATGTCCCTGGTTGGGAGTCAGGAGAGCCCTCTGTCAGGAGCCACCACCCATGGAACCCCAGAGGGACACCACCTGGTCGAGGAGGGTCACAGCTAAAAGCAGCCGATCTAAACCCTACTGACCACACTTGGTAACCACCCAGCATCCTTAGCAGCCCGGTTAGATCTTCTTCCTAGGTGACTATGCAGTGGCAGAACACAGCAGGAATGTAAGAAGAGGACTTCTCGCCAGGCAGTGGTGGCGCACGCCTTTAATCCCAGCAGAGGCAGGTTGATTTCTGAGTTCAAGGCCATCCTGGTCTACAAAGTGAGTTCCAGGACAGCCAGGGCTATACAGAGAAACCTGGTCTCGAAAAAAACAAAACAAACAAACAAACAAAAAAACAAAACAAAAAAAAAAACCAGGACTTCTCCCAGAGCTTTGTGAAGCCACCGGATGAAGGAAACGGCTACCTTGAGTTCAGGGCCTGGTGGGCACCATGGTCTCAAGTGCACAGGGGCAAGTACCAAGCAGCGCTCTGGCTGCCTGCCTATTCCTTCCCACCTGATCAGCGAGGCAGAGTCCCTAATGGAAACAAAACATGTTTTGTCTAAGATCACTGAGAGTTTTGTCTCCAAGGGTAGAGGACGAGAGGAGGAAGCTATGGACACCCGGGAGCTCCTGAGGGTATAAACTGGGTCCGAGGACATCATTTTGGTAGGCTGGGTCTGGAGATAATTCTTGGAGACCTTACAGAAATACCAAGGGTGGTCTAGGCAATACACTCACTCATCTTAGGAAATGGAGGTTTGGCTACAAATTGACATATGTTTTTGTTTTTGTTTAAAGGCAGGATCTTGTTAGCCCAAGTTGGCCACAAATTCATGAACTCCTAATCTGCCTCACTTCCCAGGGGGTTGGGTTGTAGGTGTGTGCTACCATACCCAGTTAATTTGGTGCTGGGGACTGAACCCAGGACCTCATACACAGTAAACAAGAACTTTATCAACTGCTTCCTATGACTAATCCTTAGTCTCAAATTCTTCGCCTTTAAACAAGAGGCTCCTTTTGTCTTGCTAGACTTGCTGGCTTGGCCATCAGCACTCCCGTGAGCCCTCCAAGGCCAAGCTCAGACTCCCCCTGTTCTAAGGAGCCCTCCTTGATTATCCAAGATTAGGCAAAGGGTGCACACAGAACAGGGCTCTGTCTAGCCCTGTCTATTGTGTTCTGAAGCTGGCACCAGCCGGGCTCTAGCTGGTAGCTCACATGATCTGTTGACGGCCAGTCAGCTGCTGCTACAAGGACAGACCTCATGAAAGAACTTACAGGTAGTCCAAGCTGCCCAGACCCCAAGGCTGCCAGGGGAGTGGACTGACTGTCGATACACTCCCTACTTAAGGCCAGACATTTAAATTCCATCCTCGCTGGCCAGGCTCCGACTGTGTTCTGAGCATCAGAAACTATTGAATTTACAAAGCTATCTTGTGGATCAGGAGGGCACTTCCATCCTTTGCTTACTTGGAGTCTCTCCATGTTTCTCTGGCTGGCCTGGAACTCACTCTAAAGACCAGGTTGGAACTCACAGACATCCCCCTGCCTCTGCCTCATGAGTGCTGGGATTAAAGGCGTGCGCCATCATGCTGGGTCACTACTATTCTTTCTATGTTACAGATGGATAACCAAGAATCAGAGTGGGGCGTGAGGGATCCAAGGTCACACAGCAGGACTGAACTCTCTCCCAAATGCTTCAGCATCCTCTCCAAAAGGTAAGGGGCCCTCTGACGTGAGAGGGAATCCTTGCTACTTACCTGTCAGGGCAATGGGTTTCACAAGGGTCCCCAAAGGCTGGGGGTTCCCAAGCATAGCCATCCGAAGTTCTCGGGTCACCCTGCTGCGTAGAGAGTGGGTGGGAGGCAACCTCTCCAGCAGCAATTCCAGGGCCAGCCGTAGGAGGTCCAGCTTCTGGGAGGATTCCTGGAGCTGGGCCTGGGCCTACAGAGGAGACATAAACACCAGGTTAAAGGGGTCAGGCCATACCTCGTGGGTATTCACTACTGCCCTCCACAGGCAGCAAGCCCTGGCTGCGGGCCCCACTGCAGGTGGATGGACACAAGCAGAGCTGTAGAGACAGCAGTGAGTCGGGGACACAGCCTGACCTCGGCCAGTGCCTTGCGGTCCTGCATCCTCTGGCCACCAAGCAGCTTCACCACATTCTTGGCGCCCGCAGCCACAGCAGCCTCTACGCGAAGTCGGTGCTGCAGCTCCTCTGCCTGCAAATCGGCGCCTGCAGGACGGAGGCGAATCCTTAGCCTCGGCCATCAGGGGCCACCCTCCCTGACTTGAGAGGCCTCACCTGGCTCTGGAGACCCACTGGACTCCAGGCTGCTTATCTTCATCCGGAGCAGGGCCACCTTCAGCTGACTGTCCTTTAACATCTGCTGGGCAGCCGCCAGGAGCTTCCTCTCCTGCGGAGGTGACTCTCGCCCCATCAGAAGGGGCTTACGGCAGACCACCAGGGCCTGGGTGGGGCTGAGCTTCCCCTGTTATACTAAGGTTCAAACTCCTACAAGGAGGATACTACAGGCAGGCCTCCCTTGTTGGACTAGGAAATGGGGTGGAGGCTGGCGGGGTGAGCAGACCCTGACAAGCTAAGTAGTAAGGGTTCTGTCAGGTGGAGAACGGAGGGTAGTGGCAGGGAGCTGGACCGGCAGCTGGCTGGATCTTCGCTAGCCTTCTGTTGGGCCCTGCTGACAGTGTGGGTCACAGCCTTGCCTCGCCCACCCACCTGTACTTCTAGCATTAGGTGAGGAGCTGGGTCAGGGTAGCATTTCCCTGTTGGCACAGGGCCTGGCTGGCTTTGTGCTCCTTATACCTGAGAACTAAATCTCTGCCTTCGGGTAGATGAGAAGCCAGGCCTACGGCTCTCCATCAGACGCCAGTACTTACCTTCGGGGTGCCGCTGGCACACGTGTGAATCATGTTCTCAGCCCCCTGCTTTACCTTCAGCTCCACCTGCAGCTGCCTATGTAAAGCCTCCGAGAGCCGGGCCCTGGACTGCTCCGCCCGCGGCTGGGGTCCCGAGGTCACTGGCTCTGCAACACAAGGCAGGGGATGCACGCTCCTACCTTTAGAGTTCAGACCTCGTGGATGATATAGGGTGGTCAAAGCCAAGGCCAGGCTCATGTTCAAGAGTCTCCCGTTCCCTGGGTGCACTCAGACTCCTCCTCGCTCACCAGCTGAGGCCGGCAGCAGAACTTGGGCGTGCAGCTCCCGAAGCTCGCCATGCAGCTGCTCCAGGCGGCGGTTGGAGGCCCTCAGCAGCTGCTGCACGTGGCCCAGGTGGCGTCGGTCTGTGGCCACGCGCCGCATGTTCTCCATGCCCTCCTTGATCTTCAGCTCCTTCTGGATGGCTCTGCGGACCATCTCTTTCTCATCCTCGGGGGCTCTCTGGCCAGTCCCAGGCTGCAGAGGGCAGAGAAGTCTTAGCCTACTCTGCTCCACAGCAAAGAGGGAACAGATACAAAAGGCAGAGCCCCAGAGTGTCTCAGAACCCTGCAGTGTCCAGCTCCTGTCTCCCTTTCAAAGAAGGGAGAGGGAAAACAGACCAGGTTCACCCGGTGCCTTCTGGGTACTGAGCTTTACACTCGAACAACACACGGAATTCCCTACTCCTTGGTAGTAGCCGCTCTTTTGTGGTCCTGGGGAAAGAAGCCACAGCCTGGAGCATGCTAGGCAAGAGCACTGACACAGACCCACATGCTTAGCTCTCATTCCCATTTTATACAGGAGCAACAAACAAAGAAGGGTTAGGTGGCTTGCTCACACAGGCAACACAGAGGAGTGACCACTGTGGATTGAGGGACAGTGTGATTCAATTCTCTCCCAGCCTGCCACACTGCTCTCCCTAGGTCTGAGAAGCAACCGGAACCTGGGAGGTAACGTAGGCAAAGAACTCACTCTAGGTCACCTGCAGGAGACAGCCAGTGGCCCAAAACACCACAACTCATTTCTTCTGCCTTAGATAGTGTGGCAGACAGGCGCTATGGCAGAGGTGGCAAGCAGGAGCTACAACTGTTCACCAGATTAGAGGCACAGTCAAAGGCGGGGAGAGGAAACCTCTCTCTCAGAAGCTGACCCCCTTCCCATCCCCAGGATCCTGGAAGCCACTCTATTTTATCCTTACCTGTCGGTGTTCCATCTCCTAAGCCCCATGAAAGAATGCTTACTCCGTTTAGGGCCCCCCCAATCCCCCAGCCCCCAGCTAGGTTGGCTGGTCCTGCCTTAGCTGTCAGAGGGCAAGGGCGAGGCTCAGGAAATCCTTTGGCCGCCCCAAGCAAGAGGGCTAGAGCCAAAGGCCTGAGCAAACAAAGCTTCCCCAGAGCTGGGGGCCTGCTGGCCACCGGGGTCCTGAGTCACCAGCTGCCGCTGCTGCAGGGCGGAGGCTCACAGGAAATCGGAAAATGTGTATAAGCTAGACAGGCCAAGAAGGAGGAAGGGTACTGGGAGGGGTGAAATCCAGCCTTACAGGGGTGCCCCAATCTACTGCACTTCACCTTCCCCTCAAGTCCTGACTTGACACTAGGGTGTTATCATCTACATAAACACCTCATCTCACCTCTAACTGTCCTGGTGTAGAACAGTATCTCTCTCTCTCCTACTTAAGTGACACATCTAACCCAAACCTCTCCACATTGTGGACCCCTCCTTGGACCCAAGAGTTCCTTGCACAATGCTGAGCCAAGTCCCTCTAGTGGCCAACTTATTCTAGCCTGTGGATGTGGTGTATTTGGGGACAACGCCCACTGCGCTCGGGCACAATCTTGTCCCCGATCCCTGTCTCTCGGCCCCCCGCTCCCCCAGTCCTTTTGGAGGGCCTTATACTCCAACCTTTGCGCTCCTGCAAAAATTCCCACCTGCCTGCAAGTCTCTAGGAGTCCGAATTTTAAGGAACTTAACCTCTCTTACCCCCACCCCCACCCCCGGTGGCACATTCCACGTTAACAGGCGTGCTGCCGCGGGGCTGGATCTCCGTCATTTCGGGGACCTGGGGACCAGAGCGTCTTAACCCAGGGCTCAGGCAGAGTGGTCAGAGTAGGGTGAGGATCCGGGCACCGAGTGCTCAGAGCTGCAAACGCGGCCGCTGCGTGCGCTTGGTTCACCTGGCGCACAGCCCCCTCCGGCTCCATGGCGCCTTGCCCGCCAGTCCTCTCCTCCACTGCGGTTCCGGAAGCCCGGGCCTCAGCGCCTGACTTTCAAACTTGAAACTTCCCGGGAAGTGGCTCGGGACACGCGGTCGGGCGCCCCCTCCGGAGACTCGCGCGCCCCGCAGGAGCTGGGGAGCAGCGCCCCCTCCCGGCCGCACGGGAGCAGCGTCCCGGACGCCACTCCCGAGTTCAGCTCCGCGGATCCGGGGTCCCCTTCCCGCGGTGGCAGCTCACGCTCTGCACCACAACTGTTCTTAGAGATGGGAAAGCCGAGGGCCATTTCCGTTCCAGCTTTGCCCGCAGCGTGCGCTAGGGCCTGGCCTGGTCACGGAGTAAACCTTGACCCAAATTATGGCCAGATCCAAATAAGATTACGACCCAACTCAGATTTGTGCGAAACAAATTTTCTGACTCAGCGGTAGTCAAGGTTCTGATTTTACCATAAAGATGTCCACAAGGGCTGAGGAGGGAGTTCAGTAAAGTGCTGTGACTCAAGGATTAGATCAATCAAACCAACCTTCATGGTTTTTAAGGGGCTGGGAGTGAGGGCAGAACTTCTCAGGTGGGTAGGATTTGCCCAGAACATGGGGGTGGGGGGTGCCCTCCAGGTGTGGTCATGAAGACCCTGTGTGCCTGGTGGAGAGGGCCAGACAGAACTGTGGTTGGCGTTATCCCCAGCCTACCACAGCCACGCCTTCAATCCCAGCACTTGTAAAGCAGAGGCTGTCAGATCTTCTGTAAGTTCATGGCCAGTCTGATCTACAGAACAAGTTCTAAGATAAAAAGAAGGAAATCAAGAGAAATCAAGTCTCGAAGAACCAAAAAACAACCAACCAAACAACAGAAGGTCGGAAGGGAGGTTCTGGCTCTAACCTTTTGGGCATCCTCTGAGCAGCGGTGGTTGGAACCAGTCTACACGAAGTTACAATCCTAGCACCAGAAAGGCTGAAGCAGGAGATGGATGATGAGTTTGAAGGCTGCTGCGGCTGCTTTTTGTTCGAGAAAGGGACTCACTATATAGCGTCTGCTGACTTCAAACTCAGCTACCCATTCACCTCCCTCTGCTCCCAAGTGCTGGTAGAGGGCTACTTTCACTGTTAAAACTTTTTAGGCTTTTTTTTTTTTTTTTAATGTGCCTATAGGAATGTTTTGTTCACATGTGTGTGTACACCATGTGGATGCCTTGTATCTTTGGAGGTCAGAAGAAATCAAGTGCATGTAGGTGCTAGGAATCAAAGCCAAGTCCTTTGCAGGAGCAGTGTTTTAAATCTCTGGCCCATTTCTGAAGCCTCTACCTCATTCCTCTGAGACAGAATCACCTGCAACCCAGATTGGCCTCAGGAACTGAGGCTCTCCATCTTAGCTCTCCTGAGCTCTCTCCATCTTCCCGTGCAGGATTACAGGTGTGAGCCGAGGTCTAATATACAGCTCTGGGATTAAATGTCTCACTAGCCATGGCATCGCCTTCCATTTAGAAGCAAAAGAACCTCTGGCAACAAGAAAAAGAACCACAGCTTATGAGAACTATGAATCACACTCATAAATCTCTCCCTTTGAGTTGCCAGTGTTACAGTTCAAAGGTTAAAGATATTTCAAGGGCTGGCAAGATGGCTCAGCAGGTAAGAGCACTGACCGCTCCTAAGTTCAAATCCCAGCAACCACATGGTGGTTCACAACCATCCGTAACAAGATCTGATGCCCTCTTCTGGTGTATCTGAACACAGCTACAGTGTACTTATAAAATCTTTGGGCCAGAGCAAGCAGGGCAGACCAGAATGAGCAGAGGTCCTAAAAATCCAATTCTCAACAACCACATGAAGGCTCACAACCATCTGTACAGCCACAGTGTACTCATATACACAAAATAAATAAATCTTTAAAAATGAAAAAGCTATTTCAAGAGGGGCCCAGTGGTATATGTTTGTAATTCCACCATTCACACGGTTTTGTTTGTGTTTTTTTCCCATTTTCTGAGACCCAGTTTCTCTGTGTAGCCCTGGCTCTCCTGGAATGGCTCTGTAGACCAGGTTGGCCTAGAACTCAGAGATCTGTTCACCTCTGCCTCCCAGATGCTGCGATTAAAGATGGGCACCACCACCATCGTCCAACTTTATCAGATGGACCTCTTGAGTGAGCCTGTGTCCCACCCCCACCCCACAAAAAAAAAAAAAAAAAAACAACCCTCACTTAACAGGAAGTACTACTACTACCCCCAGAAGCTAAGCCAATAATCTGACTCAGAACTCTCCTTCGGACTGGTCGCTATCTGTAAAGGAATTTTGCTGACAGTAATGAAGACCCTGGAATTCAGACGAGCCATCCAACTCCCACTTCCAAGACAGCCAGGGATACTGGGAAACCCCACTTCTCTGCCGTCTGTCTGTCTGTCTCTCAAGCATGCACACAGTGAAGTGCATATGTGAGCATTGGCACTGGCTGATGCTAACAGGGGTCCAAGACTAATTAGAAATGCAGTCATTTCAAACAGGAAAAAGAACCAGAACCTGTGACATGTGTCCTCAGTCCCATCCTGAGAGGCAGGTAGGTATCAGAGCTCAAGGATAGCCTAGTGTAGAATCCCAGGTAGCCAATGCTACACAAACCCAAGTTGTCTGCACAGAAATCCGCCAGCCTCTGCCTCCCAAGTGCTGGGATTAAAGGTGTGTGTCCCACTGCCAGGCCCAAATGTTGGGTTCTATAAATTGTAGACAAATACTGCACCACAGAAAGGCCCCAGCCCTCTATAGAATACTGCTTCAAAACCATGTCCTCTACCTATACCAGAAAGCTGAATGAGATGGTCAAGTCCCTCACATGGAAAGAAGCTGGGAATACTTGGGAGGCAGAGGCAGGCAAATTTCTGAGTTCGAGGCCAGCCTGGTCTACAGAGCGAGTTCCAGGACAGCCAGGGCTACGCAGAGAAACCCTGTCTCAAATAAAAAAAACAAAACAAAAAAAGCAAAAACAAAAAGAAAAAGGCTGGCCAGCCTGCAGGTGCCTCAGGTTCACTACAGGGTGTATCTTCCTATTGTACCCAACTGGTGCAGCTGTTCTCCACCTCTGGTAAAATCAGTTGAGCTGTGAAACATCCTATAATTGCTTTTATGTATCACACAACTAACTGAAACTCATTAGACCTGTTAAGAATTAAGAGACGGGGATGGTAAAGCATGCCTTTAATCCCAGCACTCAGCATATCTCTGGATACCAGACCAGCATGGTCTACATAGCAAATTCCTAGAACAGCCAGNGATATAGACACCTCAAAAGATATGCAAACACACACACAGTACCACCCATCCCCAATTAAACCTGGGTGTGTGTTCAGGAAATGTCTCAGTCGTTACAAACATCTGCATACCAGAGTCAGTGTTTGGATCCCATCAGGTGGTTCACAAATAACCCCCAGCTTCAGTGCCCAACCCCAGGGGGAGCACCCACTCACGGGGCATATGCTCAGTTATCTTACACAAACTCACCAACACACATGCACAAATTAACTTTTTAAAAAACGCTATTTTATATTTACAGGTGAGTACACTGTTGCTGTTCAGACACAACCAGAAGAGGACATCATATCCCATTACAGATGGTTGTGAGCCATCATTGGTTGCTGGGAATTGAACTCAGGACCTCTATCTAGAAGAGCAGTTGGTGTTCTTAAAAGCTGAGCCTTCTGTCCAATCCAGCATAATTTTTTTTTTTTTTTTTTGGTCTTTCAAGACAGGGTTTCTCTGTATAGCCCTGGCTGTCCTAGAACTCACTTTGTAGCTGTCTTCAGTCAGCTCTCCACGAAGTAACATTTGTTATGTGTGTTGCTTCCATATCCATGAGATGTACATGCAAAGTCAAGAAACGTGACAATGCTTAAGAACTATAGTTACTGAGGGTTGTTGGGAGTTAAGTGGGTGCTGAGAACTAAACCCAGGTCAAATGTTCCCACTTAGCAGGGTGGTGGTGATGCACACCTTTAATCCCAGCACTTGGTTTTTCGAGACAGGGTTTCTCTGTGTAGTCCTGGCTGTCCTGGAACTCTGTAGACCAGGTTGGCCTCGAACTCAGAAATTCACCTGCCTCTGCTTCCCGGGTGCTGGGATTAAAGGCGTGCGCCACCGGCACACAATGCTATTTTTATCTTGTCACTCACACACACACCCCTCTCTCTCTCCTGGGGTCAGTATTGATTTAATTCTAGGTCAGCATGCTCCCCAAGTACATCCAGTGTCAAGAGGTTATGAATCTCGTGTACATCAACCAACCTTCTGCACACCATTTGGGCCCTGATTACTGCCAAGCCAGTGGCACTGGAACCTCAGCCATCAATGCACCTTCTAAATCACCACAAAACAAGGAGAATGACCCCAGTCCAAAAAAAATCTTTATGTTCCTTTATTGGAGCAAGATTCCTGACGTACACAGTGATGTATTTACTAAACAGAGTCCTGTGCAGAAATTACACACTATCCATCCAGACAGGTTTTGGTTACACTTTGCCTATTGATGGAGTAGTTCCATTTATAAAGTTTTATACATCAGAAAGCTTTGAATTTGACCAGGCTGTCCATTAATCATCTCTGAAAAAGTGGCATTGAATTTTAGCTCTATTTTACAGCATTAAAAAGCTTATGCATCAGGTAGCTTCCCCAAACATTATTCTCTGCCCATTGGCGCTGAGCAGACAGCTCTTCATCCACCTGGTTCCGAGTCACATCTGAGAGCTTCTGCTACATACCTGTGACAGACGCTACCAACCACCTCACCCTGCTGACCCTGACAGTTCACACTGCCAATGAGGACATGCCAGTAGCTGTCCCTCAGAGATGGCACTGAGCAACAGGTCAGTGTCGGTGGGAGCAGGTAGGTGCTGCAATGAGGTCCGGGTAACTAAAGGCCCATTTTAAAAAGAAAATGCCAAATTGAGATAAAAATCAAGGGTACAAGTCCACAGCAGCAAGCTGTGCCCACACTCAGTACAGAGACGTTAAGACATGATTCAGATCCCTTTGACTCAATCTGCACGGCCCTGAGGTCATCCTGCAAAGTGCGTATCAAAAACACCAAGTTGGGGAGACAAGGTTTGACGTGATGTCATTATGCAGTCAAACTTGGAAGGTCTG
>NC_034592.1:17333834-17344317 GCF_900095145.1 Mus pahari | reverse complement strand
GCCAAGGGAACTGGAGAGCTTTTCTTTTTTCCCACAGAGCATGGTGGTGGTGATATTGAATCCACAAATTTGAGACAAGAAAGGATAAAAAATGAATTTAGAACAGAAACGGAGATTCTTTTCCTGTTGTATTTTGCTCAAGATATTTTCCCCCAAATTAATTGAGAACCATGAAGTTGAGACCTCTAAAGAGGGCGACTGAGCACAGGGGACAGGGAGGGAGGGCTGCAACTTGCTCCCAGGGACTGGGGAAAATTAAAAAGAAAAAGAAAATAAAAAAGAAGGTTGGAATCCATCAATCTTCTGTGCTAGTCGTCCTCGCCTTCATCCTCCTGAAAGAAGAAGGGAGCGGTCAGCCTCCAGCGCCCATGGAGTCCTGCCCTTCACCAGCTCCTGGACGAAGACGGCCTATCAAACACCAGCCTTCCTGGCCCAAACTGGAATCTTCATTAAGTTAGCACTGGTGGGGAGGGAGAGCATGCTCCCAGAGTAAGAATCAGGTCCTCAAGAGCCCACAGCGGTTCACAATCACCCATAACTTCAGACCCATGAGATCCTACACCTCCCGACACACGCAGTGAGACATGTAGGCTTAACCACCCATACATATAAAATTACATTTAAAAAAAAGATGTTAACACTCCATTCCCCCAATTGTCCCAATATTTTAGCCAGTTCCCTATTATTATATTTGATAAATCACTAGGGCTTGGGTATAACTCTCCTTTCTTCCTTACCTCTCCTTCCTCCCCTTCATCCTCATCATCATCCTCTTCACCTTCATCTTCATCTCCTTCTTCATCAATATCTTCCAAGCCCTCCTCCTCTTCGTCGTCGTCATCATCATCTTCTGCCTCTCCTTCCTCATCATCCATGTCTGGAACCTGCAAACACCAGGCAATGTCCTGTTAGGAACCCATCCTGTTGGACACATGACCTCCCTTCCCTCAAGCCACTGAGCCTTGACTCACCAGATAGTACTGCAAGGGATTTGGCCAAATGTCNTCCTTGATGACCTCTCCTAACTCGTCAGCACCCGCGTCAGAGTGGTCAGTAAACCAGGTAAAGAAGCTCTCTGGCTCCTCATGCTGCCTCTTCCTGCTGGCCTTATTCTGCGTTTGACTTGAGCGTTTTGTCAAATCCTAATGAAGACATAAACACTCCCTTTATTTGCTCCCCATAATACCCAACCCCACATAAAGTACCACGAAGTCCAGTGAAGAAGTTCATATTACTAAGAATTATAAAATGTGCATTTGGTAAACTCTTATAAATTGCTTTCATAGGAATACACCTATCAATTGTCTGACTTCATAAAATGACTTCCACCCTAAATCTCCAATCCAAACCTATGTCTCCAAAAATGGAGCATGAAAGCCTGAGCAGATACTGCAGCACAAAGACAAATGCTGTGTGTGATGTTGCTACCGCCGATTCCTCTGCATATTTTACCCAGAATCTAAGGCACTGTGTGCCAATCAGGAGTCCAGCTAAGCTGGGCGGTGGTGGCGCACACCTTTAATCCCAGCACTCAGGAGGCAGAGGCAGGTGAATTTCTGAGTTCAAGGCCAGCCTGGTCTACAGAGTGAGTTCCAGGACAGCCAGAACTATACAGAGAAACCCCGTCTTGAAAAACAAAATCAAATAAGTTCAGCTAAGCCATGATATACAAAATACCTTTCCAGATTTCCATTTGATTTCAGTGGATTTTGAAGACGGGTCACCACTCTCATTCAGATGAAATTCTTTGGAGAGAACTTTATTTTCAAAGTAAGGATTTTCATCAAAATACTGTAAAATATGAAAAGATGAGCAATCAATGAACAGCTTTCATACCATTACATACTCTTTGTGCTAAGCAGGAGGTTAGGTACTTACAAAATCTATTCTGTAACCTGATTTAATGTCTTCAAATTCTGTCACTTCAACTCTGGTCAAATAATGCAGAGCCTCCTCGTCCTCCTCCCCAAGCAGTGCAGACACTTGTGGATGGTTGACAAATGTTGTTACCCAGAAATTTGGGATTTTGGCGATCAATTCTGACCTCTTCTGAAAAAATGGTTGGCGGAGTTTGTTATATTTTTGTTCTACTTTCAAAATTTCCTCACTGGCTTGTTCATTAAGTCTGAAACAAATAAAGACTAGAATCAAAACCTAAGGTGGTAAAATGATAAGGCTAATACCCAACCAACACATGCTGGGAACACTGTTGCATTTTTCTCCCCCCTTAGGAGCAGAGTATCTGCTGCCCTACAGCCCAATCCCCTGCCAACCAAAACCACTGAGCTAACTCAGCTCATCCCCAGTACTGGCAACATTGTATTTCAGATACTGTATTTGGAGGCTATATTGTGTCCCCAGTAGCAGAAAGTGTAAGTGAAGGTTAATCAAGAAACAAGCAACATTGTTGCTATAACATCTTAACAAACCAGGCAGCAGCAGCCAGCCTAATTCTGTACCTCTGAAGGCACCCCCAGCCTACAGTACTTCTGCATCTGGGAAGGTGGAGGTATGATTACTTTAACCAGACTGAAACACAAGTGTTCACCAAAACCTCCCTATAGCTATCTGATGCCACATCAGTTCCAGAGAACTTCCATAACATGAACTATAATATTTTTTACCTGTCTATTTCATTTTGTACTTCATCAATATGTTCAATTGCTTCTTGCTGTTCTTTTTCTGCAAAACAAAAGGGGACATAAGACTCAACACTAATTACAAGCTCTTCTTCCTGATCCCAGGATGGGAACTGCCAACAGTGAAACTCCCCACAAAGCATGCTCCCCACGTGTTCGAGCACGCAGTTGAGAATTACTTTCTCATTACCCTACCATTCACAAATTACGCATCTACTCCGCTACTCAGAAAAATGCTTCACTCCGGGAACACTTCTTAAAGAGTTTCATTACAAAGGTGCAATCATTGGCCTTCACTATTAAAGGTGAACGAGAGGTTTGGCCTCATTCTAAAATTCTTCATGTTTATTACTAATCACATTATACAATTGTAAGAAAGGGTGCCAGCTGCTAACTTAGTGTGGAAACTAATCCATGGCCATAAAACAAATTCAACTGTTATAACCGCTCTAAGAAAAATTAAAGCGCTCTCAATTTATGATTCTCAACATACACCCGACAAAAACCAGTTAGTCACCAAACTTCCCCAGTCATCTTTGCAGACTTCGAATGTAAACCCGATTCCAACCTGACCTTACTCCTTCAACCCATTCTTGATGAGATTGGTCATCATATACGGCCGTGCAGTTATTTCTTAACACTTTCGGGGAAAACCCTACTTAAAAACTAGGAGGCATAGAGAGAACAGGGGGTGTGCTCCTATTTCGTGCCCTTTTGTCCGAGGAGGGCTGTGAAGGCTTTTACAAAGCCAAGTGGGCGTGAAGGGGCCCGATAGCGCGGCTCATTTCCGGTAACTAGCACGGGGTCTGCAGCTGTCCTGGGCTCGAAACGACCCTCCAGGCGAGGGCTAGGCGTCCTCGAGGCCCCTGAAGCCCCTGCCTCGCACCGCCTCCGGGCCAGATGCCTCGCACCCCCGGCGCGCCCGAGTGTGGCCGCCCCACGTGGGGTGTGCAACCCGCGCCGCCTGGAGCATCCTCCCGCCGGCTCCGCGCCCCTACCCCGCCCCAAACCCTGGTTCCCGGTCCCGCGGTAGCGCCGGCTCAGGGCGGGAAGCAGGGCGGCGCGAGAGGCCGGGCCGCAAGGCTGCGTCCGGCCGCACCATGTGGCGGCGGTGGCGGCTGATGGGAGCGAGGCATCATGGCGGAGCACAATAAAGAGAGGCTTCTCGGGAGGGAGGGAGGGAGGGAGGGAGGAGGGGGAGGAGAGCGCGGGAGGGGGAAGGGGGGGTCTCCGCCCGCCGCGCAGGCCGCAGCGCCCCCGCCTCGGCCGCACCGCTCGCCGCCACGGCGCCACCCCGGCCCCCGGTCCCGGGCCGCACACAAAAAGGCGCCGGCGCCGCGGCCCCCGCGCGCCCCCCGCAGCCCCGCGGGCCGGGCCGAAAGATGGCGGCGCGGCCGGGCCCCCGCCGCGCCCGGTCCTCACCTGAGGTCTCGTCGGCCCCGTCGTGATTGGAGTTGAGCTCCTTTTTACTGGCTTTGGCCGTCGGCGCAGACATGGTGCCCTCCGCGGTCGGGGCGGGGAGCGGGGAGGGGGAGCGAAGGGACGGCCAAGGGGGCGGCCAGCGGCTTCCCCTCACGCCACACGCGCGGCGCCCGCTCGCTCCGGCCGCCTCCTCCCGGCGCTCACTTGCCTGCCCTCCCCCTGGCTGCCTGGCACTGCCCGCGGGGCCTGACGCCGAGGCGGGCCCGGGCGCGTTGTGGCGAGCCCCCGGCCGGGGCTCTCGCTGAAGGCGGGGAGGCGGCGGCGGCGGCGGCTCGGCTGGGCTCCTCGACTCGCGCCCCGCGCTCCGGCTCGCTTCTCGATTGCCCCGAGCCGCCTCCTCCTCCTCCTCCACCTCCTCCACCGCCACCTCCTCCTCTTCCCGGCGAGGGGCAGGCCGCAGAGCGCAGGCGCGCCAGGCCTGCGCAAGTCCCACCCCCGGCCGGAGAGGCTCGCGCCGCGCCGCGATTGGCCCCGGCCGCGGGCCAGGGGGCGGGGCCGTGGCGGGTGGCGGCGGTGGGGACACAGGGGCCTGGACGAGAGGCGGGAGGAAGCGGCTCAGCGACGCATGGTCCGGCCCCCGCGCGGTGCTCCCCTCCCCCGCTCTCCCCTTCTCCAGCCGACCCGGGACATTCGCGCGCCGCGCGGTGACTTGAGAGGCGTGGCCTCCGTTCCCCAATACCCGCGCATCACGTGGTGGCTCAGTGGCTTCCCTTAGCGGGGCGGCCGGGGGCTCCGGAGAGGGGGCGCGCGCAGCCCCTCAAAAGTACAGGCCTCAGGAGTATCCTGGCTACAGTCAGGCGCCTGAGTTCTGCACCCGGGCACCTTCATCTTTTTCTAGATGGAGAAGTTGGGGACTCAAACTCTAGGCTGCTGTGCAAAGCCACGCTCAAGCAGTTCATCTATCCAGTCTACACACAGGACCCGGTTGTATGCATGGGCCAAGTCAAGTCTCTGCCCTCGGTTCCGAATTTTTAAAAATCTGTTACATATTCACACTCAAAAGAACCACAGGAAAGGTTAAGTCCTCTGTAAGGACCTTTCTGCCACAGGTCCTTCTGCTCAACTTCGTACAGGTGTCCTGATCTTAGTCGTGAGGGAAACGCTTAAACATCCAAGGCTAAAACAGTAAAAAAAACAGCTTTAGATTAAAAAGCCTCTAAGCATTGTGTCGGAGGAATTTTCTTTCAGGACTTGAAAAGATAGTTCTCTGTTGACCTGGATCCCAACACGTGGTCCTGGAAAGCCAGAAAGCTCTCTACCTGGGTGCTCTACCGCGTGAGCTTTAACTATGCATATTCTCCAGCATCCCCATTTTATTATCAGCTCTTATACATAAAGCAACGTGTCAAGACATTCATGATGGGTAGACAATAAATGTAAAACACACCATATACAGTCCATGGTGAGAGAATACAATGTGCTCGCGAAAGTTTCCATCTCAACTCCAGGAAATTCAGCTAAGCCTTCCTGGTGCACCTTATGCTCAAGTCGGTGAATGAATTGCGTTCATCTGTTGCAATCGCTAAGCTTAAACCTGGCTACAACCTCTAAGGACCTCTATCCAGCACAGCTCCCAAGCCCAGAGACCTCCAACACAGGCAACTGTGGACAGGCTCCTTAAAGAGGTCTGAGAAAAAGCAGAACTATAAACATTTGCTAAAACTCAAGTGATACCTTCACCAGGAATGGTTCCTGATAGTCCTGTGAGGTCCTGGCACACAGTTGCAAAGAAATTCCACAAACAAAACAAGGCAAGTAAGGACTTAGACTGAGGCAGAGGCCAGCCTGGGCTACAGTGCGCAACAGTATCTAAAAGAAAAACGGCAGAAAAACCGCTAGGCTAGCGTGAGCCCTCCCACACCACTACAGTAGGCTTCTGCTACATTTGGCTGTATTTTCCTGGTAACCCTCATAAGATACAAAGTAACTTTTACAGACAATCTTAGGGGCTAAACAGGGCTTGGATCCTAAGAGGCAAGTTCCTTATCACTCAGCCACGCCCCCTGCCTCAAACTCTTCCAAGACAAGATACTAAGTATATTTTACAGGTAAACTAAACTGAGTTAAGTAATGGGAATGGACCCCCAGGTCTAGTGCCTGATAAAGTCATCTCCCTGCCAGCTCCACCCGCAACTGAATGAACTTTACAAGAGAAGAAGCGGCATAATCCACTTATTTTCTCTTTCTGGGGGTGGGGGTGGAGGAGTGGAACTAAACTAGACAAGGACGGCCTTGAACCTCTGCTCTTAACTCCCCAAACCCCTTAATGTCTTAATGTAGCTTAAGAGACAGAACTGACATCAAGACTTGACACACACCTGCGGGAAATAAACAAAACCCACCAAGAATGTCTGTTTCTTTCTCTTTGTATTATACAAACATTTTAAAAATTACTTTTTACCCGGAAGAGTGTTTTGTCTGCATGTATGTAACTGTACTACGTGCAAAGACCAGAAGATGATCCTCCTGGAGCCGGCAGGACTAGAGACTAAACCCAGGTCCCTGGCAAGGCCAAATGTGCTCTTCCAATCTCTTTCCTTTTTTACCTACAAGCCTAGATACACTGACTTAATGGGCCACTCCCAGGTAGAAAGAAGCTTGCTCTGAAAGTTTTTTTCAACCACAACGTCTGGTCCAAGGGTTGGTGCCTGTGACCACAGCATGCATCTAAAGAAGACCCACAGGGCCTTCCTCTGATTGGGCCCTGAACTTCATGATGAATGCAAGGAGCATACTAAGGGAAATCAAAGCAGAGAGGCACGAGGTCCTGTAACCAGGGGAGAGGCCCTGGCATGGGTGCATCCAGAAAGCCACCAAGCACTGCACTCTCCATACCAGTGTGGAGAGGTGGCTGGCTACAGTGCCTGGCAGGTCAACCAGTGTCCACTGAGCACATTTAGGAGGACTATGGTGGCACCCTCCCATCTCTCGGGGTTTAGCTATTTCTGCCAGTGGACTAAATGTGTAACACCAGAAAGGTTCGCTCACACTTTGCTTCTAACAAAAGGGAAAGGATTTACCACCCATTTCAACTGCAATTCATTTACCCTTAAGTCTCAGCAAGCAGTGTGAAAAGGGTATGGTGTTTGCCGAGTGTACATACAGCATGTTCGGGGCTCCATACCCAGAACCTTCGTCACGATGGCGTTAGCCATCCTAGCTCTCTGAATCAGAAAGTTCAAGGTCATCCTCACCGGCAAATTGGAGGCCTGCATTAGCTACATGAAACCCTCCCTTAAAAAAAAAAAAAAAAAAAAAGAGCCGGGCGTGGTGGCGCACGCCTTTAATCCCAGCACTTGGGAGGCAGAGGCAGGCGGATTTCTGAGTTCGAGGCCAGCCTGGTCTACAAAGTGAGTTCCAGGACAGCCAGGACTACACAGAGAAACCCTGTCTCGAAAAACCAAAACCAAAACTAAATAAAAACAACAAAAAAACCCAAGGCTATACACAGAAACCCTGTCTCGAAAAAAACCACAAAAAAAAAAAAGAAAGAAAGAAAGAAAGAAAGAAAGAAAGAAAGAAAGAAAGAAAGAAAAGAAAAAAGAAAGAAAACTCTGGGTGTGGCGGTGCCTTTAATCGCAGCATGTTAAAGGCGGAGTACCAGGAGGGTCATATCGAGACCCTGTCTTTACCACTTGGAGACATAGGACAGGTCTTTGCCTGCCATTTGAAATGTAAGAGAATGGGACACAACAAAGCGAAGCAAGTCCACAGAAGTACAGAGGTGCCGACTCCCCTCGGTGCCTAAGGAGTCTAGACTTAAATCAAATCCACATTTTCCTTCTGCTTTTCTGCCCTGTACCAGACCCAAGGTACGCGGGAAAACCACACCACGACACGAAGCTGTGCCTAAGAAACGCAACTCTCGCGGTCAACAGAGGAGGCGAAAAGTGCAGGCATGAAAACCACTATCTGAGTGGAAAGCGAGGAAAAGTGCTTGCAAGGGGCGATTCTGGGTGCGGCCAGCAGCGCTTCAGATAAGGAGTCCTTAGGCTCAGAGCGAGAAGCTGGAAAGCGACTCCCCCCACTCCGTCTCAAACCCGAGTTTCCTGGCATAGGGCAAGTCCGTGTCCAGGCTCGGAGGAGAGAAAATGCAGCTCCAGGCCTTTAGGCCACGCCACCCACTTGGGAAACCCGGGGAGGTGGGTGGGAACCAGGTGGGCAGGGTCCCCGGTACCGGAAGTCTTAGTTTGTACCTGGAGGGCCACCGGGAGGCTAGGTCTTAAGTGTAGAAGACAACCACGTGACTAGCCCTTTGCTCGGGCAGGATGGGAGAAGGAAGCTGGGAGCTACACGAGGTGGCAGTAATTCAGGCCAGAGTTGTGGGCCGGCGGCTTCAGCAACAGGGAGACGATCTGAGCGGGCTTGAATCTCCAGGACTCGGGGTTGGAGGGGTGGGGAGGCCTCGAGCTGCTACATTTACCCAGACGGAAGACCCATTCGAGAGTTTGGGGGCTGGGAAGCGCAAGCTGGGTCCCACGTGGTGTCCCGGGCCGGAGGAAGTCCCCTATGCTCGGGTCTCCTAGGTCCGCGCTTCCTGATCCTTTTCCCACATCATCTTCATTCCCCGCCGCCCCGGGACAAAAGCTTTCACGAGTGATTGTGCGGGGGTCTCAAGTCCAGTGGGATGGGGAGGGCAGAAAAAGCCAATCAGAGTCGATCGCCAAGGGAACGCAATGGAGGAACTTACCTCCCTTCGGCAGGCCGGGAGAGGCCGACTTGTCCTCCAGCTTCGGGGTAGCAGCTGGTCTGGGTTTCTTGGGCTGAGGCAGGATCGCAGATTGCCGCTTCGGGGCCATAGCGCGAGGGAGGTGGCCAGGAGATAGAGCCCAGAGCCCAGATGCTCACAGCAGGAAGAAACTCACAGGAACTGAGGCGGCCTCAGGTGCGGGAGATTTAAGTCGGCCTCGCAGCCGCCCTGCCCGCGGGGGATATTTACATGACAGTGGGACACACACCCCCACGCCCCTTCTCCCAGCCTCCTCGCCCTCCCTCCAATCAGCAGAAACTTCTTTGAGTTGCTCGCGGCGGGGGCTTCCCGGCGTTGGAGGAGGGGGCGGCTCCTGCGGGTGCAGCGCGGGGCTGCCTTTGAACCCGGATTGCACGTGGAAGCCTGTGGCTGGTGGCCCTGCCCTCCCCCAAAACCCCTGTCTTACCCTGCGCGGCCCCCATCAGGGGTTCTTCCTCTTTCCCTTCACCCCCTAGTTTGCTGTCCCCGGAGACTTAATTCACCTCAGCCTTGAACATTCTTTTCACTCATCCCAGCCCCCAACTCGTGTTTGGCTAGACTCCTTCCCAGCCTGCAGATCGCCACTTGGAGCGACAGATAAATGTTGGAAAAAAAGGGATTCCCAGGCGAAAATTACAAAAGTCGCGGTGGGGGAAGGGAGGGAAAATTTGGCTCACTCATAACATCTATTCGAAAAGGTTTGTGTCAGAGAAGTTAAATGCGCTGGCTCAGCCTGTATCTTGTTTTGTTTTGAAGACAGTTTCTCTGTGTAGCCCTGGCTGTCCTGCAACTCATTTTGTATATAGACCAGGCTGGTCTGAGAGTTCTGCCTGCCTCTGCTTCCCGGAGTTGGGGAGGAGTGCACCACCACCCCTGGCTTTTAGCCTGTAAGCCCTTAGAAGAGGAGGTCGGAGGATCATCGCAGGTTTCAGACCAACCTGGACTACAGTGCAAACCCTGTCCCAAAAAAACAAGAAGAAAAATAAATTTTTGCGTGTGTATGGGTTGCTGGGGTTGGTTGCTGTGTTAACACGCTAACACAGCTACACACCTTGCTGCTGCATGCCATGCGTATGTCACATACCCAGGTAATAAGAAACAAATGTGGTCCAAAAAAAAAAAAAAAAAGCAAAAGCGGGGCAAAGGCAGGAAGATTTCTGAGTTCGAGAGCAGCCTGGTCTACAGAGTGAGTTCCAGGACAGCCAGGGCTATACAGAGAAACCATGACTCGGAAACCGCTGAGCCATCTCTCCAGTTCCCAATAGATAATAGTTTGTTGTCCTTTTTTTTTTTTTAAGATTTATTTATTTTTATGTATATGAGTACTCTGCAGCTGTCTTCAGACACACCAAAAGAGGGGATCAGACCCCATTACAAATGGTTCTGAGCCACCATGTGGTTGCTGGGAATTGAACTCAAGAGCATTCAGTGCTCTTAACCACTGAGCCATTCCTCAAGCCCCATCCCCCCACCCTTTTTTTTCTTGACAAGGTTTCTCAGTGCAGCCCTGGCTGTCCTAGAACTTGAAGCTGGCCTTGAAATCAGAGATCTGCCTGCCTCTGCCTCCCAAATCCTGGGATTAAAGGTATGTACCACCATGCTCAACTCACAGACACATTTTTTTTTTTTTTTT